>NC_091291.1:146717914-147039164 GCF_032444005.1 Ranitomeya imitator
CTCACCCCTGTATATAATGTACAACCCCATCATCACCCTCGTATATAATGTACCACCACCCCCATCATCACCCCCGGTATATAATGTACAACCACCCCCATCATCACCCCTGTATATAATGATACAACCACCCCCATCATCACCCCCCTGTATATAATGTACCACCACCCCCATCATCACCCCGGTTATGTACCCCCTCCATCAAATGTACCAACCTACCACCCCCATCATCACCCCTGTATATAATGTACCACCACCCCCATCATCACCCCTGTATATAATGTACCACCACCCCCATCATCACCCCCGTATATAATGTACCACCACCCCATCATCACCCCCTGTATATAATGTACAACCACCCCCATCATCACCCCTGTATATAATGTACACCACCCCCATCACCCCTGATAATGTACCACCACCCCCATCATCACCCCTGTATATAATGTACCACCACCCCCATCATCACCCCTGTATATAATGTACCACCACCCCCATCATCACCCCTGTATATAATGTACAACCACCCCCATCATCACCCCTGTATATAATGTACCACCACCCCCATCATCACCCCCGGTATATAATGTACCCCACCCATCATCACCTGTAATTCAACCACCCCCGTCATATAATGTACCACCACCCCCATCATCACCCCTGTATATAATGTACCACCACCACCCCATCATCAACCCCCTGTATATAATGTACCACCACCCCCATCATCACCCCTGTATATAATGTACCACCACCCCCATCATCACCCCTGTATATAATGTACCACCACCCCCATCATCACCCCCTGTATATAATGTACCACCACCTCCATCATCACCCCTGTATATAATGTACCACCACCCCCATCATCACCCCCTGTATATAATGTACAACCACCCCCATCATCACCCCTGTATATAATGTACACCACCCCCATCATCACCCCTGTATATAATGTACCACCACCCCCATCATCACCCCTGTATATAATGTACCACCACCTCCATCATCACCCCTGTATATAATGTACCAACCACCCCCATCATCACCCCTGTATATAATGTACCACCACCCCCATCATCACCCCTGTATATAATGTACCACCACCCCCATCATCACCCCTGTATATAATGTACCACCACCCCCATCATCACCCCTGTATATAATGTACCACCACCCCCATCATCACCCCTGTATATAATGTACAACCACCCCCATCATCACCCCTGTATATAATGTACAACCACCCCCATCATCACCCCTGTATATAATGTACCACCACCCCCATCATCACCCCTGTATATAATGTACCACCACCCCCATCATCACCCCTGTATATAATGTACCACCACCTCCATCATCACCCCCTGTATATAATGTACCACCACCCCCATCATCACCCCTGTATATAATGTACCACCACCCCATCATCACCCCTGTATATAATGTACCACCACCCCCATCATCACCCCTGTATATAATGTACCACCACCTCCATCATCACCCCTGTATATAATGTACAACCACCCCCATCATCACCCCTGTATATAATGTACCACCACCTCCATCATCACCCCTGTATATAATGTACAACCACCCCCATCATCACCCCTGTATATAATGTACAACCACCTCCATCATCACCCCTGTATATAATGTACCACCACCCCCATCATCACCCCCGGTATATAATGTACCACCACCCCCATCATCACCCCTGTATATAATGTACCACCACCCCCATCATCACCCCTGTATATAATGTACCACCACCCCCATCATCACCCCTGTATATAATGTACCACCACCTCCATCATCACCCCTGTATATAATGTACACCACCCCCATCATCACCCCTGTATATAATGTACCACCACCCCCATCATCACCCCTGTATATAATGTACCACCACCTCCCATCATCACCCCTGTATATAATGTACCACCACCCCCATCATCACCCCTGTATATAATGTACAACCACCCCCATCATCACCCCCTGTATATAATGTACCACCACCCCCATCATCACCCCTGTATATAATGTACCACCACCCCCATCATCACCCCTGTATATAATGTACCACCACCCCCATCATCACCCCTGTATATAATGTACCACCACCCTCCATCATCACCCCCTGTATATAATGTACAACCACCCCCATCATCACCCCTGTATATAATGTACCACCACCTCCATCATCACCCCCTGTATATAATGTACAACCACCCCCATCATCACCCCTGTATATAATGTACCACCACCTCCATCATCACCCCTGTATATAATGTACAACCACCCCCATCATCACCCCTGTATATAATGTACAACCACCTCCCATCATCACCCCTGTATATAATGTACAACCACCCCCATCATCACCCCCTGTATATAATGTACCAACCACCCCCATCATCACCCCTGTATATAATGTACCACCACCCCCATCATCACCCCCGGTATATAATGTACCACCACCCCCATCATCACCCCCCGGTATATAATGTACCACCACCCCCATCATCACCCCCTGTATATAATGTACAACCACCCCCATCATCACCCCTGTATATAATGTACCACCACCCCCATCATCACCCCCGGTATATAATGTACAACCACCCCCATCATCACCCCTGTATATAATGTACCACCACCCCCATCATCACCCCCTGTATATAATGTACCACCACCCCCATCATCACCCCTGTATATAATGTACAACCACCCCCATCATCACCCCCTGTATATAATGTACCACCACCCCCATCATCACCCCCGGTATATAATGTACAACCACCCCCATCATCACCCCCGTATATAATGTACCACCACCCCCATCATCACCCCCGGTATATAATGTACCACCACCCCCATCATCACCCCCGGTATATAATGTACAACCACCTCCATCATCACCCCTGTATATAATGTACCACCACCTCCATCATCACCCCCGGTATATAATGTACCACCACCCCCATCATCACCCCCGGTATATAATGTACCACCACCCCCATCATCACCCCCGGTATATAATGTACAACCACCCCCATCATCACCCCTGTATATAATGTACCACCACCCCCATCATCACCCCCGGTATATAATGTACCACCACCTCCATCATCACCCCTGTATATAATGTACCACCACCCCCATCATCACCCCTGTATATAATGTACCACCACCCCCATCATCACCCCCGGTATATAATGTACCACCACCCCCATCATCACCCCTGTATATAATGTACCACCAACCCCCATCATCACCCCCGGTATATAATGTACCACCACCTCCCATCATCACCCCCGGTATATAATGTACCACCACCTCCCATCATCACCCCTGTATATAATGTACCACCACCTCCATCATCACCCCGGTATATAATGTACCACCACCCCCATCATCACCCCCGTATATAATGTACCACCACCCCATCATCAACCCCTGTATATAATGTACCACCACCCCCATCATCACCCCCTGTATATAATGTACCAACCACCCCCATCATCACCCCTGTATATAATGTACCACCACCCCATCATCACCCCTGTATATAATGTACCACCACCCCCATCATCACCCCTGTATATAATGTACCACCACCCCCATCATCACCCCTGTATATAATGTACAACCACCCCCATCATCACCCCCGGTATATAATGTACCACCACCCCCATCATCACCCCCTGTATATAATGTACCACCACCTCCCATCATCACCCCTGTATATAATGTACCACCACCCCCATCATCACCCCTGTATATAATGTACCACCACCTCCATCATCACCCCTGTATATAATGTACCACCACCCCCATCATCACCCCTGTATATAATGTACCACCACCTCCATCATCACCCCTGTATATAATGTACCAACCACCTCCATCATCACCCCTGTATATAATGTACCACCACCCCCATCATCACCCCCGGTATATAATGTACCACCACCTCCATCATCACCCCTGTATATAATGTACCACCACCCCCATCATCACCCCTGTATATAATGTACCACCACCCCCATCATCACCCCTGTATATAATGTACCACCACCCCCATCATCACCCCTGTATATAATGTACCACCACCCCCATCATCACCCCCGGTATATAATGTACCACCACCCTCCATCATCACCCCTGTATATAATGTACCACCACCCCCATCATCACCCCTGTATATAATGTACAACCACCCCCATCATCACCCCCTGTATATAATGTACCACCACCCCCATCATCACCCCTGTATATAATGTACCACCACCCCCATCATCACCCCTGTATATAATGTACCACCACCCCCATCATCACCCCTGTATATAATGTACCACCACCCCCATCATCACCCCTGTATATAATGTACCACCACCTCCCATCATCACCCCTGTATATAATGTACAACCACCTCCATCATCACCCCTGTATATAATGTACAACCACCTCCATCATCACCCCTGTATATAATGTACAACCACCCCCATCATCACCCCTGTATATAATGTACAACCACCCCCATCATCACCCCCTGTATATAATGTACAACCACCCCCATCATCACCCCTGTATATAATGTACAACCACCCCCATCATCACCCCTGTATATAATGTACCACCACCCCCATCATCACCCCTGTATATAATGTACCACCACCCCCATCATCACCCCTGTATATAATGTACCACCACCCCCATCATCACCCCTGTATATAATGTACCACCACCTCCATCATCACCCCTGTATATAATGTACAACCACCTCCATCATCACCCCTGTATATAATGTACAACCACCTCCATCATCACCCCTGTATATAATGTACCACCACCCCCATCATCACCCCTGTATATAATGTACCACCACCTCCATCATCACCCCTGTATATAATGTACAATCACCTCCATCATCACCCCTGTATATAATGTACAACCACCTCCATCATCACCCCCTGTATATAATGTACCACCACCCCCATCATCACCCCTGTATATAATGTACCACCACCTCCATCATCACCCCTGTATATAATGTACCACCACCCCCATCATCACCCCCTGTATATAATGTACCACCACCCCCATCATCACCCCCGGTATATAATGTACCACCACCCCCATCATCACCCCCGGTATATAATGTACCACCACCCCCATCATCACCCCCGGTATATAATGTACAACCACCTCCATCATCACCCCTGTATATAATGTACAACCACCCCCATCATCACCCCTGTATATAATGTACCACCACCCCCATCATCACCCCCGGTATATAATGTACCACCACCCCCATCATCACCCCGGTATATAATGTACCACCACCTCCATCATCACCCCTGTATATAATGTACAACCACCTCCATCATCACCCCTGTATATAATGTACCACCACCTCCATCATCACCCCCGGTATATAATGTACCACCACCCCCATCATCACCCCCGGTATATAATGTACCACCACCCCCATCATCACCCCCGGTATATAATGTACCACCACCTCCATCATCACCCCTGTATATAATGTACAACCACCCCCATCATCACCCCCGGTATATAATGTACCACCACCTCCATCATCACCCCTGTATATAATGTACCACCACCCCCATCATCACCCCTGTATATAATGTACCACCACCCCCATCATCACCCCCGGTATATAATGTACCACCACCCCCATCATCACCCCCGGTATATAATGTACCACCACCCCCATCATCACCCCCGGTATATAATGTACCACCACCCCCATCATCACCCCCGGTATATAATGTACCACCACCCCCATCATCACCCCCGGTATATAATGTACCACCACCCCCATCATCACCCCGGTATATAATGTACAACCACCTCCATCATCACCCCTGTATATAATGTACCACCACCTCCATCATCACCCCTGTATATAATGTACCACCACCTCCATCATCACCCCTGTATATAATGTACAACCACCCCCATCATCACCCCTGTATATAATGTACAACCACCTCCATCATCACCCCCGGTATATAATGTACCACCACCTCCATCATCACCCCCGGTATATAATGTACCACCACCCCCATCATCACCCCCGGTATATAATGTACAACCACCTCCATCATCACCCCTGTATATAATGTACAACCACCCCCATCATCACCCCTGTATATAATGTACAACCACCTCCATCATCACCCCCGGTATATAATGTACCACCACCTCCATCATCACCCCCGGTATATAATGTACCACCACCCCCATCATCACCCCCGGTATATAATGTACCACCACCCCCATCATCACCCCCGGTATATAATGTACAACCACCTCCATCATCACCCCCGGTATATAATGTACCACCACCCCCATCATCACCCCCGGTATATAATGTACCACCACCCCCCATCATCACCCCCGGTATATAATGTACACCACCTCCATCATCACCCCTGTATATAATGTACCACCACTTCCATCATCACCCCTGTATATAATGTACCACCACCTCCATCATCACCCCCGGTATATAATGTACCACCACCCCCATCATCACCCCCGGTATATAATGTACCACCACCCCCATCATCACCCCCTGTATATAATGTACAACCACCCCCATCATCACCCCTGTATATAATGTACAACCACCCCCATCATCACCCCTGTATATAATGTACCACCACTCCATCATCACCCCTGTATATAATGTACCACCACCTCCATCATCACCCCTGTATATAATGTACAACCACCCCCATCATCACCCCCGGTATATAATGTACCACCACCTCCATCATCACCCCTGTATATAATGTACCACCACCTTCCATCATCACCCCTGTATATAATGTACCACCACCCCCATCATCACCCCTGTATATAATGTACCACCACCTCCATCATCACCCCTGTATATAATGTACAACCACCCCCATCATCACCCCTGTATATAATGTACCACCACCTCCATCATCACCCCTGTATATAATGTACCACCACCCCCATCATCACCCCTGTATATAATGTACCACCACCCCCATCATCACCCCTGTATATAATGTACCACCACCCCCATCATCACCCCTGTATATAATGTACCACCACCCCCATCATCACCCCTGTATATAATGTACCACCACCCCCATCATCACCCCTGTATATAATGTACAACCACCCCCATCATCACCCCTGTATATAATGTACAACCACCCCCATCATCACCCCTGTATATAATGTACCACCACCCCCATCATCACCCCTGTATATAATGTACAACCACCCCCATCATCACCCCTGTATATAATGTACAACCACCCCCATCATCACCCCTGTATATAATGTACCACCACCCCCATCATCACCCCTGTATATAATGTACCACCACCTCCATCATCACCCCCGGTATATAATGTACCACCACCTCCATCATCACCCCTGTATATAATGTACAACCACCCCCATCATCACCCCCGGTATATAATGTACCACCACCTCCATCATCACCCCCGTATATAATGTACCACCACCTCCATCATCACCCCTGTATATAATGTACAACCACCCCCATCATCACCCCTGTATATAATGTACCACCACCTCCATCATCACCCCTGTATATAATGTACAACCACCCCCATCATCACCCCTGTATATAATGTACAACCACCTCCATCATCACCCCTGTATATAATGTACCACCACCCCCATCATCACCCCCGGTATATAATGTACCACCACCTCCATCATCACCCCTGTATATAATGTACCACCACCCCCATCATCACCCCCGGTATATAATGTACCACCACCCCCATCATCACCCCCGGTATATAATGTACCACCACCCCCATCATCACCCCCGGTATATAATGTACCACCACCCCCATCATCACCCCCGGTATATAATGTACAACCACCTCCATCATCACCCCCGGTATATAATGTACAACCACCCCCATCATCACCCCTGTATATAATGTACCACCACCCCCATCATCACCCCCGGTATATAATGTACCACCACCCCCATCATCACCCCTGTATATAATGTACAACCACCTCCATCATCACCCCTGTATATAATGTACCACCACCTCCATCATCACCCCCTGTATATAATGTACCACCACCTCCATCATCACCCCCGGTATATAATGTACCACCACCCCCATCATCACCCCCGGTATATAATGTACCACCACCCCCATCATCACCCCCGGTATATAATGTACAACCACCTCCATCATCACCCCTGTATATAATGTACCACCACCCCCATCATCACCCCCGGTATATAATGTACCACCACCTCCATCATCACCCCTGTATATAATGTACAACCACCCCCATCATCACCCCCGGTATATGATGTACCACCACCTCCATCATCACCCCTGTATATAATGTACCACCACCCCCATCATCACCCCTGTATATAATGTACCACCACCCCCATCATCACCCCCGGTATATAATGTACCACCACCCCCATCATCACCCCCGGTATATAATGTACCACCACCCCCATCATCACCCCCGGTATATAATGTACCACCACCCCCATCATCACCCCCGGTATATAATGTACCACCACTTCCATCATCACCCCTGTATATAATGTACCACCACCCCCATCATCACCCCTGTATATAATGTACCACCACCCCCATCATCACCCCCGGTATATAATGTACCACCACCCCCATCATCACCCCCGGTATATAATGTACCACCACCCCCATCATCACCCCCGGTATATAATGTACCACCACTTCCATCATCACCCCTGTATATAATGTACCACCACCCCCATCATCACCCCTGTATATAATGTACCACCACCCCCATCATCACCCCTGTATATGATGTACCACCACCTCCATCATCACCCCTGTATATAATGTACCACCACCCCCATCATCACCCCTGTATATAATGTACCACCACCCCCATCATCACCCCTGTATATAATGTACCACCACCTCCATCATCACCCCCGGTATATAATGTACCACCACCCCCATCATCACCCCTGTATATAATGTACAACCACCTCCATCATCACCCCCGGTATATAATGTACAACCACCCCCATCATCACCCCTGTATATAATGTACAACCACCTCCATCATCACCCCCGGTATATAATGTACCACCACCCCCATCATCACCCCCGGTATATAATGTACCACCACCCCCATCATCACCCCTGTATATAATGTACAACCACCCCCATCATCACCCCTGTATATAATGTACAACCACCCCCATCATCACCCCTGTATATAATGTACCACCACCCCCATCATCACCCCTGTATATAATGTACCACCACCTCCATCATCACCCCTGTATATAATGTACAACCACCCCCATCATCACCCCCGGTATATAATGTACCACCACCTCCATCATCACCCCTGTATATAATGTACCACCACTTCCATCATCACCCCTGTATATAATGTACCACCACCTCCATCATCACCCCTGTATATAATGTACAACCACCCCCATCATCACCCCCGGTATATAATGTACCACCACCCCCATCATCACCCCTGTATATAATGTACCACCACCTCCATCATCACCCCTGTATATAATGTACAACCACCCCCATCATCACCCCTGTATATAATGTACAACCACCCCCATCATCACCCCCGGTATATAATGTACCACCACCTCCATCATCACCCCTGTATATAATGTACCACCACCCCCATCATCACCCCTGTATATAATGTACCACCACCCCCATCATCACCCCTGTATATAATGTACAATCACCTCCATCATCACCCCTGTATATAATGTACAATCACCTCCATCATCACCCCTGTATATAATGTACCACCACCCCCATCATCACGCCCGGTATATAATGTACCACCACCCCCATCATCACCCCCGGTATATAATGTACCACCACCTCCATCATCACCCCTGTATATAATGTACCACCACCCCCATCATCACCCCCGGTATATAATGTACCACCACCTCCATCATCACCCCCGGTATATAATGTACCACCACCCCCATCATCACCCCCGGTATATAATGTACCACCACCCCCATCATCACCCCCGGTATATAATGTACCACCACCCCCATCATCACCCCCGGTATATAATGTACAACCACCTCCATCATCACCCCCGGTATATAATGTACAACCACCCCCATCATCACCCCTGTATATAATGTACCACCACCCCCATCATCACCCCCGGTATATAATGTACCACCACCCCCATCATCACCCCTGTATATAATGTACAACCACCTCCATCATCACCCCTGTATATAATGTACCACCACCCCCATCACCACCCCTGTATATAATGTACAACCACCTCCATCATCACCCCTGTATATAATGTACCACCACCTCCATCATCACCCCTGTATATAATGTACAACCACCTCCATCATCACCCCCGGTATATAATGTACCACCACCCCCATCATCACCCCCGGTATATAATGTACCACCACCCCCATCATCACCCCTGTATATAATGTACAACCACCTCCATCATCACCCCTGTATATAATGTACCACCACCTCCATCATCACCCCTGTATATAATGTACAACCACCCCCATCATCACCCCCGGTATATGATGTACCACCACCTCCATCATCACCCCCTGTATATAATGTACCACCACCTCCATCATCACCCCCGGTATATAATGTACCACCACCTCCATCATCACCCCTGTATATAATGTACAACCACCCCCATCATCACCCCTGTATATAATGTACCACCACCCCCATCATCACCCCTGTATATAATGTACCACCACCCCCATCATCACCCCTGTATATAATGTACCACCACCCCCATCATCACCCCCGGTATATAATGTACAATCACCCCCATCATCACCCCTGTATATAATGTACCACCACCTCCATCATCACCCCTGTATATAATGTACAACCACCCCCATCATCACCCCTGTATATAATGTACAACCACCCCCATCATCACCCCTGTATATAATGTACCACCACCCCCATCATCACCCCCGGTATATAATGTACCACCACCCCCATCATCACCCCCGGTATATAATGTACCACCACCCCCATCATCACCCCCGGTATATAATGTACCACCACTTCCATCATCACCCCTGTATATAATGTACCACCACCTCCATCATCACCCCCGGTATATAATGTACCACCACCCCCATCATCACCCCCGGTATATAATGTACCACCACCCCCATCATCACCCCCGGTATATAATGTACAACCACCTCCATCATCACCCCTGTATATAATGTACCACCACTTCCATCATCACCCCTGTATATAATGTACCACCACCTCCATCATCACCCCCGGTATATAATGTACCACCACCCCCATCATCACCCCCGGTATATAATGTACCACCACCCCCATCATCACCCCTGTATATAATGTACAACCACCCCCATCATCACCCCTGTATATAATGTACAACCACCCCCATCATCACCCCTGTATATAATGTACCACCACTTCCATCATCACCCCTGTATATAATGTACCACCACCCCCATCATCACCCCTGTATATAATGTACCACCACCTCCATCATCACCCCTGTATATAATGTACAACCACCCCCATCATCACCCCCGGTATATAATGTACCACCACCTCCATCATCACCCCTGTATATAATGTACCACCACCCCCATCATCACCCCTGTATATAATGTACCACCACCCCCATCATCACCCCTGTATATAATGTACCACCACCCCCATCATCACCCCTGTATATAATGTACCACCACCCCCATCATCACCCCTGTATATAATGTACAACCACCCCCATCATCACCCCCGGTATATAATGTACCACCACCTCCATCATCACCCCTGTATATAATGTACCACCACCCCCATCATCACCCCTGTATATAATGTACCACCACCCCCATCATCACCCCTGTATATAATGTACCACCACCCCCATCATCACCCCTGTATATAATGTACAATCACCTCCATCATCACCCCTGTATATAATGTACCACCACCCCCATCATCACCCCTGTATATAATGTACAACCACCTCCATCATCACCCCTTCACCTCCACCGCACACCTCCCTTCACCTCCACTGCACACCTCCCTTCACCTCCACCGCACACCTCCCTTTACCTCCACCGCACACCTCCCTTCACCTCCACCGCACACCTCCCTTCACCTCCACCGCACACCTCCCTTCACCTCCACCGCACACCTCCCTTCACCTCCACCGCACACCTCCCTTCACCTCCACCGCACACCTCCCTTTACCTCCACCGCACACCTCCCTTTACCTCCACCGCACACCTCCCTTCACCTCCACTGCACACCTCCCTTCACCTCCACCGCACACCTCCCTTCACCTCCACCGCACACCTCCCTTCACCTCCACCGCACACCTCCTTCACCTCCACCGCACACCTCCCTTCACCTCCACCGCACACCTCCCTTCACCTCCACCGCACACCTCCTTCACCTCCACCGCACACCTCCCTTCACCTCCACCGCACACCTCCCTTCACCTCCACCGCACACCTCCTTCACCTCCACCGCACACCTCCTTCACCTCCACCGCACACCTCCTTCACCTCCACCGCACACCTCCCTTCACCTCCACCGCACACCTCCCTTCACCTCCACCGCACACCTCCCTTCACCTCCACCTCCCTTCACCTCCACCGCACACCTCCCTTCACCTCCACCTCCCTTCACCTTCACCGCACACCTCCCTTTACCTCCACCGCACACCTCCCTTTACCTCCACCGCACACCTCCCTTCACCTCCACCGCACACCTCCCTTCACCTCCACCGCAAACCTCCCTTCACCTCCACCGCACACCTCCCTTCACCTCCACCTCCCTTCACCTCCACCGCACACCTCCCTTCACCTCCACCGCACACCTCCCTTCACCTCCACCGCACACCTCCCTTTACCTCCACCGCACACCTCCCTTCACCTCCACCGCACACCTCCCTTCACCTCCACCGCACACCTCCCTTCACCTCCACCGCACACCTCCCTTCACCTCCACCGCACACCTCCCTTTACCTCCACCGCACACCTCCCTTCACCTCCACCTCCCTTCACCTCCACCGCACACCTCCCTTCACCTCCACCTCCCTTCACCTTCACCGCACACCTCCCTTTACCTCCACCGCACACCTCCCTTTACCTCCACCGCACACCTCCCTTCACCTCCACCGCACACCTCCCTTCACCTCCACCGCAAACCTCCCTTCACCTCCACCGCACACCTCCCTTCACCTCCACCTCCCTTCACCTCCACCGCACACCTCCCTTCACCTCCACCGCACACCTCCCTTCACCTCCACCGCACACCTCCCTTTACCTCCACCGCACACCTCCCTTCACCTCCACCGCACACCTCCCTTCACCTCCACCGCACACCTCCCTTCACCTCCACCGCACACCTCCCTTCACCTCCACCGCACACCTCCCTTTACCTCCACCGCACACCTCCCTTCACCTCCACCGCACACCTCCCTTCACCTCCACCGCACACCTCCCTTTACCTCCACCGCACACCTCCCTTCACCTCCACCGCACACCTCCCTTCACCTCCACCGCACACCTCCCTTCACCTCCACCGCACACCTCCCTTCACCTCCACCGCACACCTCCCTTTACCTCCACCGCACACCTCCCTTTACCTCCACCGCACACCTCCCTTCACCTCCACCGCACACCTCCCTTTACCTCCACCGCACACCTCCCTTCACCTCCACCGCACACCTCCCTTCACCTCCACCGCACACCTCCCTTCACCTCCACCGCACACCTCCCTTCACCTCCACCGCACACCTCCCTTTACCTCCACCGCACACCTCCCTTTACCTCCACCGCACACCTCCCTTCACCTCCACCGCACACCTCCCTTCACCTCCACCGCACACCTCCCTTCACCTCCACCGCACACCTCCCTTCACCTCCACCACACCTCCCTTCACCTCCACCACACACCTCCCTTCACCTCCACCGCACACCTCCCTTCACCTCCACCACACTGTTATGACCTGGTGGTGAGGACAACAATGGACCTGGTGGTTAAGAGCACACGGAATGACCTGATAGTTACTAATAATACAGGACAAGCTCTGAGACGTGGGAACTCTGCTGACCGCAATCCCTAATCCTATCATACCACACTAGAGGTAGCCGTGGATTGCGCCTAACGCTCCCTATGCAACTCGGCACAGCCTGAGAAACTAGCTAGCCCTGAAGATAGAAAAATAAGCCTACCTTGCCTCAGAGAAATTCCCCAAAGGAAAAGGCAGCCCCCCACATATAATGACTGTGAGTAAAGATGAAAATCACAAACACAGAGATGAAATAGATTTAGCACAGTGAGGCCCGACTTACTGAACAGACAGAGGATAGGAAAGGTAACTTTGCGGTCAGCACAAAAAACTAAAAAAAGACCACGCAGAGGGCGCAAAAAGACCCTCCGCACCGACTCACGGTGCGGAGGCGCTCCCTCTGCGTCCCAGAGCTTCCAGCAAGCAAGACAAAAATCAAAATAGCAAGCTGGACAGAAAAAATAGCAAACCAGAGAAAAACAAGCAGGAACTTAGCTTCTGCTGGGAAGACAGGTCACAAGAACGATCCAGGAGCGAACTAGACCAATACTGGAACATTGACAGGTGGCATGGAGCAATGATCTAGGTGGAGTTAAATAGAGCAGCCAGCTAACGAATTAACCTCGTCACCTGTGGAAGGAAACTCAGAAACACCCACCAGAGGAAGTCCATGGACAGAACCAGCCGAAGTACCATTCATGACCACAGGAGGGAGCTTGACAACAGAATTCACAACAGTACCCCCCCCCCTTGAGGAGGGGTCACCGAACCCTCACCAGAGCCCCCAGGCCGACCAGGATGAGCCAAATGAAAGGCACGAACCAGATCGGCAGCATGAACATCAGAGGCAAAGACCCAGGAATAATATTCCTGACCATAACCCTTCCACTTGACCAGGTACTGGAGTTTCAGTCTTGAAATACGAGAATCCAAAATCTTCTCCACTATATGCTCCAACTCCCCCTTAATCCGAGCAAATAAATCCGACAGCAGCGGCAAAGGATACTGAAATTTGACCGTGATCTTATTAAGAAGGCGGTAATCAATACAAGGTCTCAAAGAACCATCCTTCTTGGCCACAAAAAAGAACCCTGCTCCTAACGGTGATGACGACGGGCGAATATGGCCTTTCTCCAAGGATTCCTTTATATAACTCCGCATAGCGGCGTGTTCTGGCACAGATAAATTGAACAGTCGGCCCTTAGGAAATTTACTACCAGGAATCAAATTGATAGCACAATCACAATCCCTATGAGGAGGTAGAGCATCGGACTTGGGCTCATCAAATACATCCCGGTAATCCGACAAAAACTCCGGGACTTCAGAAGGGGTGGATGACGAAATAGACAAAAATGGAACATCACCATGTACCCCCTGACAACCCAGCTGGACACCGACATAGATTTCCAATCCAATACTGGATTATGGACTTGTAGCCATGGCAACCCCAAAACGACCACATCATGCAGATTATGCAACACCAGAAAGCGGATATCCTCCTGATGTGCAGGAGCCATGCACATGGTCAGCTGGGTCCAGTATTGAGGCTTATTCTTGGCCAAAGGCGTAGCATCAATTCCTCTCAATGGAATAGGATACTGCAAGGGCTCCAAGAAAAAACCACAGCGCCTGGCATACTCCAAGTCCATCAAATTCAGCGCCTGAATCCACAAATGCCATGACAGAATACGATGACAAAGAGCAGATCAAGGTAACGGACAATAGAAATTTAGACTGTACCGTACCAATGGTGGCAGACCTAGCGAACCGCTTAGTGCGCTTAGGACAAACGGAGATAGCATGAGTGGAATCACCACAGTAAAAACATAGCCCATTCCGACGTCTGTGTTCTTGCCGTTCAGCTCTGATCAAAGTCCTATCACATTGCATAGGCTCAGGCCCATGCTCAGATAGTACCGCCAAATGGTGCACAGCTTTACGCTCACGCAAGCGTCGATCGATCTGAATGGCCAAGGACATAGACTCATTCAGACCAGCAGGCATAGGAAATCCCACCATGACATCCTTAAGGGCTTCAGAGAGACCCTTTCTGAAGATTGCTGCCAGCGCACATTCATTCCACTGAGTGAGCACAGACCACTTTCTAAACTTCTGACAATATATCTCCGCTTCATCCTGACCCTGACACAGAGCCAGCAAGATTTTCTCTGCCTGATCCACTGAATTAGGTTCGTCATACAGCAATCCAAGCGCCAGGAAAAACGCATCAACATCATGTAATGCCGGATCTCCTGGCGCAAGGGAAAATGCCCAGTCTTGAGGGTCACCACGTAACAATGAAATAATGATCTTTACTTGTTGAACAGGGTCACCTGAGGAGCGGGGTTTCAAGGCAAGAAACAATTTACAATTATTTTTGAAATTCAAGAACTTAGATCTATCACCAAAAAACAAATCAGGAATTGGAATCCTAGGCTCTGACATCGGATTCTGAACCGCAAAATCTTGAATGTTTTGTACCCTTGTAGTGAGATTATCCATCCAAGAGGACAGACCTTGAATGTCCATGTTTACACCAGTGTCCTGAACCACCCAGAGGTAAAGGGGAAAATAGAGACAAAACACACTGCAAAGAAAAAAAAATGGTCTCAGAACTTCTCTTATCCCTCTATTGAGATGCATTAATACTTTGGGCCACCTGTACTGTTATGACCTGGTGGTTAGGACAATAATGGACCTGGTGGTTAAGAGCACACGGAATGACCTGATAGTTACTAATAATACAGGACAAGCTCTGAGACGTGGGAACTCTGCTGACCGCAATCCCTAATCCTATCACACACACTAGAAATAGCCGTGGATTGCTCCTAACGCTCCCTATGCAACTCGGCACAGCCTAAGGAACTAGCTAGCCCTAAAGATAGAAAAAATAAGCCTAACTTGCCTCAGAGAAATTCTCCAAAGGAACAGGCAGCCCCCCACATATAATGATTGTGAGTTAAGATGAAAATTACAAACACAGAGATGAAATAGATTTAGCAAAGTGAGGCCCGACTTACTGAACAGACAGAGGATAGGAAAGGTAACTTTGCGGTCAGCACAAAAAACTACAAAAAGACCACGCAGAGGGCGCAAAAAGACCCTCCGCACCGACTCACGGTGCGGAGGCGCTCCCTCTGCGTCCCAGAGCTTCCAGCAAGCAAGACAAAAATAAAAATAGCAAGCTGGACAGAAAAATAGCAAACCAGAGAAAAACAAGCAGGAACTTAGCTTCTGCTGGGAAGACAGGTCACAAGAACGATCCAGGAGTGAACAAGACCAATACTGGAACATTGACAGGTGGCATGGAGCAAAGATCTAAGTGGAGTTAAATAGAGCAGCCAGCTAACGAATTAACCTCGTCACCTGTGGAAGGAAACTCAGAAGCCGCAGCTCCACTCACAACCACCAGAGGAAGTCCATGGACAGAACCAGCCGAAGTACCATTCATGACCACAGGAGGGAGCTTGACAACAGAATTCACAACACCACACCTCCCTTCACCTCCACCACAGCTCCCTTCACCTCCACCGCACACCTCCCTTCACCTCCACCACACCTCCCTTCACCTCCGCCGCACACCTCCCTTCACCTCCACCGCACACCTCCCTTCACCTCCCCGCACACCTCCCTTCACCTCCGCCGCACACCTCCCTTCACCTCCACCGCACACCTCCCTTCACCTCCCCGCACACCTCCCTTCACCTCCGCCGCACACCTCCCTTCACCTCCACCGCACACCTCCCTTCACCTCCACCGCACACCTCCCTTCTCCTCCACCGCACACCTCCCTTCACCTCCACCACACCTCCCTTCACCTCCACCGCACACCTCCCTTCTCCTCCACCGCACACCTCCCTTCACCTCCACCACACCTCCCTTGACCTCCGCCGCACACCTCCCTTCACCTCCACCGCACACCTCCCTTCACCTCCCCGCACACCTCCCTTCACCTCCGCCGCACACCTCCCTTCACCTCCGCCGCACACCTCCCTTCACCTCCGCCGCACACCTCCCTTCACCTCCGCCGCACACCTCCCTTCACCTCCGCCGCACACCTCCCTTCTCCTCCGCCGCACACCTCCCTTCACCTCCGCCGCACACCTCCCTTCACCTCCGCCGCACACCTCCCTTCACCTCTGCCGCACACCTCCCTTCACTTCCGCCGCACACCTCCCTTCACCTCCGCCGCACACCTCCCTTCACCTCCACCGCACACCTCCCTTCACCTCCACCGCACACCTCCCTTCACCTCCACCGCACACCTCCCTTCTCCTCCACCGCACACCTCCCTTCTCCTCCGCCGCACACCTCCCTTCACCTCCGCCGCACACCTCCCTTCACCTCCGCCGCACACCTCCCTTCACCTCCACCGCACACCTCCCTTCACCTCCACCGCACACCTCCCTTCTCCTCCACCGCACACCTCCCCTCACCTCCACCGCACACCTCCCTTCACCTCCACCGCACACCTCCCTTCACCTCCACCGCACACCTCCCTTCACCTCCACCGCACACCTCCCTTCACCTCCACCGCACACCTCCCTTCACCTCCACCACACACCTCCCCTCACCTCCACCGCACACCTCCCTTCACCACCGCACACCTCCCTTCACCTCCACCGCACACCTCCCTTCACCTCCACCGCACACCTCCCTTCACCTCCACCGCACACCTCCCTTCACCTCCACCGCACACCTCCCTTCTCCTCCACCGCACACCTCCCCTCACCTCCACAGCACACCTCCCCTCACCTCCACCGCACACCTCCCTTCACCTCCACCGCACACCTCCCTTCACCTCCACCGCACACCTCCCTTCACCTCCACCGCACACCTCCACCGCACACCTCCCCTCACCTCCACCGCACACCTCCCTTCACCTCCACCGCACACCTCCCTTCACCTCCACCGCACACCTCCCTTCACCTCCACCGCACACCTCCCTCCACCGCACACCTCCCTTCACCTCCACCGCACACCTCCCTTCACCTCCACCGCACACCTCCACCGCACACTTCCCCTCACCTCCACCGCACACCTCCCCTCACCTCCACCACACACCTCCCTTCACCTCCACCGCACACCTCCCTTCACCTCCACCGCACACCTCCCTTCACCTCCGCCGCACACCTCCTTCACCTCCGCCGCACACCTCCCTTCACCTCCACCGCACACCTCCCTTCACCTCCACCGCACACCTCCCTTCACCTCCACCGCACACCTCCCTTCACCTCCGCCGCACAACTCCCTTCACCTCCACCGCACACCTCCCTTCACCTCCACCGCACACCTCCCTTCACCTCCACCGCACACCTCCCTTCACCTCCGCCGCACACCTCCTTCACCTCCGCCGCACACCTCCCTTCACCTCCACCGCACACCTCCCTTCACCTCCACCGCACACCTCCCTTCACCTCCGCCGCACACCTCCCTTCACCTACACCACACCTCCCTTCACCTCCACCGCACACCTCCCTTCACCTCCGCCGCACACCTCCCTTCACCTCCGCCGCACACCTCCTTCACCTCCGCCGCACACCTCCCTTCACCTCCGCCGCACACCTCCCTTCACCTCCACCGCACACCTCCCTTCACCTCCGCCGCACACCTCCCTTCACCTACACCACACCTCCCTTCACCTCCGCCGCACACCTCCCTTCACCTCCACCGCACACCTCCCTTCACCTCCACCGCACACCTCCCTTCACCTCCACCGCACACCTCCCTTCACCTCCACCGCACACCTCCCTTCACCTCCGCCGCACAACTCCCTTCACCTCCACCGCACACCTCCCTTCACCTCCACCGCACACCTCCCTTCACCTCCACCGCACACCTCCCTTCACCTCCGCCGCACACCTCCTTCACCTCCGCCGCACACCTCCCTTCACCTCCACCGCACACCTCCCTTCACCTCCGCCGCACACCTCCCTTCACCTACACCACACCTCCCTTCACCTCCACCGCACACCTCCCTTCACCTCCGCCGCACACCTCCCTTCACCTCCGCCGCACACCTCCTTCACCTCCGCCGCACACCTCCCTTCACCTCCACCGCACACCTCCCTTCACCTCCACCGCACACCTCCCTTCACCTCCGCCGCACACCTCCCTTCACCTACACCACACCTCCCTTCACCTCCACCGCACACCTCCCTTCACCTCCACCGCACACCTCCCTTCACCTCCGCCGCACACCTCCCTTCACCTCCGCCGCACACCTCCCTTCACCTCCACCGCACACCTCCCTTCACCTCCACCGCACACCTCCTTCACCTCCACCGCACACCTCCCTTCACCTCCACCGCACACCTCCCTTCACCTCCACCGCACACCTCCCTTCACCTCCACCGCACACCTCCCTTTACCTTCACCGCACACCTCCCTTTACCTCCACCGCACACCTCCCTTCACCTCCACCGCACACCTCCCTTCACCTCCACCGCACACCTCCCTTCACCTCCACCGCACACCTCCCTTCACCTCCACCTCCCTTCACCTCCACCGCACACCTCCCTTCACCTCCGCCGCACACCTCCCTTCACCTACACCACACCTCCCTTCACCTCCACCGCACACCTCCCTTCACCTACACCACACCTCCCTTCACCTCCGCCGCACACCTCCCTTCACCTCCGCCGCACACCTCCCTTCACCTCCACCGCACACCTCCCTTCACCTACACCGCACACCTCCCTTCACCTCCACCGCACACCTCCCTTCACCTCCACCGCACACCTCCCTTCACCTCCACCGCATAACTCCCTTCACCTCCGCCGCACACCTCCCTTCACCTCCGCCGCACACCTCCCTTCACCTCCACCGCACACCTCCCTTCACCTCCACCGCACACCTCCCTTCACCTCCACCGCACACCTCCCTTCACCTCCACCGCACACCTCCCTTCACCTCCACCGCATAACTCCCTTCACCTCCGCCGCACACCTCCCTTCACCTCCGCCGCACACCTCCCTTTACCTCCACCGCACACCTCCCTTCACCTCCACCGCACACCTCCCTTCACCTCCACCGCACACCTCCCTTCACCTCCACCGCACACCTCCCTTCACCTCCACCGCATAACTCCCTTCACCTCCGCCGCACACCTCCCTTCACCTCCGCCGCACACCTCCCTTCACCTCCGCCGCACACCTCCCTTTACCTCCACCGCACACCTCCCTTCACCTCCACCGCACACCTCCCTTCACCTCCGCCGCACACCTCCCTTCACCTCCGCCGCACACCTCCTTCACCTCCGCCGCACACCTCCCTTCACCTCCACCGCACTCCTCCCTTCACCTCCACCGCACAACTCCCTTCTCCTCCACTTCCAGTTTCCTTTTCTTCCTGCCCCTCACACAGTCCCGGTCTCCATTGCACTTTTCCTGTCTTGCTCCGGCCTCTCACATTATCTTGGACCTTCCTGTTTGTCGCCCCGGACACTTCCTAGAATCAGTCCTAGGTTCTATCTCGTCCCCGTGACCTCTGTGTCACCAATATCTGCAGCTTCATATTTTGGTCACTAATTTTATATGTTATTTAATCTTCAATAATCCTCAGTATCATTCCAACCCTGTCTCCTCCAGACTCTGCCCCTTCAGACTCCTCTGCCCCCTTCAGATTTCACTTTCCCCCACACTCCTGTACCCTGTTCAGACTCCTCTGCTCCTACTATAATCCCCTGTCCTCTCATGTCTTCCCTCACAGATTCATCAGGGCAGCACGGTGGCTCAGTGGTTAGCAGTATACGGTGGCTCAGTGGTTAGCAGTATACGGTGGCTCAGTGGTTAGCAGTATACGGTGGCTCCGTGGTTAGCAGTATACGGTGGCTCAGTGGTTAGCAGTATACGGTGGCTCCGTGGTTAGCAGTATACGGTGGCTCAGTGGTTAGCAGTATACGGTGGCTCAGTGGTTAGCAGTATACGGTGGCTCCGTGGTTAGCAGTATACGGTGGCTCAGTGGTTAGCAGTATACGGTGGCTCAGTGGATAGCAGTATACGGTGGGGCAGTGGTTAGCAGTATACGGTGGCTCAGTGGTTAGCAGTATACGGTGGCTCAGTGGTTAGCAGTATACGGTGGCTCAGTGGTTAGCAGTATACGGTGGCTCAGTGGTTAGCTCTATACGGTGGCGCAGTGGTTATCTCTGTACGGTGGCTCAGTGGTTAGCACACAGTGGCTCAGTGGATAGCACAGCAGCCTTGCAGCGCTGGGGTCCTGGGTTCTAATCCCACCAAGGACATTTGCAATGAGTTTGTATGTTCTCCCCGTGTTTGCGTGGGTTTCCTCCAGGTTCTCCGGTTTCCTCCCACATTCCAAAGACATACTGATAGGGAATTTAGATTGTGAGCCCCATCGGGGACAGTGATGATAATGTGTGCAAACTGTAAAGCGCTACGGAATATGTTAGCGCTATATAAAAATAAAGATTATTATCTTCTGGAGGACGCATCTTTCACCTGAAGACCCCGTGTCTCCTCCAGACTTCTCTATCCTCTCTAGACTCATGTGTCCCCCACCCAAATTCCTCTTATCAGGAATCTGAGGGCACGACACAAAACCATGTGGCGCAATGAAGATGACGGCTGGGACACCGCGGCCGAGCAGTGACATCTTCAGAGGGAAATGTTGAAATCCAGACTGTACGGTTCATTCTCTGACATGTTCTGTTGTGATGAGATTCTGGTGACACCGACACATTGGCCGATCGGCAGAACGTTCATTTTTTAGAGCAAAGCTTTTACTTTGCAGACAATGCCGCTCCGGTGGGAGGAGACAAAGGCCACATTCAAACGGTCAGTATTTCACATCAGTGTTTGTAAACTGACAATTGTTGTTTTTTTTGTGTTTTTCTGTGTGGGTTTTTTTTGCTGGGGTCATGGATCACGTGGCGGTGCTGGCAGAGCAGCTGCAGAGGTTGGCACTGGACGTGACGGACGGCAGCGGCTGCAGGCTTCTATTGTGGAGCACTCTCTGGGTAGGCCGCTCCAGCGGGAACCCAAAATTGCCCTCCCGGACAGGTTTTCTGGGGGTAGGGACAAGGTTTTGGTGTTTAAGGAGGCATGCAAATTGTACTTTCAACTGCTCCCTACTCCTCTGGAGAAGACGTGCAATGAGTAGGAATTGTTATTTCACTGTTGCAGGGGAACCTCAGTCCTGGGCTTTTTCTCTATCACATGATTCCATGTGTCTCCAGTCTGTGGAGCAGCTTTTCAGGGTCCTAGCCCTTATCTATGAGGATCCTGACTGTATTTCCTTGGCGGAATCCAGGCTGCGTCGCATTCAGCAGGGGAATCGTTCAATAGACCCATCTCTTCAGGAAAGCCTACAGCCTGCACTGACCCTGCTGCCGCCTCTTCACTACCGGAGCTACCGCCTCACCAACACCGGAGCTACCGCTTCACCAACACCGGAGCTACCGCCTCACCACCACCGGAGCTACCGCCTCACC
Source organism: Ranitomeya imitator (assembly GCF_032444005.1). Classification (NCBI taxonomy): domain Eukaryota; kingdom Metazoa; phylum Chordata; class Amphibia; order Anura; family Dendrobatidae; genus Ranitomeya; species Ranitomeya imitator. The sequence goes on from NC_091291.1 coordinate 146,741,538, forward strand.
AACACCGGAGCTCCTGTAATTGTCTCCTTCCCCACCATCCTGTAGAATGTAAGCCCGCAAGGGCAGGGTCCTCGCCCCTCTGTATCTGTCTGTCATTGTTAGTTTACTTTAAGTAATATCTGTAATTTGTATGTAACCCCTTCTCATGTACAGCACCATGGAATCAATGGTGCTATATAAATAAATAATAATAATGGAGGCGTATAGCTCTGAATTCCACAGGTGGTCAACTGACAACAAATGAAATGACCCAGCTCTCAGAATCCAATTCCTTCAGGGCCTCACTGAAAAGTTAAAGGATGCAGTGGTAGTGGGGATTAACTAGCACCCATCCTGCCCTTCCCTATGCAGGACTTATCACCAGGGTAAGGGCTTGTTTTCACTTGCGAGGAACACGTCTGTGTCTCGCATGTGGAAACGAAGCTCTGGTGCCGGCACTCCGGAGCGGAGCGTGCGGCTCCATGTGTTGCTATGCGGCCGCACGCTCCGCTCCACAGTGCCGCGCCAGAGCTTCGTTTCCACATGCGAGACACAGACGTGTTCCTCGCAAGTGAAAACAAGCTCTAAGGCAGGAATTAGGTTCCTGCTTAGCGATAGGTGCAGAACCTATATAGGGACGTTAAGGGCAGACAGGGTAATGTTACATCTTTCTAGGGGTAATACGAACAAAAAAAGCCCCCCAAGAATGTTATTCAGGGCACAGAATGTTTAGTTCAAACATATAACGTTTACTTATCAATAAGAAACATTTAATTTTTTTAAAAGACATACATACAGGGCCGGCGTCAGCACCCGGCGTACCGGGGCAAATGCCGGGGCCCTGAACAAATGGGGGGGCCCACTCGTGGCCGGGATACCAGGGAGCCCGGGCTGCTCCCCCATCAGCTTTGCCACTACTTGAGCTCAGCCGTCACTTAAATAAACATGGCCGCGCACAGTGCACTCTGCAGTGATGTCTCTGCTTCTGCTAGTAATGACTCGGCCGGGCGGACATACAAGCAAAGTTAAAGGCACAGTGTCTGCCTGACCGCATCATTAGTAACAGACACAGCTGCAGCGTGCACTGTGGGTGGCCATGTCTGTTTAAGTGACGGCCATCGATCAAGCAGCACTCCCTCCATATCCACATGCCAGAGGAGCCTGATGGGTGACAAGCCTGGGGGAAGTGAGTGAGGCTTGTGTGTTGTGTCTGTCTGTATGTCTGTGTATGCCTGTATGATGTGCATATCTGTGTATATCAGTGTGTTTGACTGTACATATTTATGTATTTTTGTGAATTTGTCTTCAAATATATGTATGTAAATATCTGCGTATTGTATGTGTATATCTGTGTATTGTATTTTTGTGCATGTCTGCGTATTGCATGTGTATGTCTGCGTATTGTGTGTGTGCGCGCATGTCTGCGTATTGTGTGTGTGTGCATGTCTGCGTATTGTGTGTGTGTGCATGTCTGCGTATTGTGTGTGTGTGTGCATGTCTGCATCTTGTGTGTGTGTGCATGTCTGCGTATTGTGTGTGTGTGCGCATGTCTGCATATTGTGTGTGTGTGCATGTCTGTGTATTGTGTGTGTGTGCATGTCTGCGTCTTGTGTGTGTGTGCATGTCTGCGTATTGTGTGTGTGTGCATGTCTGTGTATTGTGTGTGTGTGCATGTCTGCGTCTTGTGTGTGTGCGCATGTCTGCGTATTGTGTGTGTGTGCATGTCTGTGTATTGTGTGTGTGTGCATGTCTGCGTCTTGTGTGTGTGTGCATGTCTGCGTCTTGTGTGTGTGTGCATGTCTGCGTATTGTGTGTGTGTGCGCATGTCTGCGTATTGTGTGTGTGTGCATGTCTGTGTATTGTGTGTGTGTGCATGTCTGCATCTTGTGTGTGTGTGTATGTCTGCGTATTGTGTGTGTGTATGTCTGCGTATTGTGTGTGTGCATGTCTGCGTATTGTGTGTGTGTGCATGTCTGCGTATTGTGTGTGTGCGCATGTCTGCGTATTATGTGTGTGTGCATGTCTGCGTATTGTGTGTGTGTGCATGTCTGCGTCTTGTGTGTGCATGTCTGCGTATTGTGTGTGTGTGCGCATGTCTGTGTATTGTGTGTGTGTGCGCATGTCTGTGTATTGTGTGTGTGTGCATGTCTGCGTCTTGTGTGTGTGCGCATGTCTGCGTATTGTGTGTGTGCGCATGTCTGCGTATTGTGTGTGTGTGCATGTCTGCGTATTGTGTGTGTGTGCATGTCTGCGTCTTGTGTGTGTGTGCATGTCTGCGTATTGTGTGTGTGTGCGCATGTCTGCGTATTGTGTGTGTGTGCATGTCTGTGTATTGTGTGTGTGTGTATGTCTGCGTATTGCATGTGTATGTCTGCGTATTGTGTGTGCGCATGTCTGCGTATTGTGTGTGTGTGCATGTCTGCGTCTTGTGTGTGTGTGCATGTCTGCGTATTGTGTGTGCGCATGTCTGCGTATTGTGTGTGTGTGCATGTCTGCGTATTGTGTGTGCATATCTGCGTATTGTGTGTGTGTGCGCATGTCTGCGTATTGTGTGTGTGTGCACATGTCTGCGTATTGTGTGTGTGTGCGCATGTCTGCGTATTGTGTGTGCATGTCTGCGTATTGTGTGTGTGCACATGTCTGCGTATTGTGTGTGTGCACATGTCTGCGTATTGTGTGTGTGTGCGCATGTCTGCGTATTGTGTGTGCATGTCTGCGTATTGTGTGTGTGTGCGCATGTCTGCGTATTGTGTGTGTGCATGTCTGCGTATTGTGTGTGTGTGCATGTCTGCGTATTGTGTGTGCATGTCTGCGTATTGTGTGTGTGTGCATGTCTGCGTATTGTGTGTGTGTGCACATGTCTGCGTATTGTGTGTGTGTGCGCATGTCTGCGTATTGTGTGTGCATGTCTGCGTATTGTGTGTGTGTGCATGTCTGCATATTGTGTGTGTGTGCATGTCTGCGTATTGTGTGTGTGTGTACATGTCTGCGTATTGTGTGTGCATGTCTGCGTATTGTGTGTGCATGTCTGCGTATTGTGTGTGTGCATGTCTGCGTATTGTGTGTGTGTGCATGTCTGCGTATTGTGTGTGTGTGTGCATGTCTGCGTATTGTGTGTGCATGTCTGCGTATTGTGTGTGTGTGTACGCATGTCTGGATAGTATGGTGGCTTTGTGGTAAGCACTGTACAATATACATGGCTCAGTGTTTAGCATTGCACTATATATAGGGCAGCACGTGGCTCAGTGGCTAGCATTGTACTATATATAGGGCAATATGGTGGCTCAGTGGTTAGCACTGTACTATATATAGGGCTGTATGGTGGCTGAGTGGTTAGCACTGTACTATATATAGGGCTGTATGGTGGCTCAGTGGTTAGCATTGTACTATATATAGGGCTGTATGGTGGCTCAGTGGTTAGCATTGCACTATATATAGGGCCAGTATGGTGGCTTTGTCGTTAGCATTGTACTATATATAGGGCAATATGGTGGCTCAGTGGTTAGCACTGTACTATATATAGGGCAATATAGTGGCTCAGTGGTTAGCACTGTACTATATATAGGGCAGCACGTGGCTCAGTAGTTAGCATTGTACTATATATAGGGCTGTATGGTGGCTGAGTGGTTAGCACTGTACTATATATAGGGCTGTATGGTGGCTGAGTGGTTAGCACTGTACTATATATAGGGCAATATGGTGGCTCAGTGGTTAGCACTGTACTATATATAGGGCTGTATGGTGGCTCAGTGGTTAGCATTGTACTACATATAGGGCTGTATGGTGGCTCAGTGGTTAGCATTGCACTATATATAGGGCCAGTATGGTTGCTTTGTCGTTAGCATTGTACTATATATAGGGCAATATGGTGGCTCAGTGGTTAGCACTGTACTATATATAGGGCAATATGGTGGCTCAGTGGTTAGCACTGTACTATATATAGGGCAGCACGTGGCTCAGTGGTTAGCATTGTACTATATATAGGGCTGTATGGTGGCTGAGTTGTTAGCACTGTACTATATATAAGGCTGTATGGTGGCTCAGTGGTTAGCATTGTACTATATATAGGGCTGTATGGTGGCTCAGTGGTTAGCATTGCACTATATATAGGGCTGTATGGTGGCTCAGTGGTTAGCATTGTACTATATATAGGGCCAGTATGGTGGCTTTGTGGTTAGCATTGTACTATATATAGGGCAAAATGGTGGCTCAGTGGTTAGCACTGTACTATATATAGGGCAATATGGTGGCTCAGTGGTTAGCACTGTACTATATATAGGGCAGCACGTGGCTCAGTGGTTAGCATTGTACTATATATAGGGCCAGTATGGTGGCTCAGTTTTTAGCATTGTACTATATATAGGGCAATATGGTGGCTCAGTGGTTAGCATTGTACTATATATAGGGCTGTATGGTGGCTCAGTGGTTAGCATTGCACTATATATAGGGCAATATGGTGGCTCAGTGGTTAGCACTGTACTATATATAGGGCAGCACGTGGCTCAGTGGTTAGCATTGTACTATATATAGGGCCAGTATGGTGGCTCAGTTTTTAGCATTGTACTATATATAGGGCAATATGGTGGCTCAGTGGTTAGCATTGTACTATATATAGAGCAATATGGTGGCTTTGTGGTTAGCATTGTACTATATATAGGGCAGTATGGTGGCTGAGTGGTTAGCATTGTACTATATATAGGGCAGTATGGTGGCTGAGTGGTTAGCATTGTACTATATATAGGGCAGTATGGTGGCTTTGTGGTTAGCATTGTACTATATATAGGGCAATATGGTGGCTCAGTGGTTAGCTCTGTACTATATATAGGACAATATGGTGGCTCAGTGGTTAGCACTGTACTATATATAGGGCAGCACGTGGCTCAGTGGTTAGCATTGTACTATATATAGGGCCAGTATGGTGGCTGTTTTTAGCATTGTACTATATATAGGGCAATATGGTGGCTCAGTGGTTAGCATTGTACTATATATAGGGCAGTATAGTGGCTGAGTGGTTAGCATTGTACTATATATAGGGCAGTATGGTGGCTGAGTGGTTAGCATTGTACTATATATAGGGCAGTATGGTGGCTCAGTGGTTAGCATTGTACTATATATAGGGCCAGTATGGTGGCTCAGTGGTTAGCATTGTACTGTATATAGGACAGTATGGTGGCTCAGTGGTTAGCATTGTACTATATATAGGGCTGTATGGTGGCTCAGTGGTTAGCATTGTACTATATATAGGGCTGTATGGTGGCTCAGTGGTTAGCACTGTACTATATATAGGCCAGTATGGTGGCTGAGTGGTTAGCATTGTACTGTATATAGGACAGTATGGTGGCTGAGTGGTTAGCATTGCACTATATATAGGGCCAGTATGGTGGCTCAGTGGTTAGCATTGTACTATATATAGGGCAATATGGTGGCTCAGTGGTTAGCATTGCACTATATATAGGGCCAGTATGGTGGCTCAGTGGTTAGCATTGTACTGTATATAGGACAGTATGGTGGCTCAGTGGTTAGCACTGTACTATATATAGGGCCAGTATGGTGGCTCAGTGGTTAGCATTGTACTATATATAGGGCAATATGGTGGCTCAGTGGTTAGCATTGTACTATATATAGGGCAATATGGTGGCTCAGTGGTTAGCACTGTACATTTGCTCAGTGGAACACTGTTGCTTTGCAGCGCTGGGGTCCTGAGTTTAAATCCCACGAAGGACGACATCTGCATGTTTGTTCCTACCGTGTTTGTGTGGGTTTCCTCAGGTTCTCCGGTTTCTTCCCACTGCCCCACATGTTCCCCCGTTGATCTGTGATGACCCGGCACTGACCACCACTGTACAAGGTACGATAACGTGCTGGATGTAATAGGTATGCAGAATGACGTTTCCTCGCTGTCTGATGCTTCCGCTGTGTAGGACGTGGCGCTGGAAAATGTATTTTTTAATCGAATCTCAAAATGTTAAAATTCGTGTGAAACGGTGAAGTTCATGGTCAGTGGTCGGGTGACGCCATTTATTGTCAGACTACTGTGTCTTCTCTTTTTAAGTCATAATGACACCTGGCTTCACCCAACCACTAACCATGAGTGGAGGAAATGTTTGGAGTTATCATTCATATTCTCTGAAAAAAGGTCAAGAAAGCAAAATTCTGCCGGGGTGTGTAAACTTTTGCGCACAGCTGTATGCTTCCAGTGCTCATGCAGAGCCGCCTTCTGGGTGCCAGGAAATAATCATCCCGCGTGCAGGGCAGAATGTGGAGTTGTCCCGGGTGATGACTTACACCATAGCGTCGTACTTGTGGTCTCCTGTGCGCCAAAATCTGCAAACTTCTTCCAGGCCACATGAAGCACAGAGAATTCACAGGAAGAGGAAGCTGCTGACGGAGCACGAAGCTCGCCCAGAGGCTGCAAAATATTAAGCCTTAAAGGGAAAGAGTCAGAGCCCCTTAAACCACCACCACCGCTCTGCTAACAACCTACAATTTCTCTACACTTGTAAAATCAAGTTTTATTCTGTAACCAACAAAACAAAGTATCCGTCTGTAGCGCTATAGCCTGCAAACATGACACAGATGAAATGTGACATGTATTAAGAATACTTGGCGATAAATTGGCCAATTCGTGTGAACCCAGCAGCCCGTATAAATGTAGGCTCTCAGCCCATGAGAGGAGTCCGCACAGGATAGGTCCCCGCAACGAGAAGCGCCTTATCGCGGCTGCCGGGTACACATCAATTGGGTACTTTACTTGTTGGTTCTGTGTGGCAATGGCTACTCTTAGTAAGTTCCTGTTCACACCTGATTTCTGTTTGGAAGTGATGGTCAGGCTTTTGATACAAGTTCTTTTCTGAGCTCACGTTATGCAAGTGAGTTGAGGGCGCTGACTCTCCCTCGGACAAGTCCTGCTTCCCTTTTTGTAAGCTTTATTACACATTACCGCAGAGGTAAAATGTCGCAATGTGCATGGAGGAGGATGTTAGGATGCAGAAAAAGGCTGCACTAAATACATGATGGCGGCCGCGGTGGGCTAGGGCAGCCACTGGTGCGCTCATATAAAAGCCACAGGAAAGATTTCATGGACCTGTGGAATCATTAATAAACAGCGGCAGAGCTGGAAATGTGGTCATGCAATATTCTAACCCCCACCACTGCAGCATGGCTGCTCTGGGGGTTTCTGGGGGTCCGGCAGCAGTGCCGTCATGCTCATCCTTAGCGGTGAGGATAAGGGTGCAGCGTGCACCAGAAACGCCTTTATCGTCTTATTTACGGACTACAGCTGTATGTGAAGTTATTTTACCAATGCACCAATAAGTCCGGTGCCCACGATCCGGAGTGGCAGACGCTGTGGGTGCAGCGCATGTTCGCCGCCATCTGTTGAGCGCAGGTGACTCCTCGGTGATCACTGAACCGCATAGATTCACCGCGTCCAATGCATTGTGTTCATGAAATTTCTGTAGCACAGACTCGCATCTCCGGAAGAGAAGTAGACATGCTGCGGTCTGGAGAAATGCGCCCCCATGCCAGTGTCCGTGGGTGATCTGCAGGCGTCCGTGGCCGCATCGTGGACATGGGATTTCTAGAAATCCATCCACTGTGCTGTAACGTTTGTCTGCTGTGGGTTGGACGTTGCATAAATACACAGCATCAAACCCACAACTCCGGATTGTCTGGCCATACCCTAAAGCTACAGATTTTTCCTCCATTGCTTGGATCTCCTGATAATGTGTAGTCCATGCAGAAGGCACATGAATGGTGAGTGTAACCAAGGCCGGCGTAGAGGCAGGCAGACCAGGCAGCTGCCTAAGGTCCCTTCTCCTCCAGGGGCCCCCAGCCAGTGGTGTGCCATTAATAGCTGCACACCATGCAACCGCTATGTGGCCCGTGAGTAAGAGGGGCCCGGCCCCGCCCTCCCAGATCGCGCATTCAACTCAATACAGCTGAAAACAATGATGGAGGATAGAGCATCAGATGACGCTCCATCTCACATCACTCCCCCTCTGCTTGTGACCCAGCGGGTACGCAATGACATCACTTCATCGTGCGCCACGCTGTGCCAGCAGTGCAGCTGATGAGGCCGTAGCAGAAGCCAGAGCAGCACAGGGAACGAGGAGGACAGGTGAGTATTGTGTGTACATGCATTATACTGTGTGTGTGGGGCTGCATTACACTCTGAGGGGGCTACATTACAGTCTATGAGGGTGCTACATTATACTGTGTTTGTGGGGCTGCATTATACTGTGTGTGGAGGGGGAATACATTATACTCTGAGGGAGGCTGCAGTATACCCTGAGGGAGGCTGCATTATAGTCTATGAGGGTGCTACATTATACTATGTGTGTGGGGAGTGCATTATACTGTGTGGGGGGGCTGCATTACACTCTGAGGAGGCTAAATTATACTATGTGTCAGGACTAGGGTTGAGCGACTTTTACTTTTTTAGGGTCGAGCCGGGTTTCGCGAAACCCGACTATCCCAAAAGTCGAGTGAAATCGGCCGATTATCACGAAAAGTCAGGGATCGATCAAAACACGAAACCCAATGCAAAGTCAATGGGAAATCTCTCTTTCTCTTTCTCCCCCCCCCCCCCGTCCCTGAACAGAAAAGCTGGTGTTACACATTGCAAATCGCTACAGCGTACAAGCGAGAAGATGGCGATAGGCACACGCCTAAGACCTATGTCATCACTCTGCCCACGCTCTTTCATTGGCTGAAAAAATGGCGCCAAACACGTCATACGAAACGCGACTTTGGCGCGAAGTTCGCCGACCGCATGGCCGATCCCACACTAGGGTCGGGTTTCATGAAACCCGACTTTGCCAAAAGTCGGCGACTTTTGAATTTGTACGATCCGTTTCGCTCAAGCCTAGTCAGGACTCTGGATTCCCTGTTTTCATTTGTGGTACATTTCTGTTGTGAATTCTGTGGCAGAGCTCCCTCCTGTGGTCACAAGTGGTACTTCGGCTGATTCTCTCTGTGAGCTTCCGTTGGTGGAGGAAAGTGGTACTGCGGCTTCTGAGTTTCCTTCCTCAGGTGATGTGGTGAAGTCGTTAGGTGCTGCTCTATTTAACTTCACCTAGTGCTTTGATCCTGGCCTCCAGTCAGTGTCCTAGTATTGGACCTGTTTCCTCCTGGATCTGTGGCCTGCTGCTCTGCATAGCTAAGTTTCGCTTTGCTAATTTTGTTTGCTGTTTTTTTCTGTCCAGCTTGTATATTTGTTTTTTCCTGCTTGCTGGAAGCTCTGGGACGCAGAGGGTGTACCTCCGTGCCGTTGTTCGGTACGGAAGGTCTTTTTGCCCCCTTTGCGTGGTTTTTGTAGGGTTTTGTGTTGACCGCAAAGTTATCTTTCCTATCCTCGCTCTGTTCAGAAAGTCGGGCCTCACTTTGCTAAATCTATTTCATCTCTACGTTTGTCTTTTCATCTTAACTCACAGTCATTATATGTGGGGGCTGCCTTTTCCTTTGGGGTATTTCTCTGAGGCAAGGTAGGCTTATTTTCTATCTTCAGGCTATCTAGTTTCTTAGGCTGTGCCGAGTTGCATAGGGAGCGTTAGGCGCAATCCACGGCTGCCTCTAGTGTGGTTGGAGAGGATTAGGGATTGCGGTCAGCAGAGTTCCCACGTCTCAGAGCTCTTTCAATGTTTTTGGGTTATTGTCAGGTCACTGTATGTGCTCTGACCGCTATGTCCATTGTGGTACTGAATTACCTTAACACAACAGTACTGGAGGCCAAAAGTACTAATGATTCTCAATAGAGGGAAAAAAGAAGTTCTGAGACCATTTTTTTTTTCTCTGCACTGTGTTTTGCCTTTTTTTTCCCCTAGACATTTGGGTGGTTCAGGACACAGGTGTAGCAATGGACATTAAAGGTCTGTCTTCATTTGTGGATCAGCTCACGGCAAGAGTACAAAATATTCAAGACTTTGTGGTTCAGAATTCTATGTTAGAACCGAGAATTCCTATTCCTGATTTGTTTTTTGGAGATAGAACTAAATTTCTGAGTTTCAAAAATAATTGTAAACTATTTCTGGCTTTGAAACCTCGCTCCTCTGGTGACCCAGTTCAACAAGTTAGGATCATTATTTCTTTTTTGCGCGGCGACCCTCAGGACTGGGCATTTTCTCTTGCGCCAGGAGATCCTGCATTGAGTGATATCAATGCGTTTTTCCTGGCGCTTGGGTTGCTGTACGATGAGCCTAATTCAGTGGATCAGGCAGAGAAAAATTTGCTGGCTCTGTGTCAGGGTCAGGATGAGATAGAGCTATATTGTCAGAAATTTAGAAAGTGGTCCGTACTCACTCAGTGGAATGAAGGTGCGCTCGCAGCTATTTTCAGAAAGGGTCTCTCTGAAGCCCTTAACCCCTTCATGACCAGGGGATTTTTCGTTTTTCCGTGTTCGTTTTTCGCTCCCCTCCTTCCCAGAGCCATAACTTTTTTATTTTTCCGTCAATTTGGCCATGTGAGGGCTTACTTTTTGCGGGACGAGTTGTACTTTTGAACGACATCATTGGTTTTAGCATGTCGTGTACTAGAAAACGGGAAAAAAATTCCAAGTGCGGTGAAATTGCAAAAAAAGTGCAATCCCACATTGGTTTTTGTTTGGCTTTTTTGCTAGGTTCACTAAATGCTAAAAATGACCTGCCATTATGATTCTCCAGGTCATTACGAGTTCATAGACACCAAACATGACTAGGTTATTTTTTATCTAAGTGGTGAAAAAAAATTCCAAACTTTGCTAAAAAAAAAAAAAAAAAATTGCGCCATTTTCCGATACTCGTAGCGTCTCCATTTTTCGTGATCTGGGGTCGGTTGAGGGCTTATTTTTTGCGTGCCGAGATGACGTTTTTAATGATAGCATTTCGGTGCAGATACGTTCTTTTGATCACCCGTTATTGCATTTTAATGCAATGTCGCGGCGACCAAAAAAACGTAATTCTGGCGTTTCGAGTTTTTTTCCCGCTACGCTGTTTAGCGATCAGGTTAATACTTTTTTTTATTTGATAGATCGGGCAATTCTGAGCGCTGCGATACCAAATATGCGTAGATTTGATATTTTTTTTATTGATTTATTTTGATTGGGGCGAAAGGGGGGTGATTTAAACTTTTATGTTTTTTTTATTTTTTTCACATTTTTTTAAACTTTTTTTTTTAACTTTTGCCATGCTTCAATAGCCTCCATGAGAGGCTAGAAGCAGGCATAGCACGATCGCCTCTGCTACATAGCAGCGATCTGCTGATCGCTGCTATGTAGCAGAATTGCACGTGTGCTGTGAGCGCCGACCACAGGGTGGCGCTCACAGCGACGGGCAATCAGTAACCATAGAGGTCTCAAGGACCTCTATGGCTACAATGGAGACGCATCGCCGACCCCCGGACATGTGACGGGGGTCGGCGATAACGTCATTTCCGGCCGCCCGGCCGGAAGCGGTAGTTAAATGCCGCTGTCTGCGTTTGACAGCGGCATTTAACTAGTTAATAGGTGCGGGCAGATCGCGATTCTGCCCGCGCCTATTACGGGCACATGTCAGCTGTTCAAAACAGCTGACATGTCCCGGCTTTGGTGCGGGCTCACCGCGGAGCCCTGCATCAAAGCAGGGGAGCCGGCATCGGACGGTATAGTACGTCCGATGCCGGTAAGGGGTTAAGGATGTCATGGTGGGATTTCCTATGCCTGCTGGTCTGAATGAGTCTATGTCTTTGGCCATTCAGATCGGTCGACGCTTGCGTGAGCGTAAATCTGTGCACCATTTGGCGGTACTACCTGAACTAAAACCTGAGCCTATGCAGTGCGATAGGACTTTGACCAGAGTTGAACGGCAAAAACACAGACGTCTGAATGGGCTGTGTTTCTACTGTGGTGATTCCACTCATGCTATCTCTGATTGTCCTAAGCGCACTAAGCGGTTCGCTAGGTCTGCCACCATTGGTACGGTACAGTCAAAATTTCTTCTGTCCGTTACCTTGATCTGCTCTTTGTCGTCGTATTCTGTCATGGCATTTGTGGATTCAGGCGCTGCCCTGAATTTGATGGACTTGGAGTATGCTAGGCTGGATAAGCTGGATAAGTTGGAAACTTGGGCTGAAAGGTGGCAGATGAGGTTTAACAATGATAAATCTAAGGTTATACACATGGGAAGAAGGAATCAATGTCACCATTACACACTGAATGAGAAACCACTGGGTAAATCTGACAAGGAGAAGGACTTGGGGATCCTAGTTAATGATAAACTTACCTGGAGCAGCCAGTGCCAGGCAGCAGCTGCCAAGGCAAACAGGATCATGGGGTGCATTAAAAGAGGTCTGGATACACATGATGAGAGCATTATACTGCCTCTGTACAAATCCCTAGTTAGACCGCACATGGAGTACTGTGTCCAGTTTTGGGCACCGGTGCTCAGGAAGGATATAATGGAACTAGAGAGAGTACAAAGGAGGGCAACAAAATTAATAAAGGGGATGGGAGAACTACAATACCCAGATAGATTAGCGAAATTAGGATTATTTAGTCTAGAAAAAAGACGACTGAGGGGCAATCTAATAACCATGTATAAGTATATAAGGGGACAATACAAATATCTCGCTGAGGATCTGTTTATACCAAGGAAGGTGACGGGCACAAGGGGGCATTCTTTGCGTCTGGAGGAGAGAAGGTTTTTCCACCAACATAGAAGAGGATTCTTTACTGTTAGGGCAGTGAGAATCTGGAATTGCTTGCCTGAGGAGGTGGTGATGGCGAACTCAGTCGAGGGGTTCAAGAGAGGCCTGGATGTCTTCCTGGAGCAGAACAATATTGTATCATACAATTAAGTTCTGTAGAAGGACGTAGATCTGGGGATTTATTATGATGGAATATAGGCTGAACTGGATGGACAAATGTCTTTTTTCGGCCTTACTAACTATGTTACTATGTTAGGCGTTGTGGGTTTTTCTTGGAGCCCTTGCAGTGTCCTATTCCATTGAGAGGAATTGATGCTACGCCTTTGGCCAAGAATAAGCCTCAATACTGGACCCAGCTGACCATGTGCATGGCTCCTGCACATCAGGAAGTTATTCGCTTTCTGGTGTTGCATAATCTGCATGATGTGGTCGTGTTGGGGTTGCCATGGCTACAAGTCCATAATCCAGTGTTAGATTGGAAATCCATGTCTGTGTCCAGCTGGGGTTGTAAGGGGGTACATGGTGATGTTCCATTTCTGACTATTTCGTCATCCACCCCTTCTGAGGTTCCAGAGTTCTTGTCTGATTACCGGGATGTATTTGATGAGCCCAAGTCCGATGCCCTACCTCCGCATAGGGATTGTGATTGTGCTATCGATTTGATTCCTGGTAGTAAATTCCCAAAAGGTCGACTGTTTAATTTATCTGTGCCTGAGCACGCCGCTATGCGGAGTTATGTGAAGGAGTCCTTGGAGAAGGGGCATATTCGCCCATCATCGTCGCCATTAGGAGCAGGGTTCTTTTTTGTAGCCAAGAAGGATGGTTCGCTGAGACCTTGTATAGATTACCGCCTTCTAAATAAGATCACGGTTAAATTTCAGTACCCCTTGCCGTTGTTATCTGATTTGTTTGCTCGGATTAAGGGGGCTAGTTGGTTCACCAAGATAGATCTTCGTGGTGCGTATAATCTTGTGCGTATTAAGCGAGGCGATGAGTGGAAAACTGCATTTAATACGCCCGAGGGCCATTTTGAGTATCTAGTGATGCCATTCGGACTTGCCAATGCTCCATCAGTGTTTCAGTCCTTTATGCATGACATCTTCCGAGAGTACCTGGATAAATTCCTGATTGTGTACTTGGATGACATTTTGATCTTCTCGGATGATTGGGAGTCTCACGTGAAGCAGGTCAGAATGGTGTTTCAGGTCCTGCGTGCTAATTCTTTGTTTGTGAAGGGATCAAAATGTCTCTTTGGTGTTCAGAAGGTTTCATTTTTGGGGTTCATCTTTTCCCCTTCTACTATCGAGATGGACCCTGTTAAGGTCCAAGCCATCCATGATTGGACTCAGCCGACATCTCTGAAAAGTCTGCAAAAGTTCCTGGGCTTTGCTAATTTTTATCGTCGCTTCATCTGTAATTTTTCTAGCATTGCCAAACCATTGACCGATTTGACCAAGAAGGGTGCTGATTTGGTTAATTGGTCTTCTGCTGCTGTGGAGGCTTTGCAAGAGTTGAAGCGTCGTTTTTCTTCTGCCCCTGTGTTGTGTCAACCAGATGTTTCTCTTCCGTTCCAGGTCGAGGTTGATGCTTCTGAGATTGGAGCAGGGGCTGTTTTGTCGCAGAGAAGTTCTGATTGCTCGGTGATGAAACCATGCGCCTTCTTTTCCAGGAAGTTTTCGCCTGCTGAGCGAAATTATGATGTGGGCAATCGAGAGTTGCTGGCCATGAAGTGGGCATTCGAGGAGTGGCGTCATTGGCTTGAAGGAGCTAAGCATCGCGTGGTGGTCTTGACTGATCATAAGAACTTGACTTATCTCGAGTCTGCCAAGCGGTTGAATCCTAGACAGGCTCGTTGGTCGCTGATTTTTGCCCGTTTTGACTTTGTGATTTCGTACCTTCCGGGCTCTAAAAATGTGAAGACGGATGCTCTGTCTAGGAGTGTTTTGCCCGACTCTCCGGGTTTATCTGAGCCGGCAGGTATCCTCAAAGAGGGAGTAATTGTTTCTGCCATCTCCCCTGATTTGCGGCGGGTGCTGAAAAAATTTCAGGCTAATAAACCTGATCGTTGCCCAGCGGAGAAACTGTTCGTCCCTGATAGGTGGACGAATAAAGTTATCTCTGAGGTTCATTGTTCGGTGTTGGCTGGTCATCCTGGAATCTTTGGTACCAGAGAGTTAGTGGCTAGATCCTTCTGGTGGCCATCTCTGTCACGGGATGTACGTACTTTTGTGCAGTCCTGTGGGATTTGTGCTCGGGCTAAGCCCTGCTGTTCTCGTGCCAGTGGGTTGCTTTTGCCCTTGCCGGTCCCGAATAGGCCTTGGACACATATCTCTATGGATTTTATTTCAGATCTTCCCGTCTCTCAAAAGATGTCAGTCATTTGGGTGGTCTGTGATCGCTTCTCTAAGATGGTCCATTTGGTACCCTTGTCTAAATTGCCTTCCTCCTCTGATTTGGTGCCATTGTTCTTCCAGCATGTGGTTCGTTTACATGGCTTTCCAGAGAATATCGTTTCTGACAGAGGTTCCCAGTTTGTTTTGAGGTTTTGGAGAGCCTTTTGTGGTAGGATGGGCATTGACTTGTCTTTTTCCTCGGCTTTCCATCCTCAGACTAATGGCCAGACTGAACGAACCAATCAGACCTTGGAAACATATCTGAGATGCTTTGTTTCTGCTGATCAGGATGATTGGGTGTCCTTTTTGCCTTTGGCTGAGTTCGCCCTTAATAATCGGGCCAGCTCGGCTACCTTGGTTTCGCCGTTTTTCTGCAACTCTGGGTTCCATCCTCGTTTCTCTTCAGGGCAGGTTGAGTCTTCGGACTGTCCTGGTGTGGATACTGTGGTGGACAGGTTGCAGCAGATTTGGACTCATGTAGTGGACAATTTGACCTTGTCCCAAGAGAAAGCTCAACGTTTCGCTAATCGCAGACGCTGTTTGGGTCCCCGACTTCGTGTTGGGGATTTGGTATGGTTATCTTCTCGTCATATTCCTATGAAGGTTTCCTCTCCTAAGTTTAAACCTCGTTTCATTGGTCCGTATAGGATTTCTGAGGTTCTTAATCCTGTGTCTTTTCGTCTGACCCTTCCAGATTCTTTTTCCATACATAACGTATTCCATAGGTCATTGTTGCGGAGATACGTGGCACCTATGGTTCCATCTGTTGATCCTCCTGCCCCGGTTTTGGTGGAGGGGGAGTTGGAGTATATTGTGGAGAAGATTTTGGATTCTCGTGTTTCAAGACGGAAAGTCCAGTATCTGGTTAAGTGGAAGGGTTATGCTCAGGAAGATAATTCCTGGGTCTTTGCCTCTGATGTCCATGCTCCCGATCTTGTTCGTGCCTTTCATATGGCTCATCCTGGTCGTCCTGGGGGCTCTGGTGAGGGTTCGGTGACCCCTCCTCAAGGGGGGGGGGTACTGTTGTGAATTCTGTGGCAGAGCTCCCTCCTGTGGTCACAAGTGGTACTTCGGCTGATTCTCTCTGTGAGCTTCCGTTGGTGGAGGAAAGTGGTACTGCGGCTTCTGAGTTTCCTTCCTCAGGTGATGTGGTGAAGTCGTTAGGTGCTGCTCTATTTAACTCCACCTAGTGCTTTGATCCTGGCCTCCAGTCAATGTTCTAGTATTGGACCTGTTTCCTCCTGGATCGTTCCTGTGGCCTGCTGCTCTGCATAGCTAAGTTTCGCTTTGCTATTTTGTTTGCTGTTTTTTTCTGTCCAGCTTGTATATTTGTTTTTTTCCTGCTTGCTGGAAGCTCTGGGACGCAGAGGGTGTACCTCCGTGCCGTTGTTCGGTACGGAGGGTCTTTTTGCCCCCTTTGCGTGGTTTTTGTAGGGTTTTGTGTTGACCGCAAAGTTATCTTTCCTATCCTCGCTCTGTTCAGAAAGTCGGGCCTCACTTTGCTAAATCTATTTCATCTCTACGTTTGTCTTTTCATCTTAACTCACAGTCATTATATGTGGGGGCTGCCTTTTCCTTTGGGGTATTTCTCTGAGGCAAGGTAGGCTTATTTTCTATCTTCAGGCTAGCTAGTTTCTTAGGCTGTGCCGAGTTGCATAGGGAGCGTTAGGCGCAATCCACGGCTGCCTCTAGTGTTGTTGGAGAGGATTAGGGATTGCGGTCAGCAGAGTTCCCACGTCTCAGAGCTCGTTCAATGTTTTTGGGCTATTGTCAGGTCACTGTATGTGCTCTGACCTCTATGTCCATTGTGGTACTGAATTACCTTATCACAACACATTTCTCCCTTTTCCAAGATGGCGTCTGCTGCCTCGCTTCTGCTCATGTGATCCGCCTTCCCTGTCTTTATAACCCTGGTTCACATCCAAATCCTTGCTTGTGTATTCTGCTGGAATTCCTGGCTTGTGCTACGAGACTTTCCTCTTCAGATACTCCGGCTCCCCCTCCTCAGCAACCCTTCCCAGCTCTCAGTGGTGTCTATGCTGCAAGCTGTTTTGCCTGTGTCTATCTGCAATCTTCTCCTGCCTGCTAGGACACGTAAGCTCTGCCTGCTACAGCCAATCTAGTTTGGTATCCTGTTATGTTTGCTAATGACAGGTGTTATGAAGGCAATCCAGAAACACAGTGTGCTTAGCGATCAGAGCGCACACAGTGATCTGACAAATACCCAAAAATACAAGAACGAGCTCTGAGACGTGGAAACTCTGTAGACTGCACACCTGATCCTATCCTAAACACAACTAAAAGCGGCTGTGGATTGCGCCTAACAACTACCTAGGCAACTCGGCACAGCCTAAGAAACTAGCTAGCCTGAAGATAGAAAAATAGGCCTGACTTGCCCCAGAGAAATTCCCCAAAGGAAAAGGCAGCCCCCCACATATAATGACTGTGAGTAAGATGAAAAGACAAAACGTAGGGATGAAATAGATTCAGCAAAGTGGGGCCCGATATTCTAGGACAGAGCGAGGACAGTAAAGCGAACTTTGCAGTCTACAAAAAACCCTAAAGCAAAACCACGCAAAGGGGGCAAAAAAAAACCACCGTGCCGAACTAACGGCACGGCGGTACACCCTTTGCGTCTCAGAGCTTCCAGCAAAACAAAAGACAAGCTGGACAGAAAAAAAGCAACAAAAAAGCAAAAAGCACTTAGCTATACAGAGCAGCAGGTCACAGGAACAATCAGGAGAAGCTCAGATCCAACACTGAAACATTGACAAGGAGCAAGGATAGCAGCATCAGGCGGAGTTAAGTAATGAAGCAGTTAACGAGCTCACCAGAACACCTGAGGGAGGAAGCTCAGAAGCTGCAGTACCACTTGTGACCACAGGAGTGAATTCAGCCACAGAATTCACAACAGTACCCCCCCCTTGAGGAGGGGTCACCGAACCCCAGGCCGACCAGGATGAGCCGCATGAAAGGCACGAACAAGATCGGAAGCATGAACATCAGAGGCAAAAACCCAGGAATTATCTTCCTGAGCATAACCCTTCCATTTAACCAGATACTGGAGTTTCCATCTAGAAACACGAGAATCCAAAATCTTCTCCACAATATACTCCAATTCCCCCTCCACCAAAACCGGGGCAGGAGGCTCAACAGATGGAACCATAGGTGCCACGTATCTCCGCAACAACGACCTATGGAATACATTATGTATGGAAAAGGAGTCTGGGAGGGTCAAACGAAAAGACACAGGATTGAGAACCTCAGAAATCCTATACGGACCAATAAAACGAGGTTTAAATTTAGGAGAGGAAACCTTCATAGGAATATGACGAGAAGATAACCAAACCAGATCCCCAACACGAAGTCGGGGACCCACACGGCGTCTGCGATTAGCGAAAAGTTGAGCTTTCTCCTGGGACAAGATCAAATTGTCCACTACCTGAGTCCAGATCTGCTGCAACCTATCCACCACAGAATCCACACCAGGACAGTCCGAAGACTCAACCTGTCCTGAAGAGAAACGAGGATGGAACCCAGAATTGCAAAAAAATGGAGAAACCAAGGTAGCCGAGCTGGCCCGATTATTAAGGGCGAACTCAGCCAACGGCAAAAAGGACACCCAATCATCCTGGTCTGCAGAAACAAAACATCTCAGATATGTTTCCAAGGTCTGATTGGTTCGTTCGGTCTGGCCATTAGTCTGAGGATGGAAAGCCGAGGAAAAGGATAGGTCAATGCCCATCCTACCACAAAAGGCTCGCCAAAACCTTGAAACAAACTGGGAACCTCTGTCAGAAACAATATTCTCAGGAATGCCATGCAACCGAACCACATGCTGAAAGAACAAAGGTACCAAATCAGAGGAGGAAGGCAATTTAGCCAAGGGCACCAGATGGACCATTTTAGAAAAGCGATCACAGACCACCCAAATGACTGACATCTTTTGAGAAACGGGAAGGTCAGAAATGAAATCCATCGAAATATGTGTCCAAGGCCTCTTTGGGACCGGCAAGGGCAAAAGCAACCCACTGGCACGAGAACAGCAGGGCTTAGCCCTAGCACAAATCCCACAGGACTGCACAAAAGTACGTACATCCCGTGACAGAGATGGCCACCAGAAGGATCTAGCCACTAACTCTCTGGTACCAAAGATTCCAGGATGACCAGCCAACACCGAACAATGAAGTTCAGAGATAAGTTTATTAGTCCACCTATCAGGGACGAACAGTTTCTCTGCTGGACAACGATCAGGTTTATTCGCCTGAAATTTTTGCAGCACCCGCCGCAAATCAGGGGAGATGGCAGACACAATGACTCCTTCCTTGAGGATACCCGCTGGCTCAGATAAACCCGGAGAGTCGGGCACAAAACTCCTAGACAGAGCATCCGCCTTCACATTTTTAGAGCCCGGAAGGTACGAAATCACAAAGTCGAAGCGGGCAAAAAATAACGACCAACGGGCCTGTCTAGGATTCAAGCGCTTGGCAGACTCGAGATAAGTCAAGTTCTTATGATCAGTCAATACCACCACGCGATGCTTAGCTCCTTCAAGCCAATGACGCCACTCCTCGAATGCCCACTTCATGGCCAGCAACTCTCGATTGCCCACATCATAATTACGCTCAGCGGGCGAAAACTTCCTGGAAAAGAAAGCACATGGTTTCATCACTGAGCAATCAGAACCTCTCTGTGACAAAACCGCCCCTGCTCCAATCTCAGAAGCATCAACCTCGACCTGGAACGGAAGAGAAACATCTGGCTGACACAACACAGGGGCAGAACAAAAACGACGCTTCAACTCCTGAAAAGCTTCCACAGCAGCAGAAGACCAATTAACCAAATCAGCACCCTTCTTGGTCAAATCGGTCAATGGTTTGGCAATGCTAGAAAAATTACAGATGAAGCGACGATAAAAATTAGCAAAGCCCAGGAACTTTTGCAGACTTTTCAGAGATGTCGGCTGAATCCAATCCTGGATGGCTTGGACCTTAACTGGATCCATCTCGATAGTAGAAGGGGTAAAGATGAACCCCAAAAATGAAACTTTCTGCACAGCGAAGAGACACTTTGATCCCTTCACAAACAAAGAGTTAGCACGCAGGACCTGAAAAACCATTCTGACCTGCTTCACATGAGACTCCCAATCATCTGAGAAGATCAAAATGTCATCCAAGTAAACAATCAGGAATTTATCCAGATACTCACGGAAGATGTCATGCATAAAAGACTGAAACACTGATGGAGCATTGGCAAGTCCGAACGGCATCACTAGATACTCAAAATGACCCTCGGGCGTATTGAATGCAGTTTTCCATTCATCTCCTTGCCTGATTCTCACCAGATTATACGCACCACGAAGATCTATCTTAGTGAACCAACTAGCCCCCTTAATCCGAGCAAACAAGTCAGATAACAATGGCAAGGGATACTGAAATTTAACAGTGATCTTATTAAGAAGGCGGTAATCAATACACGGTCTCAGCGAACCATCCTTCTTGGCTACAAAGAAGAACCCTGCTCCCAGTGGTGATGACGATGGGCGAATATGTCCCTTCTCCAGGGATTCCTTCACATAGCGGCGTGTTCGGGCACGGATAAATTAAATAATCGACCTTTAGGGAATTTACTACCAGGAATCAAATTGATAGCACAATCACAATCCCTATGCGGAGGTAGAGCATCGGACTTGGGCTCTTCAAATACATCCTGATAATCAGACAAGAACTCTGGGACCTCAGAAGGGGTGGATGACGAAATCGACAAAAATGGAACATCACCATGTACCCCCTGACAACCCCAGCTGGATACCGACATAGAGTTCCAATCCAATACTGGATTATGGGTTTGTAGCCATGGCAACCCCAACACGACCACATCATGCAGATTATGCAACACCAGAAAGCGAATAACTTCCTGATGTGCAGGAGCCATGCACATGGTCAGCTGGGCCCAGTATTGAGGTTTATTCTTGGCCAAAGGTGTAGCATCAATTCCTCTCAATGGAATAGGACACCGCAAAGGCTCCAAGAAAAACCCACAACGTTTAGCATAATCCAAATCCATCAGATTCAGGGCAGCGCCTGAATCCACAAACGCCATGACAGAAAACGACGACAAAGAGCATATCAAGGTAATGGACAGAAGGAATTTGGACTGTACAGTACCAATGACGGCAGACCTAGCGGACCGCTTAGTGCGTTTAGGACAATCAGAAATAGCATGAGTGGAATCACCACAGTAGAAACACAGACCATTCAGACGTCTGTATTCCTGCCGTTCAACTCTAGTCATAGTCCTATCGCACTGCATAGGCTCAGGTTTAACCTCAGGCAGTACCGCCAAATGGTGCACAGATTTACGCTCGCGCAAGCGTCGACCGATCTGAATGGCCAAAGACAAAGACTCATTCAAACCAGCAGGCATAGGAAATCCCACCATGACATCCTTAAGAGCCTCAGAGAGACCCTTTCTGAACAAAGCTGCCAGCGCAGATTCATTCCACTGAATGAGTACTGACCATTTCCTAAATTTCTGACAATATACTTCTATATCATCCTGACCCTGGCACAAAGCCAGCAAATTTTTCTCAGCCTGATCCACTGAATTAGGCTCATCGTACAGCAATCCGAGCGCCAGGAAAAACGCATCGACACTACTCAATGCAGGGTCTCCTGGCGCAAGAGAAAATGCCCAGTCTTGAGGGTCGCCGCGCAAAAAAAGAAATAATAATCAAAACCTGTTGAATAGGATTACCAGAAGAATGAGGTTTCAAGGCCAGAAATAGCTTACAATTATTTTTGAAACTTAGAAACTTAGTTCTATCTCCAAAAAACAAATCAGGAATAGGAATTCTTGGTTCTAACATAGATTTCTGATCAATAGTATCTTGAATTTTTTGTACATTTATAACGAGATTATCCATTGAAGAGCACAGACCCTGAATATCCATGTCCACACCTGTGTCCAGAATCACCCAAATGTCTAGGGGAAAAAAAAAAGTGAACACAGAGCAGAGAAAAAAAAAAAAAAAATGATGTCAGAACTTTTTCTTTCCCTCTATTGAGAATCATTAGTTGGGCTCCTTGTACTGTTATGTTTGCTAATGACAGGTGTTATGAAGGCAATCCAGAAACACAGTGTGCTTAGCGATCAGAGCGCACACAGTGATCTGACAAATACCCAAAAATACAAGAACGAGCTCTGAGACGTGGAAACTCTGTAGACTGCACACCTGATCCTATCCTAAACACAACTAAAAGCGGCTGTGGATTGCGCCTAACAACTACCTAGGCAACTCGGCACAGCCTAAGAAACTAGCTAGCCTGAAGATAGAAAAATAGGCCTGACTTGCCCCAGAGAAATTCCCCAAAGGAAAAGGCAGCCCCCCACATATAATGACTGTGAGTAAGATGAAAAGACAAAACGTAGGGATGAAATAGATTCAGCAAAGTGGGGCCCGATATTCTAGGACAGAGCGAGGACAGTAAAGCGAACTTTGCAGTCTACAAAAAACCCTAAAGCAAAACCACGCAAAGGGGGCAAAAAAAAACCACCGTGCTGAACTAACGGCACGGCGGTATACCCTTTGCGTCTCAGAGCTTCCAGCAAAACAAAAGACAAGCTGGACAGAAAAAAAGCAACAAAAAAGCAAAAAGCACTTAGCTATACAGAGCAGCAGGTCACAGGAACAATCAGGAGAAGCTCAGATCCAACACTGAAACATTGACAAGGAGCAAGGATAGCAGCATCAGGCGGAGTTAAGTAATGAAGCAGTTAACGAGCTCACCAGAACACCTGAGGGAGGAAGCTCAGAAGCTGCAGTACCACTTGTGACCACAGGAGTGAATTCAGCCACAGAATTCACAACAGTATCCGCAGCCAGTTTGACTGTTTCTGGACTCGAATTCTAGTGACTGCCAAACCTAGTATGAACTGTGTCTTATTATCTGCTTCACCAAAGAGGGTGCTACGCCATAAGACTTTGCCCGCAGCAGAGCTGCAAATGAACTACTAAGAAGTACCTTGTTTGCTATTTACTTGAACTGTTGTGCACATGCTGCATCCACATTTGTGCATATAACACTGACTCTGCCTGCAGCAGAGCTGCTAAGACACTTCTGATATCATCTTGTTTGCTGTGTTTGAACTTGCTCACACCTTGCACCTGTGTTCATTTGAATAATACAAACTTTTCACTGCACTTTGGTTCAGCTGCCTTATTTGTCTCAAGCCAAGAGATTCCTGAATGTACCACTATAATTGTTACACTATGAGGGGGCTGCATTATACTGTGTGTGGAGGCTACATTATACTGTGTGTGTGTGTGTGTGTGTGTGTGGCTGCATTATACTGTGTATGGAGGGAGGCTGCAGTATACTCTGAGGGGGACTGCATTATGCTCTGAGGGGGGCTGCAGTATACTCTGAGGGAGACTGCAGTATACCCTGAGGGAGGCTGCAGTATACCCTGAGGGAGGCTGCAGTATACTCTGAGGGGGGCTGCAGTATACTCTGAGGGAGGCTGCAGTATACCCTGAGGGATGCTGCAGTATACTCTGAGGGGGGCTGCATTATACTCTGAGGGGGGCTGCAGTATACTCTGAGGGAGGCTGCAGTATACCCTGAGGGAGGCTGCAGTATACTCTAAGGGAGGCTGCAGTATACTCTGAGGGGGGCTGCAGTATACTCTGAGGGGGGCTGCAGTATACTCTGAGGGGGGCTGCAGTATACTCTGAGGGAGAATGCAGTATACCCTGAGGGAGGCTGCAGTATGCCCTGAGGGAGGCTGCAGTATACTCTGAGGGAAGCTGCAGTATACCCTGAGGGAGGCTGCAGTATACCCTGAGGGAGGCTGCAGTATACCCTGAGGGGGGCTGCAGTATACACTGAGGGGGACTGCATTATACTCTGAGGGAGGCTGCAGTATACTCTGAGGGAGGCTGCAGTATATTCTGAGGGGGGCTGCAGTATACCCTGAGGGAAGCTGCAGTATACCCTGAGGGAGGCTGCAGTATACTCTGAGGGGGGCTGCAGTATACCATGAGGGAGGCTGCAGTATACCCTGAGGGAGGCTGCAGTATACTCTGAGGGGGGCTGCAGTATACCCTGAGGGAGGCTGCAGTATACCCTGAGGGAGGCTGCAGTATACTCTGAGGGAGGCTGCAGTATACCCTGAGGGAGGCTGCAGTATACCCTGAGGGAGGCTGCAGTATACCCTGAGGGAGGCTGCAGCATACCCTGAGGGAGGCTGCAGCATACCCTGAGGGAGGCTGCAGTATACCCTGAGGGAGGCTGCAGTATACTCTGAGGGGGGCTGCAGTATACTCTGAGGGAGGATGCAGTATACTCTGAGGGAGGATGCAGTATACTCTGAGGGAGGATGCAGTATACCCTGAGGGAGGATGCAGTATAACCTGAGGGAGGCTGCATTACACTTTGAGGGAGGCTGCATTATACTCTGAGGGGGGCTGCAGTATACAGAGGGGACTGCATTATACTTTGAGGGAGGCTGCATTATACTCTGAGGGGGGCTGCGGTATACTCTGAGGGGGGCTGCGGTATACTCTGAGGGGGGCTGTACTATACTCTGAGGAGGGCTGCATTATACTCTGAGGAGGGCTGCGGTATACTCTGAGGGGGGCTGTACTATACTCTGATGGGAGCTGCATTTTACTCTATATAGGACCTTGGGGAGTGCATTATACTATATGTACTATATGGGACCTGCATTATACTGTATCGAGGACTATCTGTCCATATAATTTTTCGTCAGTCGATGTAAAGAAATTTGTGAACAAGCATTGAACGACTTCAATATTGTCAATCACTCGTGTAATGGCCTGAACTCAGCGAATGTAAATACAACCAAAGAGTTTGTGTAATGGTGCAATATGTGAGCATTTGGGGGCCACTTTTGCCCAGGGCCCCACTTTGCCTAAAATCGGCCCAGAGTGTAACAACATTGTCACAGGTGATGCCTCTGCTGATCGCTGAGGTCCCGCCCAGGTGATGCCTCTGCTGATTGCTGAGGTCCCGCCCAGGTGATGCCTCTGCTGATTGCTGAGGTCCCGCCCAGGTGATGCCTCTGCTGATTGCTGAAGTCCCGCCCAGGTGATGCCTCTGCTGATTACTCAGGTCCCGTCCAGGTGATGCCTCTGCTGATTGCTGAAGTCCCGCCCAGGTGATGCCTCTGCTGATTACTCAGGTGCCGCCAGGTGATGCCTCTGCTGATTACTGAGGTCCCGCCCAGGTGTTGCCTCTGCTGATTACTGAGGCCCCGCCCAGGTGATGCCTCTGCTGATTGCTGAGGTCCCGCCCAGGTGATGCCTCTGCTGATTACTCAGGTCCCGTCCAGGTGATGCCTCTGCTGATTACTGAGGTCCCGCCCAGGTGATGCCTCTGCTGATTGCTGAGGTCCCGCCCAGGTGATGCTTCTGCTGATTGCTGAGGTCCCGTCCAGGTGTTGCTTCTGCTGATTGCTGAGGTCCCGCCCAGGTGTTGCCTCTGCTGATTGCTGAGGTCCCGCCCAGGTGTTGCCTCTGCTGATTACTGAGGTCCTGCCCAGGTGATGCCGATGCCTCTGCTGATTGCTGAGGTGCCGCCCAGGTGTTGCCTCTGCTGATTACTGAGGTCCTGCCCAGGTGATGCCTCTGCTGATTACTGAGGTCCCGTCCAGGTGTTGCCTCTGCTGATTGCTGAGATCCCGCCCAGGTGATGCCTCTGCTGATTGCTGAGGTCCCGCCCAGGTGATGCCTCTGCTGATTGCTCAGGTCCCGCCCAGGTGTTGCCTCTGCTGATTGCTGAGGTCCCGTCCAGGTGTTGCCTCTGCTGATTGCTGAGGTCCCGTCCAGGTGTTGCCTCTGCTGATTGCTGAGGTCCCGTCCAGGTGTTGCCTCTGCTGATTGCTGAGGTCCCGCCCAGGTGTTGCCTCTGCTGATTGCTGAGGTCCCGTCCAGGTGTTGCCTCTGCTGATTGCTGAGGTCCCGCCCAGGTGTTGCCTCTGCTGATTGCTGAGGTCCCGTCCAGGTGTTGCCTCTGCTGATTGCTGAGGTCCCGTCCAGGTGTTGCCTCTGCTGATTGCTGAGGTCCCGCCCAGGTGATGCCTCTGCTGATTGCTGAGGTCCCGCCCAGGTGATGCCTCTGCTGATTGCTGAGGTCCCGCCCAGGTGATGCCTCTGCTGATTGCTGAGGTCCCGCCCAGGTGATGCCTCTGCTGATTGCTGAGGTCCCGCCCAGGTGATGCCTCTGCTGATTGCTGAGGTCCCGCCCAGGTGATGCCTCTGCTGATTGCTGAGGTCCCGCCCAGGTGATGCCTCTGCCGATTGCTGAGGTCCCGCCCAGGTGATGCCTCTGCTGATTGCTGAGGTCCCGCCCAGGTGATGCCTCTGCTGATTACTCAGGTCCCGTCCAGGTGTTGCCTCTGCTGATTACTCAGGTCCCGTCCAGGTGATGCCTCTGCTGATTACTCAGGTCCCGTCCAGGTGTTGCCTCTGCTGATTACTCAGGTCCCGTCCAGGTGATGCCTCTGCTGATTGCTGAGGTCCCGCCCAGGTGATGCCTCTGCTGATTACTCAGGTCCCGCCCAGGTGTTGCCTCTGCTGATTGCTGAGGTCCCGTCCAGGTGTTGCCTCTGCTGATTGCTGAGGTCCCGTCCAGGTGTTGCCTCTGCTGATTGCTGAGGTCCCGTCCAGGTGTTGCCTCTGCTGATTGCTGAGGTCCCGCCCAGGTGTTGCCTCTGCTGATTGCTGAGGTCCCATCCAGGTGTTGCCTCTGCTGATTGCTGAGGTCCCGCCCAGGTGTTGCCTCTGCTGATTGCTGAGGTCCCGTCCAGGTGTTGCCTCTGCTGATTGCTGAGGTCCCGTCCAGGTGTTGCCTCTGCTGATTGCTGAGGTCCCGCCCAGGTGATGCCTCTGCTGATTGCTGAGGTCCCGCCCAGGTGATGCCTCTGCTGATTGCTGAGGTCCCGCCCAGGTGATGCCTCTGCTGATTGCTGAGGTCCCGCCCAGGTGATGCCTCTGCTGATTGCTGAGGTCCCGCCCAGGTGATGCCTCGGCTGATTACTCAGGTCCCGCCCAGGTGATGCCTCGGCTGATTGCTGAGGTCCCGCCCAGGTGATGCCTCTGCTGATTGCTGAGGTCCCGCCCAGGTGTTGCCTCTGCTGATTGCTGAGGTCCCGTCCAGGTGATGCCTCTGCTGATTACTCAGGTCCCGTCCAGGTGTTGCCTCTGCTGATTGCTGAGGTCCCGTCCAGGTGTTGCCTCTGCTGATTGCTGAGGTCCCGTCCAGGTGTTGCCTCTGCTGATTGCTGAGGTCCCGCCCAGGTGATGCCTCTGCTGATTGCTGAGGTCCCGCCCAGGTGATGCCTCGGCTGATTACTCAGGTCCCGCCCAGGTGATGCCTCGGCTGATTGCTGAGGTCCCGCCCAGGTGATGCCTCTGCTGATTGCTGAGGTCCCGCCCAGGTGTTGCCTCTGCTGATTGCTGAGGTCCCGCCCAGGTGATGCCTCTGCTGATTGCTGAGGTCCCGCCCAGGTGATGCCTCTGCTGATTGCTGAGGTCCCGCCCAGGTGATGCCTCTGCTGATTGCTGAAGTCCCGCCCAGGTGATGCCTCTGCTGATTACTCAGGTCCCGTCCAGGTGATGCCTCTGCTGATTGCTGAGGTCCCGCCCAGGTGTTGCCTCTGCTGATTGCTGAGGTCCCGCCCAGGTGATGCCTCTGCTGATTGCTGAGGTCCCGCCCAGGTGATGCCTCTGCTGATTGCTGAGGTCCCGCCCAGGTGATGCCTCTGCTGATTGCTGAAGTCCCGCCCAGGTGATGCCTCTGCTGATTACTCAGGTCCCGTCCAGGTGATGCCTCTGCTGATTGCTGAAGTCCCGCCCAGGTGATGCCTCTGCTGATTACTCAGGTGCCGCCAGGTGATGCCTCTGCTGATTACTGAGGTCCCGCCCAGGTGTTGCCTCTGCTGATTACTGAGGCCCCGCCCAGGTGATGCCTCTGCTGATTGCTGAGGTCCCGCCCAGGTGATGCCTCTGCTGATTACTCAGGTCCCGTCCAGGTGATGCCTCTGCTGATTACTGAGGTCCCGCCCAGGTGATGCCTCTGCTGATTGCTGAGGTCCCGCCCAGGTGATGCTTCTGCTGATTGCTGAGGTCCCGTCCAGGTGTTGCTTCTGCTGATTGCTGAGGTCCCGCCCAGGTGTTGCCTCTGCTGATTGCTGAGGTCCCGCCCAGGTGTTGCCTCTGCTGATTACTGAGGTCCTGCCCAGGTGATGCCGATGCCTCTGCTGATTGCTGAGGTGCCGCCCAGGTGTTGCCTCTGCTGATTACTGAGGTCCTGCCCAGGTGATGCCTCTGCTGATTACTGAGGTCCCGTCCAGGTGTTGCCTCTGCTGATTGCTGAGATCCCGCCCAGGTGATGCCTCTGCTGATTGCTGAGGTCCCGCCCAGGTGATGCCTCTGCTGATTGCTCAGGTCCCGCCCAGGTGTTGCCTCTGCTGATTGCTGAGGTCCCGTCCAGGTGTTGCCTCTGCTGATTGCTGAGGTCCCGTCCAGGTGTTGCCTCTGCTGATTGCTGAGGTCCCGTCCAGGTGTTGCCTCTGCTGATTGCTGAGGTCCCGCCCAGGTGTTGCCTCTGCTGATTGCTGAGGTCCCGTCCAGGTGTTGCCTCTGCTGATTGCTGAGGTCCCGCCCAGGTGTTGCCTCTGCTGATTGCTGAGGTCCCGTCCAGGTGTTGCCTCTGCTGATTGCTGAGGTCCCGTCCAGGTGTTGCCTCTGCTGATTGCTGAGGTCCCGCCCAGGTGATGCCTCTGCTGATTGCTGAGGTCCCGCCCAGGTGATGCCTCTGCTGATTGCTGAGGTCCCGCCCAGGTGATGCCTCTGCTGATTGCTGAGGTCCCGCCCAGGTGATGCCTCTGCTGATTGCTGAGGTCCCGCCCAGGTGATGCCTCTGCTGATTGCTGAGGTCCCGCCCAGGTGATGCCTCTGCTGATTGCTGAGGTCCCGCCCAGGTGATGCCTCTGCCGATTGCTGAGGTCCCGCCCAGGTGATGCCTCTGCTGATTGCTGAGGTCCCGCCCAGGTGATGCCTCTGCTGATTACTCAGGTCCCGTCCAGGTGTTGCCTCTGCTGATTACTCAGGTCCCGTCCAGGTGATGCCTCTGCTGATTACTCAGGTCCCGTCCAGGTGTTGCCTCTGCTGATTACTCAGGTCCCGTCCAGGTGATGCCTCTGCTGATTGCTGAGGTCCCGCCCAGGTGATGCCTCTGCTGATTACTCAGGTCCCGCCCAGGTGTTGCCTCTGCTGATTGCTGAGGTCCCGTCCAGGTGTTGCCTCTGCTGATTGCTGAGGTCCCGTCCAGGTGTTGCCTCTGCTGATTGCTGAGGTCCCGTCCAGGTGTTGCCTCTGCTGATTGCTGAGGTCCCGCCCAGGTGTTGCCTCTGCTGATTGCTGAGGTCCCATCCAGGTGTTGCCTCTGCTGATTGCTGAGGTCCCGCCCAGGTGTTGCCTCTGCTGATTGCTGAGGTCCCGTCCAGGTGTTGCCTCTGCTGATTGCTGAGGTCCCGTCCAGGTGTTGCCTCTGCTGATTGCTGAGGTCCCGCCCAGGTGATGCCTCTGCTGATTGCTGAGGTCCCGCCCAGGTGATGCCTCTGCTGATTGCTGAGGTCCCGCCCAGGTGATGCCTCTGCTGATTGCTGAGGTCCCGCCCAGGTGATGCCTCTGCTGATTGCTGAGGTCCCGCCCAGGTGATGCCTCGGCTGATTACTCAGGTCCCGCCCAGGTGATGCCTCGGCTGATTGCTGAGGTCCCGCCCAGGTGATGCCTCTGCTGATTGCTGAGGTCCCGCCCAGGTGTTGCCTCTGCTGATTGCTGAGGTCCCGTCCAGGTGATGCCTCTGCTGATTACTCAGGTCCCGTCCAGGTGTTGCCTCTGCTGATTGCTGAGGTCCCGTCCAGGTGTTGCCTCTGCTGATTGCTGAGGTCCCGTCCAGGTGTTGCCTCTGCTGATGTCCCGCCCAGGTGATGCCTCTGCTGATTGCTGAGGTCCCGCCCAGGTGATGCCTCGGCTGATTACTCAGGTCCCGCCCAGGTGATGCCTCGGCTGATTGCTGAGGTCCCGCCCAGGTGATGCCTCTGCTGATTGCTGAGGTCCCGCCCAGGTGTTGCCTCTGCTGATTGCTGAGGTCCCGTCCAGGTGATGCCTCTGCTGATTACTCAGGTCCCGTCCAGGTGTTGCCTCTGCTGATTGCTGAGGTCCCGTCCAGGTGTTGCCTCTGCTGATTGCTGAGGTCCCGTCCAGGTGTTGCCTCTGCTGATTGCTGAGG
Organism: Ranitomeya imitator; assembly: GCF_032444005.1. Taxonomy (NCBI): domain Eukaryota; kingdom Metazoa; phylum Chordata; class Amphibia; order Anura; family Dendrobatidae; genus Ranitomeya; species Ranitomeya imitator. The sequence goes on from NC_091291.1 coordinate 146,771,887, forward strand.
TCCCGCCCAGGTGATGCCTCTGCTGATTGCTGAGGTCCCGCCCAGGTGATGCCTCGGCTGATTACTCAGGTCCCGCCCAGGTGATGCCTCTGCTGATTGCTGAGGTCCCGCCCAGGTGATGCCTCTGCTGATTGCTGAGGTCCCACCGATCCTGAGGATGAGGACTTGTCACGACGTTGCTGTGTGCGCTGGTGACAGAGCGGATCGACAACTTAATAATTTTGACTCCTCAGCATATATAATAGCTCCGCTTACTGTCCACTTGTTGACCCCGTCCTGTGTTGTTTTCATTCACTGATGACAAGAAGAGATCATGAAAATGATGAGAAACATAAACACTTTTTGCATAACCTTTTTTTTTTTTTTTTTTAATTCTTTTCATGACACAACAATAAAGCATAACCTATATTTGTATTACACATTCATTTTAATAACATTCATTACGATTAACCCTTTATTAACGGCAACAATTGACGGTGACGTTTTCGCTCAATATCAGGATTTTCACTGGAGACATAAAGGATCCTGGACAGTCGGAGGGTGGCAGAGAGCGCCCCCTGGTGATGGCTCAGCGCATTACACTGGCCGGAGGCCGCACACGTTACAGCTTCTCCTCCCAGGATTTGGGATAAAATGCTTTTTTTCCCCCGCAGTTTACAAAGGTGATAAAAGCCGCTCCGTGATGGAAATGGCCCCTCCACCCAAGGCCTCATTCACACGTCAGTTTTCGCTCTGCGGTTTCCTCAGACAGCACAATGACACGTTACATTCTATGGAGAGAGTCACATTTACATTGATTATTTTTCACATAAGAATTAATCTTCACATAAGATTAGATATTAGAAAATCTTTTTGACAGTGAGGGTGATCAATGAGTGGAACAGGCGGCCACGAGCGGTGGTGAGTTCTCCTTCAATGGAAGTCTTCAGAGGCTGGACAGACACCTGTCTGAGATGGTTTAGTGACTCCTGCATTGAGCGGGGGGTTGGACACGACGTCCCTGGAGGTCCCTTCCAACTCTACCATTCTATGATTCTATGAGAATACAGCGCCATGTTCTACTCTGGTCCAACTCAAGTGGAAGGGTCCAAAATAGAAATACTAATGGCATCGTTGCCAAATGATAAAAATTGATAAATGGAAGAGGAAGATGAAAACAGCCAAACAGGCAAGTGTGAATAAGGCGTTGAGCTGCGGAGCTGTCCGGGAGACGAGGCTCCGAATGTTCAGACGTGAGTGCATTTGAACACTGGACCAGGGCAGAGAAACGCGCGTCAGCTCCGACATGCAGCATCGTGACAAGGTCAGCACGCTGGTGACGTCATCCCACTGCTGCCAGCGCCCGGGCCGCACAGGCTGAGGAAACGTCGGGCTTGTAAGCGCTCCATGGAGCAGCTAAGAAATGAGTGGGCCGGTGAGAGGGCACATAAAGAGCAATGGAGGACATTATGGGGCATTTGGCAGATTGTGAAAGGGGGCATAATATAGCGAGGGGCAGTGGGGAAAGGGGTAGTTTGAGGTGATATTATGGAAGGGGCAGTGTGGGGGGATATTATTTAGAGGGGCTGTGAGGGTGGACATTATGGAGAGGGGCAGTATGGTGGACATTATGGAGAGGGGCACTATGGTGGACATTATGGAGTGGGACAGTATGGGGGGACATTATGGAGAGCGGCAATAGAGGTGGACATTATGGAGAGGGGCACATGCTCAATCTAGGGAAATGCATGTCTGCTCAGGGATCACCCACACCAATAATAATAATCTTTATTTTTATATAGCGCTAACATATTCCGCCGCGCTTTACAGTTTGCACACATTATCATCACTGTCCCCGTTGGGGCTCACAATCTAAATTCCCTATCAGTATGTCTTTGGAATGTGGGAGGAAACCGGAGAACCCGGAGGAAACCCACACAAACACATCGAGAACATACAGACTCCTTGCAGATGTTGTCCTTTGTGGGATTTGAACCCAGGACCCCAGCGCTGCAATGCTAACCACTGAGCCACCGTGCTGCCCACACCAAGGATCTGTATGCGCAGGGATCACCCAGGATCTATCTGCTCAGGGATCACCCACACCCAGGATCTATATGCACAGGGATCACCCACAGCAAGTACACTCCCTGACAGAAGTTATGTCACTTATCCATGTTATGTAAAAACAAGCTTATAACCGGACGTTAAATTCATCCATTGGTTGTATAAATTATTCTTTTGAAAGCTGAAACCCTCCAAAATGTGGTTTAGATTAAGAAAATAAATTGGCATCAATGCAGAAATATTGATCAGTTAATGGACACGGAATGGTCAGATTTTGGCAAGACAAAAGTTTTGTCGCCTGGTCACATAATGCACCCAATCCTGGTTTACATCCTCATCTGTGCTCAGTAAATGATCGGTTAAAGGGAACCTGTCACCCCCAAAATCGAAGGTGAGCTGAGCCCAGCGTCATCAGGGGCTTATCTCCAGCATTCTGGAATGCATTCTGTAATGCTGTAGATAAGCCCCTGTTGTATCCTAAAATATGAGAAAAAGAGGTTATATTATACTCATCTGGGGGGGCGGTCGATCCAATGGGCGTCGCGGTCCGGGGCCTCCCATCTTCTTACGATCACGTCCTCTTCTAGTCTTCACGCTGTGTCTCTGGCGCAGGCGTACTGATCTGTCCTGTTGAGGGCAGAGCAAAGTACTGCAGTGCGCAGGCGCTGGGCCTCTCTGACCTTTTCCAGTGCCTGCGCACTGCAGTACTTTGCTCTGCCCTCAACAGGACAAAGTACACCTGCGCCGGAGCCGCAGCATGAAGACAAGAAGAGGACGTCATCCTATGAAATAGGAGGCCCCGGACCGTGATGCCCATCGGATCGACCGCCCACCCAGGTGAGTATAATCTAACCTCTTTTTCTCATCTTTCAGGATACATCGGGGGCTTATCTACAGCATTACAGAATGCATTACAGAATGCTGGAGATAAGCCCCTGATGCCGGTGGCCGCAACTCATCTTCGATTTTTGGGGTGACAGGTTCCCTTTGATTAGTGTGTGTGTATAAACAGAAGCCCAGCACTCCAGACCGTCACTTGAACTGCATCTTGAGCTCTGACATGCCAAAAATCCACCTTGTGACCAAAGCCTGGATTATCAAGAGGCTGAAGACCAGATCCACTGCAGAGGTGGCTGGCACCTTTAATGTGTCTCAGCGTCAAGTACAAAGAATTAAAAAAAGATTTGAAGAGACTGGAGATGTGTTTGACAAGCCCAGGTCCAGCAGACCCCGCAAGGCCACTGCTCAGGATACACGTTTGTTGATTAGGAAATGCAAAGCAAGCCCCTCTTCCACTGCAGCAGAGCTCCAACAGGCCTGGTCACCTCAAGTCCCTGTGTCAACTAGAACAGTTTGTAGGATTCTGTCTCGAAATGGCCTCCATGGTCGAATCAGTGCCCAGAAGCCAGCACTAAACAAAAGGCAAATAAAAAACCGTGCGGCATTTGCAAGGTCCCACAGCCTGTTAAACAGATGGACGCTGGAAAAGTGGCAGAAGGTGGATTTCTCTGATGAATCTTCAGTAGAATTACACCACAGCTGCCACAAATACTGCAGGAGACCTACTGGAGCCCGTATGGATCCACAATACACCCAGAAAACAGTTACATTTGGTGGTAGAAAGATCATGGTCTGGGGTTACATTCAGTATGAGTGTGTGCGAAACATTTGCAAGGTGGAAGGCAATATCAATAGCCTAAAATATCAAGAATTATTAGCTAACTCTTATATTCCTAATCATAAAAGGGGTCAAATTCTGCAGCAGGATGGTGCTTCATCTCATCCATCCATCTCTACAACAAAGGTCCTCCAGGCAAAAAAAGACCAAGGTGCTCAAGGACCGGCCAGCCCAGTCACCAGACATGGACATCATTGAGCATGTTTGGGGTAGGATGAAAGAGGAAGCTTGGAAGACAAAACCACAGAATCTAGAAGAACTCTGGGAGGCATGGAAGACTTCATTCTGTGCTATTCCTGATGACTGCATTAATAAATTGTATGAATCATTGTTGGACCGCATGGATGCAGACCTTCAAGCTCATGGAAGTCACACAAAATATTAAATATGACTCTAATAGCACCACAACTTCATTCACCGATGTTATGCAACATATATTTGTATTTTAAGTTAATTATTTGTTTGAATATCACATTACTTTCTGTGGGCAACAAAACTTTTGTCTTGCCAAAATCTGACCATTCTGTGTCCAGTAACTGATCAATATTTCTGCATTGATGCCAATTTATTTTCTTAACCTAAACCACATTTCGGAGGGTTTCAGTTTTCAAAAGAGTAATTTATACAACCAATGGATGAATGTAACTTCAGGTTATAAGCTTTTATTTACATCACATGGATAAGCGACAGAACTTCTGTCAGGGAGTGTATCTCTCTGCTCAGGGATCACCCACACCCAGGTTTCACTTCATACACATGTGGATACTTTGTGCTGACACTGATGCACATGAGCCTGCAGGACAGCTTGGATTTCGGATCTTGGTTGGTGCAGATGCACCATCCGGACTATCCTGCGTTGTAAGGCCATGTGCACACGTTGCGGATTAGCCTCAGGAATTTTTTGTGCGGATTCTGCGTCTCTTGGCAGAAAACGCAGTTGCGGATTTACTGCGTTTTTTTACCCATGCGGATTTCTATAATGTAATGGGTACAAAAACGCTGTAGATCCGCCCAAAAGTAGTGACATGCTACTTCTTTTAATCCGCAGCGTTTCCACACGAAATTTTCCGCACCATTAGCGCAGCATTTTATTTTCCTACTGATTTACATTGTACTGTAAATCACTTGCGGATCTGCAGCGTTTCTGCGTTGAAAAAACGCTGCGAATCCGCAGGAAATCCGCAACATGTGCACATAGCCTCAGGGTATGTTTCCACGCTCAGGAAACGCTGCGTGTTTGACGCTGCGCAGAGCCGCAGGATCAAACACGCAGCGTCCAGATGTTACAGCATCATGAAATCCCGTCTCCACTATGCATTAAAAGACGCAGGCGGCAGACCCGCGAAAATGCACATGCGGAAATGGACATGCGGCACGTCTTTTAAGAACGCAGCATGTCCTTACAATGCAGAAAAACCGCAAGGACAGCGCAGGTGACCTGCCAGTGACCTCAGGTGCAGATTTGGTGCAGATTTTACCAGCATAAAATCCTGATCCAATCCTGAACGTGGACACATACCTTTACTCTTCATCAATTTTTCTCTGTCATCCACGTCCAGGGAGATTAGCTACAGTGCCATGGGTTGTAAACGTCTCATTATGTTGTACACAATGGACAAAGGATCATCCAGATCTCTGGAGATGGACTAGTAACCTTCAGATTATTGATGGTTTGCAACAATTTTGGTTCTCAAGTCCTCAGACCGTTCTCTTCTCCTCTTTCTGTTCTCCATGCTTAGTGTGGCACACACAGACATACAATGCAAAGATTGCGCCAAAGTCTCCCCTTTTATGTGGTTTCAGGTGTGATTTTTATATAGCCCACACCTGTTACTTGCCACAGGTGAGTCTGAATGAGCATCACATGCTTGAAACAAAGTTGTTTACCCACAATTCTGGAAAAACGCCAACAATTGTGTCATTTTGGGGGAGGGTTGTGTGACATTATGTCCAATTTGCTCTTTTTTGTGCTGTTCCAATACAAAGAAAATAAACCTGTGTATAACATAACATGTGTAACCAATAATTTTCTTGCAGAAATACTTCATTTTCTGGAACAGTTTCATGGGTGCCAACACTTTCCACCATGACTGTATATTGCTGTAAATCCAGTCTCTGCGGCCGATCAGCAATGATACAGTTAAATGCTTAAATGTAATTGTATTGAGCTGAAAGCAGGAGGAGGACGGCGCACAATCAGCGCAGCATCGTGTTCCTCTGCTGGAGCCTCCAGGTGGGTGACGATTTCCGTCCGGGCAAACCGCGTCATCGAAAGGTGGAAATATCCAAAACTTCTCTGGGCTGAGAATGGCTCCTGTAATGTCCACACGGTGTAAGGAATTTAAGAGAGAGTAAGCTTTAACTGTAGTTTATTCTTCTCATTTCCTCCAGCACACAACATAACAGCAGCATAACATTTCCTCCTCAGGCCAGAACTGAAACTGAAACTCCTCTCAACTCCCGCCCTCGCTTTCTTAAAGAGACAGATCTAATTCTTATACATTACATCATCCCCTTTTTTTTTTTTTTTTTTTATATACATATATTAACAACCTAAAACAAATATTGACAATGTAACAACACGAAAATGTCCAAGAAAAACCATATGTCTGTATTGTCTTATTCCCCTTTTTTTTTAAACTATATCTCTTCAATAAGTCTCGATGGAGCCCTTCTTTCCCGTGTAGGGTAATGTCTGCGTTCATTGGCGGTGTCCAGTGCTGACGGATCAGTCGCCTCTTGTTGGTCCTCTCCACCGTCGGGTATCAAATCTTCCACTGGTGGGAGTTCATTATCATTGTTCTGCGGTATGATTTTAAAATGTGAGGAATTTCGAGTGATGGAGTGTCCGTCTCGCTCAGCCGTGACCATACTGCCTTTTCTCTCAGTAACATTATATTTTGCAGGACTATATACAGCTGAGGTTTTGTTGGTTGATTTTTGACGCACAACAACCATATCACCTCTTTTGATGGCACATGGCTGTGCCCGTCGCCTTCTGTCTGCATAATGTTTCATGGCTTGCTTGTTAAAGAAATCCGTTGATCGCACTGAAGAGTCATTTGGTAAGGGATGACTGGTCACATCAGGGATCCGTGTACGAAGAGTTCTGCTGAACATTAGATGAGATGGCGCAGCATTAGTGGTGGAATGTGGCGTGTTGCGGTAATTGCGCAGGAATTTGTATAGTGACTGTTTCAGTGGGGTGTGCTCCAGGCTAGCTGCCTTGATTCGTTTCCCCATGGTGCGCATGAAACGTTCTACGATTCCATTAGCTTGCGGCCAGCAAGGTGTGATTTTTCTGTGGCCGAACCCCAAGTATTCAGAAAACTGTGCAAACACATGTCCATTGAATGGAGGTCCATTATCTGTTTTGACCACTCTTGGAATGCCATATGCAGAGAATATGTCGTCCAGTTCTGGTATGACACTATTAGCAGACGTTGAAGAGATGAATGAAATGACAGGGTATCTAGAATATTCATCAATTGTTACTAGAATGTATTGGCCATTTGGTAATGGTCCATATATGTCGACTGCCACTTCCTCCCATACAGCAGTGGGTAACAGGGACATTTGTAATGGCTCTAGAGTTGATGATGGAGTAATTAATTGACAAGTGGAGCAATGTCCAATCTTCTCTTCCACCAATTTATCCATATTTGGGAACCACACTTTTTCTCTGAGTAACTTTTTTGTGCCAACAATTCCTAGATGACCTTCGTGTGCTATCTGTATGACTAGGTTGCGCAAGGCCTTAGGTACAACCAGTTTGGTACCACGAAGGATGAGTTGATCTTCAGTGACTGATAATTCCTCACGTACATTTGAAAATAGTTTTAACTCTTTCAGATCAATCCCATCTTCAGGAAATTTTTTCTTTTGAATTTCATGCCACCTTCTATTTTGAATAATTTGTATTAAGGCACAGAGTGTCTTGTCACTTGTTGTCGTATTCACAAACTGATCAACAGAAAGTGCTTTTGGCACGGCGTGAGCTGCAACAAAGTGGATGTATTCTTCAATGGAGGAATGCACAGGTAAATCATCATTCGTGGGATGTCTTGAGAGATAATCAGCCGGATTGCTGTATTTTCCAGGTTTGTGAACAATTTTGTAATTATAGTCCTGTAGACGTAGACCCCATCGTTCAATCCGTGCTGGCATTTTAGCTCGGGGATTTCCAAAAATTGTAAGGAGAGCTTGATGATCTGTGACAATGGTGAAGGGAGCGCCATAGAGAAATAAGTGAAAGTGTTCACATCCCCAGACGACTGCCAAGCTTTCTTTTTCAGGTTGTGAATACTTTCTTTCAGTGCTTGTTAAGCTTTTACTTGCATAAGAAATGATGTGGGGACTTTGATTGTCATCCTTGTATTGTGCTAAGATTGCACCCAGTCCCACGGGACTAGCATCCACAATCAGTTTGGTTCGAAGAGCTGGATCAAAATAGGCCATGGTGGTTGTTGAGCAGAGTTCCTTTTTGATTGTTTCAAAAGAGGCCTGACAGTCTTGGGACCATTGAAAAACGCAATTTTGTTTCGTAAGTTCCCTTAATGGAGTGCTGATTGTCGAAAAATTTGGAATATATCTAGCACAGTAACTTGCCATTCCAAGAAAAGAGCGCACTTCACTGGCATCCTGTGGAATTGAAGCTGCTCTGATGGATTCCACTTTCTTGGGATCAGGTCGTACTCCTTCCGCCGAGAAAATGTGACCATAGAACTCCAATGAATTTTTATCAAATTCGCATTTTTCTTTGTTTAAAGTGAGTCCAGCAGAGAGCAGACATTCAAAGATAGCATATAGAGCACGATTATGTTCAGCTTGAGTTTTCCCAAAAACCAGTGTGTCATCACTGTAATTAAAGGCATTTGGAATATGTTGAATGACACTCCTTATCGTATCTTGAAAAATTTCTGCTGCTGAGCAGACCCCAAACGTCAATCTTTTGTATCTTCTGAGACCCACATGGGTGGAAAATGTTGTTAAGTATCTGGATTCTGGACTCAATTCTAATTGATGATAGCCCTTATTGAGGTCGAGCTTTGAAAAAACAGTTGCTCCATTTAATAAATTAATAATGTCATCAATTGTGGGTGAGATGTGTCTTTCCCTTTGAATAGCAGTGTTGGGCAGGCGCATGTCAACACACAGTCTTACCTGCTCTGGAGTCTTTGGTTTTGGAACTACCACAAGTGGAGAGACCCACGGAGTGGGACCAGAAACAGTTTCAATGACATCATCATCCATGAGTAATTGGAGTTCCTTTTCTACCTTCTTTCTCAGGTGAAATGGAATACGCCTGTGAGCCTGGGCTACTGGACGGACACTGTCATCCACATGAAGATGCACTTGAGAGTCCTTTAATTTTCCTAATCCACTAAATAGGGAGGGAAAACTGTTCACCATGGCTTGTACATCCAGGTCCGCAGGGTCGGTTATGGTATGAACAATCTGGATGAGTCCTAGCTTCAAGGCAGTGTGATAGCTGAGAAGACGACAGCCTCCGGATCCTTGTAATGTGTGATAGCTGAGAAGACAGCCTCCTGATCCTTGTAATGGGTGATAGCTGAGAAGACAGCCTCCTGATCCTTGTAATGGGTGATAGCTGAGAAGACGACAGCCTCCTGATCCTTGTAATGTGTGATAGCTGAGAAGACGACAGCCTCCTGATCCTTGTAATGGGTGATAGCTGAGAAGACGACAGCCTCCTGATCCTTGTAATGGGTGATAGCTGAGAAGACGACAGCCTCCTGATCCTTGTAATGTGTGATAGCTGAGAAGACGACAGCCTCCGGATCCTTGTAATGGGTGATAGCTGAGAAGACAGCCTCCTGATCCTTGTAATGGGTGATAGCTGAGAAGAAGACAGCCTCCTGATCCTTGTAATGTGTGATAGCTGAGAAGAAGACAGCCTCCTGATCCTTGTAATGGGTGATAGCTGAGAAGACGACAGCCTCCGGATCCTTGTAATGTGTGATAGCTGAGAAGACGACAGCCTCCTGATCCTTGTAATGGGTGATAGCTGAGAAGACGACAGCCTCCGGATCCTTGTAATGTGTGATAGCTGAGAAGACGACAGCCTCCGGATCCTTGTAATGGGTGATAGCTGAGAAGAAGACAGCCTCCGGATCCTTGTAATGGGTGATAGCTGAGAAGACAGCCTCCTGATCCTTGTAATGGGTGATAGCTGAGAAGAAGACAGCCTCCTGATCCTTGTAATGTGTGATAGCTGAGAAGAAGACAGCCTCCTGATCCTTGTAATGGGTGATAGCTGAGAAGAAGACAGCCTCCGGATCCTTGTAATGTGTGATAGCTGAGAAGAAGACAGCCTCCGGATCCTTGTAATGTGTGATAGCTGAGAAGACGACAGCCTCCTGATCCTTGTAATGGGTGATAGCTGAGAAGAAGACAGCCTCCTGATCCTTGTAATGGGTGATAGCTGAGAAGAAGACAGCCTCCTGATCCTTGTAATGTGTGACAGCTGAGAAGAAGACAGCCTCCGGATCCTTGTAATGGGTGATAGCTGAGAAGACAGCCTCCGGATCCTTGTAATGGGTGATAGCTGAGAAGACAGCCTCCGGATCCTTGTAATGGGTGATAGCTGAGAAGACAGCCTCCGGATCCTTGTAATGGGTGATAGCTGAGAAGAAGACAGCCTCCTGATCCTTGTAATGGGTGATAGCTGAGAAGAAGACAGCCTCCTGATCCTTGTAATGGGTGATAGCTGAGAAGACAGCCTCCTGATCCTTGTAATGGGTGATAGCTGAGAAGACAGCCTCCTGATCCTTGTAATGGGTGATAGCTGAGAAGACAGCCTCCTGATCCTTGTAATGGGTGATAGCTGAGAAGAAGACAGCCTCCGGATCCTTGTAATGGGTGATAGCTGAGAAGACAGCCTCCTGATCCTTGTAATGGGTGATAGCTGAGAAGACAGCCTCCTGATCCTTGTAATGGGTGATAGCTGAGAAGACAGCCTCCGGATCCTTGTAATGGGTGATAGCTGAGAAGACAGCCTCCGGATCCTTGTAATGGGTGATAGCTGAGAAGACAGCCTCCGGATCCTTGTAATGGGTGATAGCTGAGAAGACAGCCTCCTGATCCTTGTAATGGGTGATAGCTGAGAAGACAGCCTCCTGATCCTTGTAATGGGTGATAGCTGAGAAGACAGCCTCCTGATCCTTGTAATGGGTGATAGCTGAGAAGACAGCCTCCGGATCCTTGTAATGTGTGATAGCTGAGAAGAAGACAGCCTCCGGATCCTTGTAATGGGTGATAGCTGAGAAGACAGCCTCCTGATCCTTGTAATGGGTGATAGCTGAGAAGACAGCCTCCTGATCCTTGTAATGGGTGATAGCTGAGAAGACAGCCTCCTGATCCTTGTAATGGGTGATAGCTGAGAAGACAGCCTCCTGATCCTTGTAATGGGTGATAGCTGAGAAGACAGCCTCCTGATCCTTGTAATGGGTGATAGCTGAGAAGACAGCCTCCTGATCCTTGTAATGGGTGATAGCTGAGAAGACAGCCTCCGGATCCTTGTAATGGGTGATAGCTGAGAAGACAGCCTCCGGATCCTTGTAATGGGTGATAGCTGAGAAGACAGCCTCCGGATCCTTGTAATGGGTGAAAAGTGGTTTTCTGCCTATTTTCTTTATAGCTAAGTTCAGCATCAAATTGTCCCATTGTAACTAGAGGTGTTTTAGATCCATATGGGAAGATTTTAGTCTGCACTTGCTGTAAGACTGGCTTTGTTTTCAACTGTTCATAAGTATTGCTGTCTATGATATCCACCGAAGCTCCTGTATCTATGGTAAAGGTGATATCCGTGTTGCAGATGGTGAGTGTAATACATGGAGACTGCACTGAGCCAGTGGCAGACGTCGTGAACACATAGTTCTCAGCCACAGACACTTCTCCTATATCCTGATTTACCATTTTTATATTTGCAGGCTTTGTCATTGACAGAGGAGACTTGTTGGGCGCTGATTTGCAGACAACTGCACAATGGTCCCTTTTCCACATTTACTGCAAGTTTGTCCTATAGCTGGACATTTGTTCATGTGGTGAGGGAAATCTTGTCCACATCTATAACATTTCTTCTGTTGCGGGGCCTGCTTGCCTTGTGCACTGTTCTGTTTGAGATTATGCACATGTAAATGATCCCCACTCTCCATTGCCTGACGATCTGCTATCTCTATAGCACGGGCCATCTTGAGTAAATCATGCAGAGAGAGATCCTGCTGCAGAGCTTTACGCCTTATGGTATTAGACGAGCAGGTGACAATTACTTGAGTTAGGATTTCATCATCTACGTCAGTAAATGCACACCCGGGTGACATAGGTGTCTATGGATTCTTCTGGAAGCTGCTTAGCAATCCTGAACTTGTATCTTTCATATCTGATGTTTTGTTTAGGGTTGAAGTAGTCGGTGAGAGCTTTGGAGCATTTGCTGTACGTGTCTGTCTCCGCTGCTGGTAATGTGCTGTATATGTCATAGACTCCTGTGCCCGCACAATGCAGGAACACGGCTTTTTTTCTGTTCTCCTCGTTTATATCTATTGCTTCCAGGAAATTCTCAAATCGATTTAACCATTTTCTCCAGTTATGAGAGAGATTAGTGACATCCGTCATATCAAACTGTGGGAACATGTGCAAGTATTCAGCCATGTTGGAGTCTCTCAGTGGCGCTGGCGTGTGAAGCAGTAAAGCAGGGGTCAGTACTCACAGTAGCAGGTGATCGCATCCCATCCTCGTCGCCAGTTGTAATGTCCACACGGTGTAAGGAATTTAAGAGACAGTAAGTTTTAACTGTAGTTTATTCTTCTCATTTCCTCCAGCACACAACATACAGCAGCATAAGATTTCCTCCTCAGGCCAGAACTGAAACTGAAACTCCTCTCAACTCCCGCCCTCGCTTTCTTAAAGAGACAGATCTAATTCTTATACATTACATCTCCCAGGTGGCAATCACCTGGCTGCAGTAAGAGGTGCGGCCAGCAGATGGCGCCCACACCTTCCTGCAGAGGCTCTGTTCACACCACGCTTTGGTCATAGCTGCATCTTTTATGGTGTGAACGGTCCACACCAAGAACCTGCATTTCAGCAAGAGATTTCGTGAGCTGCAATTGGATGCGATGATAGATGAAGTGCACGTGGTGAAAGCACAAAGGAAACACAGTTTTATAGTGTGTGCTGGAGTGACGGGGGTAACCCTGTATAGGAATGATGTAGGGAGCGATCAGTGCCCATTTGCTTTCCTATGTAGCAGCGGCCATGGGGTGGGCCCATTTAACCACGTGTTACCCGTCATGCAGGTCAGATTGTTTTCGGCAGCACGTCTGTACATAAGCGATGTGCTGCCGACCAACAATCATTTTGATGATTACATACGGGCAGGACAGGTGAGTGATCTGACGCTGGGCATGACTACATATGGCAACGATCGGGGGCTTCTAGGCTGGTCTAGGGGTCATCACGGCCTGTAAAAGGCCCATGAGATCCCTGGAAGTGGCCGTGACCTCGCATGGTGCAGACGAGCCGCTGATCCCGTCCTCTCTGGGACGCAGACGTCGGCCATTCTTCCTCTCTTCCTTATATCACTTCTCGGGACAATAATCTCATGGCACTAATGAGAGGTTTTGTCGCAGTTATGGAGGTGATCACTCAGGACAAAGAAGTGTCGCCCAGCAGGGTGAGGAGCGCGGTCCTGGCAGCGATGGACCTGCCACATGACGGCTCCTTACTCTACGGACACAGATGCAGGGGAATAGGCCGCATTTTCACTTCGACTAATTCTTTTTTGTACATTATACATTCGAGGGGACCCACATTTGTGGAAGAGCCTGAAAAACAGGATGGGGTCAATGAATCGTTAGTGGAGAAACTGTGGAGTAAAATGTCTGCAACAGCAGCAATATATCACATTTTTTGGTGATTAAAGTCAAACTAATCCCAAAACAAGTGGTAATTTTAATATAAAATTTTTATTAACAACTGGTTAAAATTACATGCAATAAGAAAAAAGGTGCTGGATCCAAAACAGGGACTCAATTACCATAGGAAACTCCAACCAATTTGATCATGCATAAATATATACCTATGAACAAGGTACGGCCATGCTCCACATGCAAAAATTCTAGGTGCACCACATGGGGGAAAAAAAAAAAAGAACAATACTGCCCCTAGTTATTACACTCAATCAAAAGTAACACCAGTGTGTTCCATAGTGATAAATGGAATGTGGTATGAACGTGAAAAACCCCCAAGATGCTGCACAGCGCATGTGGATATTGTGCCGCTAATGAAATGGTATGACATTACCTAAGGTCAGCTGTACGGAGTTCCTCGGCGTCCCTCTGCTTCGACGCGCGTTTCACAAATGCTTCTTCGGCTGTCCAGAGGAGGCTGCGAGAAGCCACCACCAAGGACCACAAACAAGAGCAAGTGGAAATCTGTCCTGGGGAATGACAAATCAGAACATAATTGGTACAGAGCACCGTGTCTTTGTGAGACACAGAAAACTTTAGTGAAGGGTTTTCACATGTGTGGTGACCACTATGAACATGGAGGGGGAGGTGTGAGGGTGTGGGGGTCTCTGCCGGAGATACTGGTGGTGATTCATTCCAAATTCATAGCAGAGCTGCCCAGCATGGCGAATGCAGCGCTCTGCAGCGACCGCCATCCCATCTGTGTTTTAGTGGGACCATCATTTGTGCAACAGGACAATGACCCAAGATCACCTCCATACATGGCGATGTGACCGAGAAGGAGAGTGATGGACACGGCCTCCACCACCGCGCGAGCTCAGCCAGTGGGGATGTTTGGGGCAAGTTGCACCTCCAGGACTGATGGAGTCGTTCCATGGACAGCTGATGACGCTGCGGAGAGGATGACGAGGAGAGTAAAGCCGTCGTCAGGGTAATATGAGGAATCTGAGGAGTGTGCACACATTGCGGATTAGGCTTAGGAATTTCTGGTGCGATTCTGCCTCTCCTGGCACAAAACGCACCTGCGGTTCCGCAGCGTTTTTTGTGTGGTTCCGCAGCGTTTTTGCTGCGGTTTTCTTGCGGATTTGCTGCGTTTTTTACCCCTGCGGTTTTCTATAATGGAATGGGTACAAAAACGCTGCAGATTAAAAAAAAAAAATGACATGCTACTTCTTTTAAACCGCAGCGTTTCCGCAGCGGATATTCCGCACCATTAGCGCAGCATTTTTTTTCTCATTGATTTATATTGTATTGTAAATCAATTGCGGATCTGCAGCATTTCTGCACCTCAAAAAACACTGCGGATCCGCAGAGAATCTGCAACGTGTGCACATCCCCTAACATAAGTTCTGCGTCACACAAGATTCATCACTTCTTCTCCGTGTTCGTGATTCTTACCTGATTTGCTGCCTTCAGTCTGAATCTACAAAGTGCACAATAAGAAGAAGGCGTGAACCACGGATCCAAACCCTTCACTGGCACGTTACCTCTGCACCACGGCACACGGTACTATCATAACCGTATCGGCTGCGGTTCTTATAAGCTCCTGGCCCAGTTTTATGCCATAAAAAGCTTTGAAAATTCACAGAACTCCAGGTTGTGTTAAAATTTTGCTACTTTTTTCACTCTCGGACCATTTTCACCCGGGTACCAGGTGCTGACTATTCATCTGACGCTGCGGATTCATGAAGAGGTGTCATCAGTGTCTGACTCCAGCACAACGCCTAGTAACCATATAATACCGCCATAGAAGGGACTGTCCCACATAAGGGCTCATACCCATTTGCGAGAAAAAAAAAGGTCCGATTTCCAGACCGAAAAAACTGCCGCGTGTCATGTGATTTTTTGCACAGAACATCCGTATGACATGCGATTTTTACATACAGCAGATCTTTCTATGTAAAAGTTCATGTTAAAATCACATTGTAAAATACAACTGTACACATTGTTTCAAAACTAAATATTCTTCAAAACATTTATATATATGTATGCATATATTACATAGATAAAAAGTCGGCAGATGCCGGGTACAGAATAGAATAGATATATACACATAGTATAGGTACATGTATATATATATATATATATATATATATATATATATATATATATATATATCAGTGACGCACTCATATAAACTTATATTTCATAGACAGATAGCAGAATAGCCGTAATTCATTTGTCGGCTTCTGTACAATCATTGCCGAACACCTCCATACCTGTCCGCTGTACAGTCAAGTCTCTCGCTGCAATCCACCACAAGGGGTTAAATAGTTTACAACCGGGAGCGGTGCTGATGCTACCGGCCGGGCTGTAAACCACGGAGGAGTGAATGAAAATCTGCCTGCGCAGCCTCCCCGCCTGACCGGACATGAACTCTGTAGCGTGGGAAAGTTTCTGCACATTTTCCCACGCTGTCAAGATCGCCACGTCAAGCGGGGAGTCTGCACATGCTCAGTGATGTCAGCGGTGGTCACTGAGCATACGCAGACTGCCATGTTCTCAGTCCGATTTCAGCTGAGAAACAAAAAATCGCAGATGAGATGTCACCGATGGAATAACATTGGTCCGAGTGCAGTCCGGTTTGTTTTTTCAGATTGCACTCATCCATTTTTCTCACAAACGGGTATGAGCCCTAATAGTGACATACGCCGTCAGCACCGCAGTCCCTTATAGGAAACACAGTGTCCAGTCCGGCACCGGCCATAGTACAGAACCAGGGACCCGTTACACCACAATCACTAGGAGAATAGTGATGTAGATGACGATGCTGAGAATAAAGCGCCCGCACTGGGTACACTGCACAAGGATTCATGGCTGCACTCCAGAAGGCGCCCGAGTTCTTCCCCACGTCCCCTCATTATGGATTTAGCTGACACTTATCTATGGAGTCGTGTAGACAAAGTGATTTTCTGTGCGTCGCCCAGATGGCGACACCGTATGACGCCGCTTATCTCGAAGGAATCTCACACTACAGGCTCTAGGCTTAGATAAACATTGGCCCGAAAATAACCTCGTACCTGCAGATTTCCCCAGGTGAAGACTTTACATAAAGGCTGTTACACCTCTGTGATACCTGAGTATCCGCAACAATAGACTTCTATTAGAGCCGGGTGCGGCCGCGTGACAAGGAACATACAGCACATAACTGAGAAACATAAATCAATATTAGAGGTTCTGTCACAGGAGCCTGGAGCTCGATCAATCTATGACCTGCAGAGCGGATTCACAGATATTATACCCCAGAGCTGCACTCACTATTCTGCTGGTGCAGTCACTGTGTACATACATTACATTACTGATCCTGAGTTACATCCTGTATTATACTCCAGAGCTGCACTCACTATTCTGCTGGTGCAGTCACTGTGTACATACATTACATTACTGTCCTGAGTTACATCCTGTATTATACCCCAGAGCTGCACTCACTATTCTGCTGGTGCAGTCACTGTGTACATACATTACATTACTGATCCTGAGTTACATCCTGTATTATACCCCAGAGCTGCACTCACTATTCTGCTGGTGCAGTCACTGTGTACATACATTACATTACTGATCCTGAGTTACCTCCTGTATTATACCCCAGAGCTGCACTCACTATTCTGCTGGTGCAGTCACTGTGTACATACATTACATTACTGATCCTGAGTTACCTCCTGTATTATACCCCAGAGCTGCACTCACTATTCTGCTGGTACAGTCACTGAGTACATACATTACATTACTGATCCTGAGTTACATCCTGTGTTATTCTCCAGAGCTGCACTCACTATTCTGCTGGTGCAGTCACTGTGTACATACATTACATTACTGATCCTGAGTTACATCCTGTATTATACCCCAGAGCTGCACTCACTATTCTGCTGGTGCAGTCACTGTGTACATACATTACATTACTGATCCTGAGTTACATCCTGTATTATACTCCAGAGCTGCACTCACTATTCTGCTGGTGCAGTCACTGTGTACATACATTACATTACTGATCCTGAGTTACATCCTGTATTATACTCCAGAGCTGCACTCACTATTCTGCTGGTGCAGTCACTGTGTACATACATTACATTACTGATCCTGAGTTACCTCCTGTATTATAATCCAGAGCTGCACTCACTATTCTGCTGGTGCAGTCACTGTGTACATACATTACATTACTGATCCTGAGTTACATCCTGTATTATACTCCAGAGCTGCACTCACTATTCTGCTGGTGCAGTCACTGTGTACATACATTACATTACTGATCCTGAGTTACATCCTGTATTATACTCCAGAGCTGCACTCACTATTCTGCTGGTGCAGTCACTGTGTACATACATTACATTACTGATCCTGAGTTACATCCTGTATCTCTTTTTATTATAAAAGTACCAAACAAAACTTACAGGCAAAGCTTACAGACAAACTCAAAACAAATTATTTACAATCCCCAAAAAGTCCAATGTCCAGCAGATTTATACAAACAAAATGTTCCTCCATTTCATTAATACCCCCAGCAAGGGAAGAGACCTCAACCTATATCCTTTTCCCCCTCATACACACATACCCACGCATTCATCCCTAGAAAAATAAACAAGTCGGCCAACTGCCCTAAACAAAGTAAATAGGCCACCTGGCCGAAACTTAATCATATATTTTTATATATTTTTAAATTTTATATATATATTTTTTTTTTTATAATTTTTTTTTTTTCCTCCTAAACTATAGCACCACCATTCCCCCAAAGGTCCCACGAAAGTTTGTGGCCTATCACACCAGGTCCCACGAGAGTTTGTGGCCTATCACACCAGGTCCCACGAGAGTTTGTGGCCTATCACACCAGGTCCCACCAAAGTTTGTGGCCTTTCCTATACAGCAAGGTCCATAAAAGTTTATGGCCTTTTTTTCCTCTTCTTGGCATCCCGCCGGACGTCCATTCTCCAAAACCCATCCCCCCACCCCCCAAGAAACCCCCCACCCCACCTAAACTAAATCCCCCTACACGCATCATAATACACATGTAACATATATATACAACCTTATAATAACATATCAATAATAACATAATAATAATAACCACTACACACCTTAACCATGACCAAAGAACAGGCCCAAGTTCAATGCTTGCAAGCCCTATACCCAGGTTACCAATTACAAAACAAAAATCTGTAAGTGAGGGTTACAGCCCACCACCAGGAACTGGAGACCAGAGGCTCTCACCCTAATCTACCGCACATCACCCTGACCCTCCCTAACAACACAAAAGAGAAAATCCTGTCCCTATAGCCCTACCAATCTCACCCTACCTGCCCCTATCTGTCCCTCACTGACCCTCACTACCAACCTAATACTAACTACCTGTCCCTAAAGACTGTCCCTATCTGTCCCTCCCTGTCCCTACACATCTATCTGACCCTACAAAATAAAGATAAAAGGATAAAACTCAACCCTATCACAGGCACACAGAACCTAACTCTCCCTAGGGCACATTAAAGGAGAAACCCCTCCATAGAAGAGAGGCCCTCCCTGCACCCAGCCTCTCAAACTCCAGCAAGCGCACTTTTGCCAGGTCACCCAGGATGTTCCTAATCACCTCTTCCCTGGGGAGGACTTTCCGCTGAGTAGACACTAGACACCGTGCATTTCACGTGTGAAACCTAGTTACTAAACTAACTAAGAAAACAGTGCCCCGATCTCGGCCACCAAGGGACCTGAATGCCCCATAGGCCCACTCCGCATAGGAAAGGCCTGCCAGCCTGGGCCAGCCAATGGAAGCACCCACCCTGCTATAGACCTCTGTATTAAAGGGACACCGAAGCAGGAAATGCTCCATGCTTTCAAGCATGCCGCCACACTCCTCGCGGGGACAATCCCGGTCATCAGAGCGTCTGCACTTCAGGTTGTCCCTCACATACAGCTTCCCATGGAAGCAGCGCCAAGCCAAGTCCCAAAACTTCAAGGGGATCCGCTTAGAGTTCAATAACCCGAGCCCCACCTCCAGATCCCAGCTTGGGCAATCCCTGAGCGCCAGGGGCTTCTGAAAGTGGGTCAACAGGACCCTATTGTCAAGAAACCTTCTCAACATGGTCCTGATCTCCCACACTCCCAGACCCCACCGACGGATCACCTTCAGAACTGGGGTAGCATAAGCCGGAAGATGCCCATGAGGTGTACGAAGGTCCTTCACCTGCCCTCCTGTCTCCCATTCCTGGAAGAAAGGCCGAAACCACCCCCTACAGGAGAATACCCACAGAGGAGCCCTCTCTAACCAGAGGTTGGCGATGTTTGCCTTAAGAAAGGTGTTTACTAGAAACACCACTGGGTTGACCATACCCAACCCTCCTAGTCTCCTCGTGCGGTACGTGACCTCCCTCTTGATTAGGTTCAGCCTATTTCCCCATAATAATTGGAAAAACAGGCTGTAAACCCGTGTCCAAAGAGGCTCTGGCAAGATGCAGACGCTGCCCAGATATATTAGCAAAGGAAGCAAATAGCCCTTGGCAAGACTAACCCTTTCCCTTAGGGTCAAAGACCAACCCTTCCACTGATTCACCTTCTGAGCGGCAATCTTAAGTCTGCCCTCCCAGTTTTGCTGGGGATAGTCCCCCGGGCCGAAACTGATGCCTAATATTTTTGCTGTGGCCTGAGGCCCTGGAAGGGTGTCCGGGAGATCAAAACTTGGATCTCCCCCTCCCAGCCAGAGACTCTCACACTTGTCCCGGTTGATCATGGATCCGGATGCCACCGAGTAGCGTTCAACCTCAGACATCACCCAATCTGCCTCCTCTCTCGAGGATACAAAAAGGGAAACATCGTCAGCGTACGCCACTACCCTCAAGGCGGCCTCAGGATCCGCCTGGTCCATCCTGACTCCCACCAACGGTCCACGCTCCACCCTCCTTAAAAGGGGGTCGATCGCAAACACGTATAACAGTGGGCTCAGAGGACAGCCCTGGCGGACACCAGACCTCACCTCAAAAGGGTGTCCGACCCAACCGTTCACTAGCGGAAAAGTCTCTGCCCCATTGTATAAAACTCTCAACCAATCAACAAACCTCCCAGGCAGACCATATCTCAGAAGGACGGACCAGAGGTACTCATGGTTAACCCGGTCAAAGGCCTTCGCCTGATCTAAGGACAGCAAGTACCCCTTCCAGTGACCCGCCCTGCCCTGCTCCACTGCCTCCCGGACACCGAGCACAGCACTCAATGTACTGCGGCCTGGAACAGAGCAGTGCTGGGCCCCCGAAAGGAGCCGGGGCGCAAACTGCACCAACCGATTAAAAAGCACCTTTGCCAGAACCTTTCGGTCCGTATTGAGAAGCGCTATGGGACGCCAATTCTCAATACGGGACGAGTCTTTACCCTTTGACAGGATAATCAGGGCTGACTTCCTCATTGAACTGGGCAGAATGTCCGAGGAGAGACACTCATTAAACATCTCAGTCAAGAGGGGGACCAAAGAGTCCCTAAAAGTCTTGTAGAACTCGGATGTTAAGCCATCCGGACCGGGCGACTTTTTGGGCCGGAGCCCATCAATCGCCCGTCTCACTTCCTCTTCCCTGATTGCTTCTGTCAAAACATGAAGAGAGGGGTCATCCCCTGGCTCAGGGATGGTTTCAGTCAGGAAAGCCGACATCTCATCTCGATCAGGATCCCTCCTCCCCAAGAGGTGCAAGTAGAAGGATCTGACCACCTCCAGAATCCCCGATTTGGATCTGTTCAGGGACCCCGTACTGTCAATCAGTCCTCTCACCATCTTACAATTCACTGACAACCTGCAGTTTCTGTAAGGGTCGGGTGAGCGGTACCTCCCGAAATCCATCTCAAAAACCAAGGATGTGTGCCTATCATACTGGCACCCCTTGAGCAAGGTCTTCACCCTGGAGATTTCCTCTCGGTCCCCTCCAGTCGAGACGAGCTGCTCGAGTTTCCTCCCCAGCTCCCGATACAGGCGGTACCTGTTCAGGCCCCTGAGGCTCGAGAGCTGACGGAAGAACCCCGCGACCCTTCTTTTGAAGATCTCCCACCACTCAGACTTACTGCTACAAAGACCCAAGAGAGGTACCTGGCTCTGAAGAAATTCCTCAAAGGACTGTCTTACTTCCGCCTCTTCCAGAAGGGACGAATTCAGCTTCCATAGGCCTCTCCCCATGCGGGGGGTCTCTGTAACATTCAAAGTAAAGAAAATGAAACAGTGATCGGAGAACTCCACCTCAACAGCGGACACTGCAGAAGAGACGGCTTCCTCCTTTAAAAAAAACCTATCTATCCTAGACCTACTGCTTCCCCTAAAAAAGGTGAAACCCCCGTGACCTGGGGTGTGCCGGATGTGGACATCCACCAGGCGAGCTTCGCTTACTATGCTATTCAAGGCTACGCTATCATAAGCCAGCCGGTCTCCGGGGCCTCCCCTATCACGGAGTCTGGTTACAGTATTAAAATCCCCACCGAAGACCACCTGCCGGCTTGTAAAAAGATAGGGCTTGATCCTCAGGAAGAGACATTTACGGTCCCACTTAGATTGCGGGCCATAGATATTGATGAGCCGAAGCTCCTGTCCCCTCATGAAGACGTCAAGGACCAAACATCTCCCCATTTCTACCTCAATCACCCGTCTGCATTCCACCTCCGCGGTCTTAAAAAGGACCGCTACCCCGCTATACGGCTCGGCCGCAAGAGACCAGTATGAGGGCCCACTCCTCCATTCCCTCTTTGCTTTGTAGATGGACCCCAGGTCCGTTAGTCTGGTCTCCTGCAAAAATAAAATATCAGCCTCAACCCGGGTGAAAAAATCAAAGGCCGTAAATCTAGCCGTATCTGACTTTATGCTGGCGACATTAATTGACGCCAGAGTCAACGGGGTAGGTTCCGCCATCATGAGTGATTGAGTTAGATGGCCTGTTTTTTAACCGTACCCCCTGATTTCCTCTTCCCCTCTGAGGAGGAGCCCGATTCACCCCTCCTCTTTAAAGACACCGAGGTGTCCATATCCTCCTTTACAGTACAGGACTTCCCAGAAATAGATTCCTCGCCCCTGGACCCCGAGGTAGTCCCCCCCCCAGAGGAGTGTGAATCCCCCGGAGGACAGACCTCACCATTCCCCGAAGGCACCCCAGATGTTGCGTCCGGCCCCTCACCCCCGACCTCCGACACAGCAGAGTCATCGAGGGCTTGGAACCGATTGGAGAGGGGGATCAGAGGGGAGTCGGTGAGCCCTTCCGTAGGCACCCCAGTGGCCAGGGGGGGGGGCTTAGATTTTTTAGCCTTGTTCTTCTTCTTCTTCCGACTCTTACCGGTACGATTGTCACCCGTCTTTTTAGGCTGCTCCACCACCTCTTCATCCAGACTTTCATACTGGGAAGAGTTATCAGAAGCAGCCAACTCCTCCCTCTCCATCCTCCGGATCTCCTCGCTCACCGCCTTCTCCCCCAGGGCCTCAGAGGATTCGGCTGCCGCGTCCAGGCTGGGGGCAGTCATCACCCCAGTTGCCTGAGGCTTATCCTGCCCCCTGCCCTTACGGCGCCTCACCTGTTGCCACTGGTGGGCAGATGTACCAGCCTCGCCTTTCCTCACTGACCCCTCAGCTCCCCTCAAGCCTGCACCCTCAGCCCCAGCAGAAGCTGCACCACCAGGGACCCCCCCGGGGCTCCCCCCTGCCGGGCCAGAGATGGTGCTGGAAAAGGAACGGGGGCAGCGGCTATACGGGTGACCTAGGTCACCACACAGGTGACACCTAATGTCACCACAGGCTGCGGCAAGATGGCCTACCCCGCCACACAAGGCACATTTCTGCACCTTGCAGCCTGCGCTGAAGTGGCGGGGATCACCGCACCTGTGGCAGACCTTCGGTTGCCCCTGGTAGAAGATCTGGATTCTGTCCCTCCCCAGAAATGCTGAGGAGGGGATGTGGGTGACCGTACCTCCTGAAACCTTCAACTTTACCATGAAGGTCCAGCCCCCTGACCAAATGCCAAACTCGTCCCTATTTTTCTTAGGGACCTCGGTGACTTCCCCATAACGGGAAAGCCACGTCATTATGTCGACCCCAGAGAGTGACTCGTTACCTGTCAGAACGGTCACCCTCTTTACACTATTTTGACGAGACACCGCCTGCACGGCAAAGTCTCGCCAGCCGGGCTTCCCCTTTGCCAGTTCAAAATTCGACCAGAAAAGCTCCAAGCCCTCCGGCCGAACAAAACTGACATCGAAGAAGGAGGTGCCAAACAGATGAATCAGGGCAAAGATGTCCGTTGCCCTGAAGTCCATCTTCAGAAGGAGCTCCACAACCCTCGCCCTTGGCGGGCACACTTCACTGCCCCTCCACCGAAGACGGACCACATTCCGCCTGGCCACCCCCTGCCCGGCTGTCGGGAGGGACCAAACCGTTTCCCCTTCCCTTTTATCTTGGAAGGCAGCCAGGCCGTGTCTATCCAGCCAAAAGGCCAAGTCCACCACTCTTCCCTCTACTTCGATCGTCCGTTCTCCCTTTTTGAGGGCCTCCAGGAAACGGCGCCGCAAGACGCTATCCCTGAGGTCCAGAGGCGAGGAAACCCCTTGACTAGACGCCGAGGCTCCAGCCACCACCCCCGAATAACTCAGAGGACCTGTGGCTGGGGGGGCAGATGGACCGGCCCCCTCCCCCCTTCTCCCACTACCATCAGACACCGTACTCACACTTGCCACGATATTCACACTTGCCACCTCAGACGCACTACCACTCGCATCCTCAACCACAGACACTTCCATACCGGCACCCTCCTCATCCACTCCCACTCCATCAGTCTCCCCACTCTCACTCACCTGCACACTGGGGTCAGTATTATTTTGCCTCACCTTTTGGGTATTTCCAGGTTTTGTTTTCCCACTGCTACCGCCACCTACTGGTGGCATCTTCCCTGCTGGGGGGTTTGGAACACACAGCGCTGCTGTCCCTTTAAGAGTCCTGCTGCCATTGGTTTTAAGCAGCACTGTCTTACCTTCCACCACAGCAGGCACAGAGCTTCCTCCCTCACTGGCAGGTAGGAAGTCAGGAGCAGACCCGCATCCAGCTCCATCCTGCCTTGTGGCCGGAGCCCCCACCGCAGGTAAGCCCCCCGACCCAGGGGACCCCGCCAGGCAGGCGCCCTTGCTGCTATCTGCTGCAGCTGCAGTTCCTGCACCATTGCTGACCGCAGCTAAGACCATTTTTTTTTCTTTTGCTTTGGAAGCCACACCCCCAGCCTCCAGCCGCACAGCACAGCTATCCAAAGCTGCTCCTACATGGGCAGCGGGTGCCGAGGAGGCCACGCCCCCTGAGACCGGCCGCAGCGGGACCCCCAGAGCCGATCCAGAGCTGGATCCACCCCCAGGAATCCCCCCAGCGGTACCAGTCCCCTGAGGCACAGCACCCCCCACCACCACACCCTGGGCCACAAACAGCCTGGCCACAGCAACTCCAGCGGATGGCCCCAGGCTAGGCCACTCCCCCTCAGCATCCACCAGCGGCGGTGCCCCCAATGCAGGAGACCCCGACTTCACCGCAGACGCCGCCAGGGGAGCTTCCACCATTTTCTTTTTATGAGCCTGCTCTGCTGGAGCCGCAGGCCCCTCACCCTTTACTTTACTAGGTGCCTGGGTCCCCAGAAGCGATCCAGCTTTAACGGATCCGTAAGTGGGGGACCCGGACACCCCAGCGCTCACCGCCGGAGATGCGGTCCCGGCTGTCACTCTCCTGCCCACCACTGGGCCGCCCTCCACATCATGCTCCATATCAGACACATCACTACCCCCTCCGTTACCACAAACAGAGGCAGCGCCCTACGTGTCATGGCCTGTAATCTCCCCGCTCCCTCGCTGCGGACCCACAACAGAGGCCGAGCCGGGGTGGGTAGCGGGTGCCGCACAGCGGGACCGGGGGGCCCCAGAGAGGGGGACATACACAAATTTCTGCACAGTTGATGTTTTCTGCTTATTCCTCTTCTTAGCCTTTCTCTTCATCCCCCTCCTGGTTGCCTCGTCCTCGCAGATCTCATCCCCGAACCTCAGCTGGTTAAAACGGACCGGGGACTCGATCTGCCGGATCTGCTGCATGACGAGGCAGCCCCCCTCACTGCTACTACTCCCACCATCCTCATTCTCCCCTTCGCTCCCGCTGTCCCCTGAAGGGCCAGAATCTGACGGGAGAGCCACCTGCTCGGGGGCTATCCCGCTATGAGACGCCTGGAGATCTCTTACCAGGCCACCAGGCGGTGGGTAGGGCACGACCTCCTCCTCGCATTCCTCTTCCTCATCATCCTCCTCCACCACCTCCTCCACCACCTGGCCGGAGCTCCGTGACCCCTCCAGAGCCCCACCGGCCATGGCTCTGAACCGATCATCGTTCTCCAGCTTTTCACGGAAGGCCCCGCTACCATCCAGGATCTCACATCTCCGGCTTTCCAGGTCTTGTATGGATTTCTTGATCTTCTTGACCGCGGCGGATAGCTCGGCCTTCTTATTGCCGGAGGCCCTGTCAGACCTCTCCTTAGCTACCCTCAACTCCCCCCAGAGGGATTTTAGTTTCCTTGAGGCGTCCTTATACTCGCAGAGGTGCGCATGGACGCGGGAACCATAGACCAGGGCGGATTCTCTAGCCGCCTTGGTGCCCCAACCAAGAAGCACCGCTGCAGCACTCCTGCTCGTACTCGGCCTACCTCCGGGGGAAGGAGCCGCCGCGGCCTCAGGGGTCCTACGGGTCTTCATGTTGGATCCTTGGCCAGATCTTGTGGCCCTAGCCGGAGTTGGAGTCCTCCCACCCCCCGCCGACTTGGACCGGGAGGTGGGAGCCGGGGGCCCAGCCCCGGAGGCCAGTCCCAAAATGAGCCTTCTTTCCTGGGAAGGGGGCAGACAAAAAGTCCTGGATGGAAAACTTTACCTCCCTTCCCAGGAGCTCTCTCTAGGCAGCACACAGAGCACACGGCAAACAGGCTCCGCCTCTTCCTGTATGACACTCCAGAGCTGCACTCACTATTCTGCTGGTGCAGTCACTGTGTACATACATTAAAGGATGTAAAGGATTCATACAGCCAGTATCACTTTCTGTGGTGCTAGACCGATATTATAATACGGTCACTGAGTTGGACCTTTGAGCAGTGCGGATGTGTGTTTTCTCTACTATTGGAGTGTACATACATTACATTACTGTCCTGAGTTACATCCTGTATTATACCCCAGAGCTGCACTCACTATTCTGCTGGTGCAGTCACTGTGTACATACATTACATTACTGATCCTGAGTTACGGTACATCCTGTATTATACCCCAGAGCTGCACTCACTATTCTGCTGGTGCAGTCACTGTGTACATACATTACATTACTGATCCTGAGTTACCTCCTGTATTATACCCCAGAGCTGCACTCACTATTCTGCTGGTGCAGTCACTGTGTACATACATTACATTACTGATCCTGAGTTACATCCTGTATTATACTCCAGAGCTGCACTCACTATTCTGCTGGTGCAGTCACTGTGTACATACATTACATTACTGTCCTGAGTTACATCCTGTATTATACCCCAGAGCTGCACTCACTATTCTGCTGGTGCAGTCACTGTGTACATACATTACAATACTGTCCTGAGTTACATCCTGTATTATACCCCAGAGCTGCACTCACTATTCTGCTGGTGCAGTAACTGTGTACATACATTACATTACTGATCCTGAGTTACGGTACATCCTGTATTATACCCCAGAGCTGCACTCACTATTCTGCTGGTGCAGTCACTGTGTACATACATTACATTACTGATCCTGAGTTACCTCCTGTATTATACCCCAGAGCTGCACTCACTATTCTGCTGGTGCAGTCACTGTGTACATACATTACATTACTGATCCTGAGTTACATCCTGTATTATACCCCAGAGCTGCACTCACTATTCTGCTGGTATAGTCACTGTGTACATACATTACATTACTGATCCTGAGTTACATCCTGTATTATACTCCAGAGCTGCACTCACTATTCTGCTGGTGCAGTCACTGTGTACATACATTACATTACTGATCCTGAGTCACCTTCTGTATTATACCCCAGAGCTGCACTCACTATTCTGCTGGTGCAGTCACTGTGTACATACATTACATTACTGATCCTGAGTTACATCCTGTATTATACTCCAGAGCTGCACTCACTATTCTGCTGGTGCAGTCACTGTGTACATACATTACATTACTGATCCTGAGTTACCTCCTGTATTATACCCCAGAGCTGCACTCACTATTCTGCTGGTGCAGTCACTGTGTACATACATTACATTACTGATCCTGAGTTACATCCTGTATTATACTCCAGAGCTGCACTCACTATTCTGCTGGTGCAGTCACTGTGTACATATATTACTGATCCTGAGTTACATCCTGTATTATACCCCAGAGCTGCACTCACTATTCTGCTGGTGCAATCACTGTGTACATACATTACATTACTGATCCTGAGTTACCCCCTGTATTATACTCCAGAGCTGCACTCACTATTCTGCTGGTGCAGTCACTGTGTACATACATTACATTACTGATCCTGAGTTACATCCTGTATTATACTCCAGAGCTGCACTCACTATTCTGCTGGTGCAGTCACTGTGTACATACATTACATTACTGATCCTGAGTTACATCCTGTATTATACCCCAGAGCTGCACTCACTATTCTGCTGGTACAGTCACTGTGTACATACATTACATTACTGATCCTGAGTTACATCCTGTATTATACCCCAGAGCTGCACTCACTATTCTGCTGGTACAGTCACTGTGTACATACATTACATTACTGATCCTGAGTTACATTCTGTATTATACTCCAGAGCTGCACTCACTATTCTGCTGGTGCAGTCACTGTGTACACACATTACATTACTGATCCTGAGTTACAGCTTCTCTTTACTCCAGAGCTGCACTCACTATTCTGCTGGTGCAGTCACTGTATACATACATTACATTACTGATCCTGAGTTACCTCCTGTATTACACTCCAGAGCTGCACTCACTATTCTGCTGGTGCAGTCACTGTGTACATACATTACATTACTGATCCTGAGTTACCTCCTGTATTACACTCCAGAGCTGCACTCAGTATTCTGCTGGTGCAGTCACTGTATACATACATTACATTACTGATCCTGAGTTACATCCTGTATTATACTCCAGAGCTGCACTCACTATTCTGCTGGTGCAGTCACTGTGTACATACATTACATTACTGATCCTGAGTTACCTCCTGTATTACACTCCAGAGCTGCACTCACTATTCTGCTGGTGCAGTCACTGTATACATACATTACATTACTGATCCTGAGTTACATCCTGTATTACACTCCAGAGCTGCACTCACTATTCTGCTGGTACAGTCACTGTGTACATACATTACATTACTGATCCTGAGTTACATCCTGTATTATACCCCAGAGCTGCACTCACTATTCTGCTGGTGCAGTCACTGTGTACATACATTACATTACTGATCCTGAGTTACATTCTGTATTATACTCCAGAGCTGCACTCACTATTCTGCTGGTGCAGTCACTGTGTACACACATTACTGATCCTGAGTTACATCCTGTATTATACCCCAGAGCTGCACTCACTATTCTGCTGGTGCAGTCACTGTGTACATACATTACATTACTGATCCAGAGTTACCTCCTGTATTATACCCCAGAGCTGCACTCACTATTCTGCTGGTACAGTCACTGTGTACATACATTACATTACTGATCCTGAGTTACATTCTGTATTATACTCCAGAGCTGCACTCACTATTCTGCTGGTGCAGTCACTGTGTACACACATTACATTACTGATCCTGAGTTACAGCTTCTCTTTACTCCAGAGCTGAACTCACTATTCTGATCTTGGGAGCTGCTGGCAGCGGATCCTGATGATTTGTACAATCAGTCGCAGTCCACCATTAATGACCTCAGTGACAGCCGGAGGTTCTGGGATTTCTGCACGAGGCTCAGGCTCCAGACTGGAGAAATTTGGATATTTTGAACATTTTGCTTCCGTTTTTCCACAGTTCGTAGATCAGTGACGTTTCCATCTGGTGATTTCCATCTTTCCAGGACTTTTCCTTCTTTGTGTCACTTTCCATGGTGAATGTAGAAACGTTCTCTCCATTAACCCCGTAGACTGATTACATTACAGTATTTCCATGTCCTGATACAGTGCAGATAATTCCTTGCACCAATAGATGGCACTGCAGCTATACCATAGGAATCACCTGACAGCTTGCAGGCGGATCCTGTGATCACAATCTTAATTTCCAAGTAGTCTCTTAAATTGGACACGTAAAATGTGATTATTCTGAGGAACATTGCGCGGCAGTGAAAAGTAATCACTGGAAATCTACTTGTCATGCAGGTCTCTGAGCATTAAAGGGGACATCTAACCTATAGGATGTGTGTGTAGACACATATCTCGCTGGCAGAGGCTGTGAACGTCTCTGCATACATGTGATAGATGTGCTGGCTCGGCCATGGGGGACCGGCGCTCCCAATCACACCCTGATCCCTCCGTTATTGGTCCGTATCATGTGGGGCCATTATACAGTATGGAGTACTGTGTGGGGCCATTATACAGTATGGAGCATCATGTGGGGTCATTATACTGTATGGAGCACTGTGTGGCCATTATACAGTATAGAGCATCATGTGTGGCCATTATACAGTATGGAGCATCATGTGTGGTCATTATACAGTATGGAGCATCATGTAGGACTATTATACAGTATGGAGCACTGTGTGGGGCCATTATACAGTATGGAGCATCATGTGGGGTCATTATACTGTATGGAGCATCATGTGTGGCCATTATACAGTATGGAGCATCATGTAGGACTATTATACAGTATGGAGCATCATGTGGGGCTATTATACAGTATGGAGCACTGTGTGGCCATTATATAGTATGGAGCATCATGTGCAGTCATTATACAGTATGGAGCATCATGTGGGGTCATTATACTGTATGGAGCATCATGTGTGGCCATTATACAGTATGGAGCATCATGTAGGACTATTATACAGTATGGAGCATCATGTGGGGCTATTATACAGTATGGAGCACGGTGTGGCCATTATACAGTATGGAGCATCATGTGTGGCCATTATACAGTATGGAGCATCATGTGGGGCCATTATACAGTATGGAGCACTGTGTGGCCATTATACAGTATGGAGCACTGTGTGGCCATTATACAGTATGGAGCATCATGTGCAGCCAATATACAGTATGGAGCATCATGTTTGGCCATTATACAGTATGGAGCATCACGTGGGGCCATTATACAGTATGGAGCATCATGTGCAGTCATTATACAGTACGGAGCATCATGTGCGGCCATTATACAGTATGGAGCATCATGTGGGGTCATTATACAGAATGGAGCATCATGTGGGGTCATTATACAGTATGGAGCACTGTGTGACAATTATACAGTATTGAGCATCATGTGGGGCCATTATACAGTATGGAGCATCATGTGTGACAATTATACAGTATTGAGCATCATGTGGGGCCATTATACAGTATGGAGCACTGTGTGGCTATTATACAGTATGGAGCATCATGTGGGGCCATTATACAGTATGGAGCACTGTGTGGCCATTATATAGTATGGAGCATCATGTGCAGTCATTATACAGTATGGAGCATCATGTGGGGTC
Source organism: Ranitomeya imitator (assembly GCF_032444005.1). NCBI lineage: Eukaryota > Metazoa > Chordata > Amphibia > Anura > Dendrobatidae > Ranitomeya > Ranitomeya imitator. The sequence goes on from NC_091291.1 coordinate 146,803,272, forward strand.
ATTATACAGAATGGAGCATCATGTGGGGTCATTATACAGTATGGAGCATCATGTGTGGCCATTATACAGTATGGAGCATCATGTGTGGCCATTATACAGTATGGAGCATCATGTGTGGCCATTATACAGTATGGAGCATCATGTGGGGCCATTATACAGTATGGAGCACTGTGTGGCCATTATACAGTATGGAGCATCATGTGCAGCCAATATACAGTATGGAGCATCATGTTTGGCCATTATACAGTATGGAGCATCATATGGGGCCATTATACAGTATGGAGCATCATGTGCAGTCATTATACAGTATGGAGCATCATGTGCGGCCATTATACAGTATGGAGCATCATGTGGGGTCATTATACAGAATGGAGCATCATGTGGGGTCATTATACAGTATGGAGCATCATGTGTGGCCATTATACAGTATTGAGCATCATGTGGGACTATTATACAGTATGGAGCATCATGTGGGGCCATTATACAGTATGGAGCACTGTGTGGCCATTATATAGTATGGAGCATCATGTGCAGTCATGAAACAGTATGGAGCATCATGTGGGGTCATTATACAGAATGGAGCATCATGTGGGGTCATTATACAGTATGGAGCATCATGTGTGGCCATTATACAGTATGGAGCATCATGTGTGGCCATTATACAGTATGGAGCATCATGTGTGGCCATTATACAGTATGGAGCATCATGTGTGGCCATTATACAGTATGGAGCATCATGTGGGGCCATTAAACAGTATGGAGCACTGTGTGGCCATTATACAGTATGGAGCATCATGTGTAGTCATTATACAGTATGGAGCATCATGTGCGGCCATTATACAGTATGGAGCATCATGTGTGGCCATTATACAGTATGGATCATCATGTGCAGCCAATATACAGTATGGAGCATCATGTTTGGCCATTATACAGTATGGAGCATCATGTGGGGCCATTATACAGTATGGAGCATCATGTGTGACAATTATACAGTATTGAGCATCATGTGAGGCCATTATACAGTATGGAGCACTGTGTGGCTATTATACAGTATGGAGCATCATGTGGGGCCATTATACAGTATGGAGCACTGTGTGGCTATTATACAGTATGGAGCATCATGTGGGGCCATTATACAGTATGGAGCACTGTGTGGCCATTATATAGTATGGAGCATCATGTGCAGTCATTATACAGTATGGAGCATCATGTGGGGTCATTATACAGAATGGAGCATCATGTGGGGTCATTATACAGTATGGAGCATCATGTGTGGCCATTATACAGTATGGAGCATCATGTGTGGCCATTATACAGTATGGAGCATCATGTGTGGCCATTATACAGTATGGAGCATCATGTGGGGCCATTATACAGTATGGAGCATCATGTGGCCATTATACAGTATGGAGCATCATGTGCAGCCAATATACAGTATGGAGCATCATGTTTGGCCATTATACAGTATGGAGCATCATGTGGGGCCATTATACAGTATGGAGCATCATGTGCAGTCATTATACAGTATGGAGCATCATGTGCGGCCATTATACAGTGTGGAGCATCATGTGGGGTCATTATACAGAATGGAGCATCATGTGGGGCCATTATACAGTATGGAGCATCATGTGTGACAATTATACAGTATTGAGCATCATGTGGGGCCATTATACAGTATGGAGCACTGTGTGGCCATTATACAGTATGGAACATCATGTGTGGCCATTATACAGTATGGAGCATTGTGTGACAATTATACAGTATTGAGCATCATGTGTGGCCATTATACAGTATGGAGCACTGTGACAATTATACAGTATTGAGCATCATGTGGGGCCATTATACAGTATGGAGCACTGTGTGACAATTATACAGTATGGAGCATTATGTGGGGCCATTATACAGTATGGAGCACTGTGTGACAATTATACAGTATGGAGCATCATGTGGGGCCATTATACAGTATGGAGGACTGTGTGGCCATTATACAGTATGGAGCATCATGTGGAGCCATTATACAGTATGGAGCACTGTGTGGCCATTTTTTTTCATAATTATTGTTTATGAAACAGTGTGATCAGCAGTACTAAATGGGTGTGGTTGAGGCGTCGATATGGGTGTGACTAGTTGTGAAATGGGTGTGGTCAGAGGCGTGGCCTACAATTTGCTGCGGCGCGCTACTTTGTCCCTCTTTCCCTTCTTCAAAAGTTGGGAGGTATGGTACTGCATTTGCCAGATCGCGGCAAGTGCCGCAAATGTCCGCAAATCCCATACGGAATGAATGAGGCCGAATGCAGTGTTGCCGTAAGTGATCCGTTACGTGGCAGATGCAGAAAAACTGCCGGATCTGCTGCAAAGGCGACTTTCACATCAGCGATTTTTGCCAAAGTCACTGCCGATAGTGTCATACTCACCAAAGGGGGAGGCATGTTATGATCCGGTGACCTTGGAGCTGCATGAGAACTTTCACTGGAGAAGGTGGTCACTATACTGACCGCAATCCTGAACTAAACACCGTAACTAGAAGTAGCCGTGGAGTGTACCTAACACACCTAGACACCTTGTCACAGCCGGAGGACTAAATACCCCTAAAGATGGAAATTGGAATACTATCTTGCCTCAGAGAAAATCCCCAAAGGATAGACAGCCCCCCACAAATATTGGCGGTGAGTCGGAGAGGGAAAAACATACACAGGCAGAAAAACAGGATTTAGCACAGGAGGCCACTCTAGCTAGATAGGACAGGATAGGACAGAGTTCTGTGCGGTCAGTATAAAAACCCTTCAAAACATCCACAGCAGAATATACAAAAAACTTCCTACATCTAACTAAAAGATGTAGGAGCGTAAATCTGCAACTCCAGTGAATCCTACAATCAGAGCAGGAATAAAACTGAAACAAGCACACAGCAGTGAGCCACAGATACAAAAACCAAACACTTATCTTTGCTGAATTTGGCAGCAAGCAGGAGAAGCCAGAAAGTGATCCAACACTTCACAAGTAACATTGACAACTGGCAAGGGCTAAAGGATCCTGCACAGCTAAATATCCCAGTCAGAATTGTAATCATCCGATACACCTGGCCAGGACTGCGAGTCAAAGACAACAGCATTCCCACCTACAACCACTGGAGGGAACCCAAGAGCAGAATTCACAACAGAGGCAGCACTAAAAGTGCCTAGGGCAGCAGAAACTCTACAAGTTTATGGTGAGAAATATATAACCAGGTAACGAGGTGTCGCTCACTTCTCTTGTCTCTAGGAGCTGCCATATAGCGCACATCGATCAGATGCCAGGGGATCAGTGACGGCGTCCACAAGATATAGGAAGGATATCATCAGTAGATCAGTCTGATTCACACCTGAGGTTCTGTCTTCAGCACAATCACGATTCTGTCATCTCCGATCCACCTAGAGGTAAATCCGCTGTCCCCCATTCTTTACACTGAAGTTTGGCGTAATGCACTGCTGTGACCATGAATCCAGGCTCTAGCTGCAGTGTCTGTTACATCTTGATGTAGTGTAAAACCAGAGTCTCATGAGGATAGACTAAAGCTCTTCTTCCCCATGCTTTACACTGCAGCTCAAGCTCCCCAACAAACTTAGCAAGAAATAACTGCATGGAAAAACCAGAGCGCACAAGACGGTCATCCATGTGCTGTCCGCATCTTACTGTTCAATGGGCGGCAGAAGATAATCCAATTCTTCCGAAGATTGTAAAAACTGACATGTGGCAAAAAAAAAAAATCTTTCCACACGATGATTGAGGCTCTGTTCACACATCCGACCTGTGTGAACATCGCCTGGCGGACTGTGGTACCGAGCGGCAGCACATGGCTGGCCCCGGGCGGCAGTGATTACACAGATGCTGCCGGGACTGAACAATCACAACTTATTGCAGATGACATCTACGATATAATTGTCTATGGGTCACTTCCGTCTTTCTGTCTGTCTGTCACGGAAATCCCAAGTCGCTGATTGGTCGCGGCAAAACGGCCACGACCAATCAGCGACGGGCACAGTCCGGCGGCAAAATGGCTGATCCTTACTCCCCGCAGTCAGTACCCGCTCCGTACTCCCCTCCAGTCTGCGCTCACACAGGGTTAATGGCAGCATTAACGGACCACGTTATGCCGTGGGTAACGCACTCCGTAAGGCTACGTTCACATTAGCGTTGTGCGCCGCTGCGTCGGCGACGCAACGCACAACGCACGCAAAAACGCACCAAAACGCACGCAAAAACGCTGCGTTTTGCGACGCATGCGTCGTTTTTTGCCAAAATTTGGACGCAAGAAAAATGCAACTTGTTGCGTTTTCTTGGTCCGACGCTTGCGGCAAAAAAGACGCATGCGTCGCACAACGCAACAAACAAAAACGCATGCGTCCCCCATGTTAAATATAGGGGCGCATGACGCATGCGTCGCCGCTGCGTCGCCCGACGCAAACTAGCATAACGCTAGTGTGAACGTAGCCTTAACGCTGCTACGCCATCATCTCGCGAGACCTCAATGCACTCTTGGGACCGGAGCGTCGCAAGAAGCGTCAGTAAACGCCTCGGCTGGATCCGGGTGGCTGACGGAAGGTGAGTATATAATGATTTTTTATTTTAATTCTTTTTTTAACAGGGATATGGTGCCCACATTGCTATATACCACGTGGGCTGTGTTAGATACTGCATGAGCTGTGTTATATACTACATCTGTGCTATATACTATGTGGCTGTGCAATATATTTTGTGGCTGGGCAATATACTACATTGCTGTGCTCTATACTGGGTTATATACTGCATGAGCAGTGTTATATACTACGTCACTGCTATATGCTATGTGGCTGTGCTATATACTACGTGGCTGTGCAATATATTAAGTGGCTGGGCAATATACTATGTGTCTGTGCTATATACTACGTGTCTGGGCAATATATTACGTGGCTGTGCAATATATTAAGTGGCTGGGCAATATACTATGTGTCTGTGCTATATACTACGTGTCTGGGCAATATATTACGTGGCTGTGCAATATATTACGTGGCTGGGCAATATACTATGTGTCTGTGCTATATACTACGTGTCTGGGCAATATGCTACGTGGCTGTGCAATATATTACGTGGCTGTGCAATATATTTTGTGGCCGTGCAAATATTATGTGGCTGGGCAATATACTACGTGACTGGGCAGTATACTACGTGGCTGGGCAATATACTATGTGTCTGTGCTATATACTACCTGGGCTGTGCTACATATTACATGGCTGTGCAATATACTACGTGGCTGGGCAATATACTATGTGTCTGTGCTATATACTACGTGTCTGGGCAATATGCTACGTGGCTGTGCAATATATTACGTGGCTGTGCAATATATTTTGTGGTCGTGCAAATATTATGTGGCTGGGGAATATACTACGTTACTGGGCAGTATACTACGTGGCTGGGCAATATACTATGTGTCTGTGCTATATACTACCTAGGCTGTGCTACATATTACATGGCTGTGCAATATACTACGTGGCTGGGCAATATACTACGTGGCAATTTGAACCACGCTTCGCTAGTTGCTCGCGGCCGGACGAATCCTGTGTGTAAATTTCATTATTCTGAAAACTTTGTAAATAAACTACATACATATTCTAGAACACCCGATGCATTAGAATCAGGCCACCATCTAGTGTTTCCGTATAAACGACTTCCGTGTAAACCTGCGAGTCGCTGACTGACAGCCGCTAGGGATTAGCGGTGATTGATGGAGATCCGCTCCCTGGGTGTCTCTCCGCTGTAGATAATGGAGCCTTGTAGGGGAAATGATTGCTACATGCGCTCATCTTCTTCTTCTGCCGTCCAGGTCTGATGTCCTGTCAGTGAAGTGACATCGCCTGCGGCCAGCGTTGTCTCCGGCAGCACAGAGGCGCATTGTTCTCCGCTCTCACCTATTGTCAGCGTTTTCTACTGGTAGGAGATATGACATATAACGCATACAGAGCCGGGCCGCAGCTTCAGGCTGCACAATGCCACATCTGAACAAAGGTTTACGTTTACGTTCAATTTTCGTCTGTTTTTTTCTGGTCACAAAAGTCGTCATCTCTTCGCCATGCGCTTATTGCAAGCCGTCGCTCGGTGGCTTTTCTCCATTCTGCGCGGTGATTTCAGGACGGTACCGGAAAGTCTTCCTCCTGTTGGCGCCATCCCCGCAGTCTGCACCCCAGTTTTCTAAGAATCCCATCTTGGTGATTTAGTTCCTAATCTCTTCTTCTCCATGTCCTGTCCTCAGGACTGCCATCAGGGCATTACGGCTGTGACTGGCGTATGGGGCCCGGTGGCCAGAGGAGGCCCGCATTGGGCCCCTTCTCATCTGATCACCGGTCCCCTACCGGCAGCCGCAGGCTAAACCGGGCCCTTAGCGGCGCTGCAGCTGTTTAACGCTATTGACGTGTGGGCCCGCACCCGCACGTCAATAGTTAACAGCCGCCAGGCTGGCAGCTGACGTCAGCCGCAGCGTGCAGGTAGCCGGCGTCTGACGTCATTGTCAGTCGCCGGCGAGTGCGAGCTTCAGCTGCGTGGAGATAGCTTCGCCCGCCGCAGGAGCACGGTCAGATGAGAAGAACTTTTTTTTTTATTGAGAGCGGCGATCCGGGGAGCCCAGGGCAGAATGCTGGACACAGGGGCAGAAAGCTGGACACGGGCAGAATGCTGGACACAGGGGCAGAATGCTGGACACGGGCAGAACGCTGGACACAGGGGCAGAACGCTGGACACAGGGGCAGAACGCTGGACACAGGGGCAGAACGCTGGACACAGGGGCAGAACGCTGGACACAGGGGCAGAACGCTGGACACAGGGGCAGAACCCTGGACACAGGGGCAGAACCCTGGACACAGGGGCAGAACGCTGGACACAGGGGCAGAACGCTGGACACAGGGGCAGAACGCTGGACACAGGGGCAGAACGCTGGACACAGGGGCAGAATCGAGATACAGGGCATGATTGGAGACACAGGGGGCAGGATGAAAGACATGGCGGCATGACTGGAGACACTGGGGCATGACTGGAGACAGATGGGGCAGATTTGGAAACAGATGTGGCAGAATGGAGACACAAGGGGCATGATTGCAGACATGGGGGCATGATTGGAGACGGGGCAGAATGGAGATACGGGCATGATTGGAAACACTGGGGGCAGGATTGGAGACAGATGGGGCATGATCATGGGGCAGGATGGATACGATGGAATCAGATGGGGCAGGATGGGGAGATCATATGGGGCAGAATGGATACTCATGAGGGCAGGATGGGAAAACATATGGCTGACGCCAGGAATGAGATACACGGGGCCAGGGTGGGGAATAGTATTACCATAGGGGCTAATTAAGGGATATTATTACTGTAGTGATGTATTTATTTTATTTTTTGAGTATACGGTTTTAAATGGGGGGGCGGTCCTGTTACTGTGTAGAGTGATACTATGTTGCCTTCTTCGTGTGGTGTAATGTAGAAGTTGGGAAAATTAAGTAATGTGTTCTGCAAGCGGAACTTGAGATAACTGTGTTATTTCCTGCAGAGACAAGTCCTGGCTGCATGAAGTGATGGTGGGCTGTGCTGGATGAAAGATGAAAAACAAAGATGAAGGACTTTACCTAGAGGCGTCACTGGTGAGTCAGTGTGTTACCTATACACTGACACTATACACTGTATACTATATACAGAGGTCCTGTGTATAATGTCACCAGTGATCAGTGGATTACCTATACACTATATACAGAGCTCCTGTGTATAATGTCACTGGTGATCACTGTATTACCTGTACACAGACACTGCATACTAAGTACAGATCTCCTGTGTATAATGGCACTGATGGTTTTAGTATTGTGGGTTTTTTTTAAATTACTGATCAGTATTGTAGTATTCAGTCACTATGTGGTGGTAATATGTGGTCTGGTCATGATGTGGTGGTATTTGTTCCTTGTATTTTATATTATTCGATCACTGTGGTGGTAATATGTCATCTGGTCATGGTGCTGTATTTGTTCCTTCTATGTGATATTATTGGTCATTTTAAAAATTTAATAATAAATAAAAATATACCTAAATTGTATTGCATATTTTAACAAATATTTAATAGGTTACAGTACAGTAGGGCCCGGCCAAAAGTGTCTACCTTGTCATTTTGGTGGCTTAAAAAAATCTTTTGGCCAAAACAAAAGCTGCCGGCTATATGTGTGATCTGGTGATGGGAACTGTCAATGTGTGATAGGTGAGAAGTGGAGATTTTCCAAGAGAGAGCAGTGGGACTGTGGACAGTTCGAGGGGTGGAGGCGGGGCTGGGGTGGAGCCTGGGCGGAGTCTCAAGGGGGCCCCGAAAATTTTGCCAGTATGGGGCCCCAAAATTTCTAGTGGCAGCCCTGCCTGTCCTCCTGATGAGTGTGACTATACACAGAAGCTAATCTGAAGGATCTGCGGATGAAATCTGGTGGTGAAAGCCACAGCCTGGACCTCTGATGAGAAGCTGGATGTCAGCGCAGCAGAAAGTCACACTGGACGGTGCCGCTCAGCAGCTCCGGGGTTAAACCTGCGCAAATTTTACAAGACCGAAAACGACGATATTCAGACTATAAAATTTTGCTACAGTTTTCACAAATCAGAGGCAAAAATGCAACAATTCTGTGAAAACTGTAAGAATGTGATGAAACCGCGATGGAAAAACAGCGAAATTTACTAAATCGATACAGGCATCTACTGGAGACCGAGCGAGCGGCAGGTAACAACAGCGCTGCAGACAACCACCTGACCGAGTGATCCCACACTGGATCTCTCCTGGCGCTGGTTGCTTACACACTGGATCTCTGCTGGGGCTGGTAACTCCCACACTGGATCTCTCCTGGTGCTGGTCTCTTACACACTGGATCTCCGCTGGTGCTGGTCACTCACACACTGGATCTCCACTGGTGCTGGTCACTCACACACTGGATCTCCACTGGTGCTGGTCACTCACATACTGGATCTCTCTGTCTGTGTGGTCTGTCTCCGTCCTATCCATTACTTTAGATGGTGACACGCTCCATTTCTGTGTCCTCCACCCCCAGCTATTGTGTGAATGACACCTGCCACCTCTTGTCCTTCTCAGTCAAGGTCTCAGGAAGAAGCCGACGGAGCGACCATGGAAATGTGTCATAATGGCTAAATCTGAATGACACACAACATGGAAATACTTAATTGAGAGCGCAGCGTCCCAGCACGGCGTAATGAATTAATCCCACATGGCGTCTCGTGAGCTGCAGGACGGGGATTACATGGGTTAATGTGTCTGTGAGCCTGATGAACATATAAGGGAAGGTTTTCGAGACAGAGTACATACACTACAAGCCGGGAGCGCATGGTTGGCCCGTCACGTTCTGGGGCAAATCACGGCTGGCTGTGTGGCACATACCACTGACTATGGCACCTTTCATGGCTTGGATCCCAGTATATCTGGATGTTGCACCTTCTCACTACCGTCACCATGAAATCCACCGTCCGAACAAAGGTCGCTCCGATGTCTCCGTAGATACAGTAACGAGGGGCACAAATATTATGGATCCGAATGTAGAGATCAGGTCCTCAGTGACGAGATGATCCACATCACACCTCACATCTTCGATTAGATTTCTACAGGCTTCCACCCTGACAATGGAGAACTAGCAAAAATCTCAAAAATGGCCGAGAAGTGAAGCAAAGTGTTATAGGAAGGTAGAGACATCTTCATGACATATACAGAGATTTAATTGCCCCACCAGCCTGACAGCGCCCACACCCTCAGCATCTTCCTACAACAGCCCTCTCTGGAGGAACACGGCGGATCGGTCTATGGCCAAACCCAATCCTTCATCACAGAGGCTAATTACACTGGTGAGCAATGTGAAGCCAATGCCGGCCATAATCCGCCACCATTACCCTCTTCTTCACACTTCCATACTTGGAGCGGAGCGACTTCTCTGGAGGTCTATGTTTAGAAAAAACCTGAAACACAACCTTGATAAGAGTCGCCCCGATCTCTGACACCGTCCTGCCGTAATAATCACCCGACAAGTAATCTAATGACCAAGAGGGTCTGACCGCCACCAAGTGCATGCGACCCTCACTCGGAGAGCATCTTAAAATGACCAGTGAGGAAGAGGGGTCTGCAACCGGAGGACCACAACTCCCAGCAACATCTTATATGTCAGCACAACCACAAACAATGGTCCAGCAGCGGCCCCTCGTGGGTGGGATCAGTGTCACATTAACACTGCGGCCATTAACTGAAAAATACAATGTACAAACCCAACAGTAAGTGAATAGCGACACACGTACCCATCATCCATGGACCGGCGTACCCACCCGGGGCGGACCCCAAGTGTAGTAACTCACCTCGCCATGTGCCCCCCAAACAGACGGGGCAGAGCCGGACCTGACTGCGCTTACACATGCAAGTCCTAATGTGTATGGGGGTGACCCGAATCTCCCTGGATGGCAGAAGTAAGAGCACACAGAGTGATCTATTTCTGTTAATGTTGATGATTATGGCTTACAGCCAATGAAAACCCAGAAGTCATTATCTCATAAATTGCAATCTGTTATGATTCCTGGAGTGAACCCACTGGATCGCGGTGACGACCACTCCCAGGCGAGCTGACCAGGTGGAACTGACCCCTATACAGGGACCGTTAGTGGCAAGCCTAGGAGGGAGATACACCGCGATAGCTTGTGCCAGAGGGGCGGCTGGAGGACAACGAGGACAATCAGGGTACTGACCAAGGACCAGATGGGTGGAGCAGTCACAGAGAAGACGCCTCTCACTCAGCCAAACCCGATCTCACACTTTGCACTGACGAGGGGCAGTACCCCGAAAACACAGTGTCTGCAAATTGAGATTCTGGGTTGGCTTTTATCCTCAGTCATGTGACAAGGCTCGTTAAAGGGTCGACATTGACAGTTAGGATTGCTACTTCCAATAGGTGGCACTAGAGTTCTAGTCCTCTTCCTCTCTAAAGAAACAATTTAAAAAGGGTTTATAAGGACATGGTTATCGTTCACTATGGATGTATATTTTACCTGATGAAGGCTTTTTTTAAGCCGAAACGCGTTGTTTTTACTTGGTAGATTTCAGAATAAATTTTTTTAAATAAGCCGATTTATCGCATGTTACAATTTTCAAGAGCACCGGCACCAGACTGGATTTCTGTGTCTTTTTCGCTTTTCCCAATAGTAAGAGATGTGAATAGATTTTGGGCAGCAGCTCTTCATTGCGCCGGGTGATACGTGTACCTGTCGCCTCGCCTGTTTACAGATCACATAACATCCGGAATCTGGATCAGTTCTGGGTTCTTTCCGACTTGTTGAAGGAGCAGCTCAAGCTCGGGGGATAATTCACAAGGGCTGCATTCACACCTGAGCTTGATGACATGACACATATTAGGAAATCCTTGCTCTCCCGGTGACTCCGCAGGACGGGAAGGCACAAGGCTCCTTTGTGGGAGAATTGGACAATTATGATTTCAGATCAGAACAAAAGGTGATTCATCTCCGGCCCGGAAGATTCTGCTGCTACAATTAGTTACAGTGTGAGAATCATTTCATGGAGTCAGTGACTTGTCGTACGTCGGGACTGCAGGTGATTGGGCCGCACAGTCCCGTCCTCCCCGAGAGCCATCATGGGGATTATCGGTGATCCCGGTGAGAGAGGACAGGAACAATGGAGGCCTTCTGCCGGCCAATGGGAGTCACTTATAGGATCAGGAGGGGAGAGCGCCACTTCCCATAGTCACCAATAATTACCCCTAATTGTGAGAGACATACAAGGTGGGACGGGGCCTGTGGGCCGCCATTGTGACATCACAGAAACCCCTCACATCCCACTGACTGTTACATTGTGCATTAGAGCAATAGAATACTGACAGGCCTGATACACTGTAACGAAGGGCGCATCAGATTCTGAGACTAGAACAGTGATCATCAGATTATTGGGGATATTGAGGGCCCTGATCAGAGGAGGACACAGGTCCTGAATGTAGGCGACAGTATGTGACACCTGACAGTTCTCCACAAAGTGCAGGAAGAAGATGAGCGCAGCTCTGGGGGAATAGTGACTCTAATCTGTCATGCTGAGAGTTCATGACCTGGAATACATAACACCCAGGGACACCTCCCTCGCTGCAGAACATTACACCCGACCTGCGCTATGCCACCCAACCAGTTTGCATTAAACTATTAGTCGAGCAGCGATCTGTGATTCTGCCGCACGTCTCCGGCCGCCTCTTCCTGTGCAGCGATCAATCTACAATGCGGATTCTAACATTTTCTAATTGTTTGTTCAGAACAATATTTAGGGCTGATGAGGCGTCAGATGTCAATGTATATTTATAGGGATGTCATCCGCAGCTATAGACTAGGGACAGGAGCAGTCCCGGGACACATCCTACCCACAGAAACAAAACGGCATCGCTCCAGGGGACAAACGGCCAAATATTGCAGGCGGCCTCGGTGCGACATTCCAGCTCCAGCGATGAGACTGTTCAAAGTGAACTGGAGCTGAACCGTCACGCCAAGAGCTGGACTCCATAGGAGCGATGCCTTCTTGTCTCCCTATATTCTGTGGTCCGTACTCCTGGAGGCTTGTAACATAGTAACATAGTTAGTAAGGCCAAAAAATGTGTCCATCCAGTTCAGCCTATATTCCATCAGAATAAATCCCCAGATCTACGTCCTTCTACAGAACCTAATAATTGTATGATACAATATTGTTCTGCTCCAGGAAGACATCCAGGCCTCTCTTGAACCCCTCGACTGAGTTCGCCATCACCACCTCCTCAGGCAAGCAATTCCAGATTCTCACTGCCCTAACAGTAAAGAATCCTCTTCTATGTTGGTGGAAAAACCTTCTCTCCTCCAGACGCAAAGAATGCCCCCTTGTGCCCGTCACCTTCCTTGGTATAAACAGATCCTCAGCGAGATATTTGTATTGTCCCCTTATATACTTATACATGGTTATTAGATCGTCCCTCAGACTTTTTTTTTTTCTAGACTAAATAATCCTAATTTTGCTAAGCTCTCTGGGTATTGCAGTTCCCCCATCCCCTTTATTAATTTTGTTGCCCTCCTTTGTACTCTCTCTAGTTCCATTATATCCTTCCTGAGCACCGGTGCCCAAAACTGGACACAGTACTCCATGTGCGGTCTAACTAGGGATTTGTACAGAGGCAGTATAATGCTCTCATCATGTGTATCCAGACCTCTTTTAATGCACCCCATGATCCTGTTTGCCTTGGCAGCTGCTGCCTGGCACTGGCTGCTCCAGGTAAGTTTATCATTAACTAGGATCCCCAAGTCCTTCTCCCTGTCAGATTTACCCAGTGGTTTCCCGTTCAGTGTGTAATGGTGATATTGATTCCTTCTTCCCATGTGTATAACCTTACATTTATCATTGTTAAACCTCATCTGCCACCTTTCAGCCCAAGTTTCCAACCTATCCAGATCCATCTGTAGCAGAATACTATCTTCTCTTGTATTAACTGCTTTACATAGTTTTGTATCATCTGCAAATATCGATATTTTACTGTGTAAACCTTCTACCAGATCATTAATGAATATGTTGAAGAGAACAGGTCCCAATACCGACCCCTGCGGTCCCCCACTGGTCACAGCGACTCAGTTAGAGACTATACCATTTATAACCAGCCTCTGCTTTCTATCACTAAACCAGTTACTTACCCATTTACACACATTGTACACCTGGATTCCATAGGATTGATGCCTTCTTGTTGTTTCCCTATATTCTGTGGTCCGTAGACCTGGAGGCTTGTACACCTGGACTCCATAGGATTGATGCCTTCTTGCTGTTTCCCTATATCAGGAAATAGGAAGAAGTTTTTATTACATCCATAACACATACAGAGTTCTCAGCTGTAGTTTCCTCTGCCTGCCAGCACAGGCTAGAATTCTAAGCCACTCTTCCTCTCCCCCCTGCTATATAGCTCGAATGTGAGACCAACGTGCCAGCAACAATCACTGAGGAATTTTTATGGCTTTGAGCTGGGAAAGCCAGTCTTCTGTCTAAACCCCTCATCACCCCTCCCGCCTGATACCAGCTATAACTGGTACAGCAACTTTCAAAAAGCATGGGACTCCTTTGTTTTTTAAAAGTTATGTATAATGGCACCAATCAGGTATAGAGATATAAAGGTTACATATTCCGGATGTCCACCGAGAAATCTAACTCACTGAAATCGCTAGGATCTAAACCCAACAAAAGGCAAGGAACGGATTTCTCTGTAAGCGGGTCATATATCTACTCTGTGTTTACACTTAAAGGAACCCTCATGACGTGGTGAGCATCATGATCATTGTTTAATTCTTCTACGAGGTTCAGACAGCGAGTTATGTATAGAAATGGCTTGTCATAACTCTAAGAAAGGGGAGTATTCAGCCTCTGAGTGAGGTCACCACAGGGGGAGTGCCTTGGTTTTCGGCACGGAGATAAGTGAGTGAGACATCAGTCTTCACTAGTCTTGTCTAGGGTCTAGCTGCAAGACCCATCTGTAATGCATCTTGATGTGTCACCCTTCCCCGAGCCACATGGTCTGCCATGAGATGAAATGACATAAGGAACTGTAAGGGTTTTCTTTTCAACGTTAATCCCATATTATTTGTACTGTACATACGATACTTGCCTACTTTTATAATATCTCTTCATACTTTTGTAAACACTGCCTACCTTTTTGGAATAAAATATATAAAATTACTAGCTTCGTTTCTCCTTGCTCTATAACGTACTGTCACGTCCTCTGTGGTGAATTACGCTACTAATTTGGGTTGGCTCCGGACCCGTTATTCATTAAGAAATTGGAGCTGGTGGCAGTGGATTTGTCCCGTGCGTTTGGGAGGCTTTGTAGCGACGGCGGCGTTGATAATTATTGTTCACACCTGAGTGGGAATAATTATATCGCCCTCGCTGCAGCGTGCCCATTAGCCAGGACATAGTAAGGCAGCCTTTCTGGCGACTAATTATCCTAGGTGCAGTACCCTGACTGACCTGAAGGTAAGGGGCACCAGAGAGCTGCAAGTTCCAAACCGAAACTGGGAAGTGGGATATAGATAAATCCCCTTCAGAAAAGAACCAGGGGCAACCAAACAATCCCGGTTCCTGGCATATTAGTGTGAACGGCGGGGATGATAAAGATATCCTCCCTGAGATCTGTGACACCCTATATTCTGTGCAAATATTAGAAAATAGCCGACAGCACAACAGATATAGGGATGCCCGTCCTAGTTCCACTGGACCCAAATAGAAAAGTACATACCGCAGCAAAGTGAAGGACAGCATCCAATCCAGGGGAAGTATAAAAATTCCTTTATTGTGCCAAATGCAACATTTCAACCATATAGGTCTTTTTCAAGCTTGAATGTGCCAAATGCTACGTTTCAACCATACAGGTCTATTTCAAGCTTGAAAAAGACCTATATGGTTGAAACGTTGCATTTGGCACAATAAAGAACTTATTATACTTCACCTGGATTGGATGCTGTCCTTCACTTTGCTACCCTATATTCTGTGGTCTGTACACTTGGGCTCCGTAGTAGCGATGCCTTCTTGTTATTTCCCTATATTCTGTGGTCTGTAGACCTGGAGACTTGCGCACATTATACTTAGGTTATTTTCTTACCCAGACACTGTAGCTGCAAATAAGAAACGTGCCACATTGTGGAGAACGGGCTCCGGCTCGGCAATACTTCTGGGTTGTTTGCAGCCTCTTCCACTCAGGACATCTCATCAGGGTTTAGGTCAGGACTATGTGCACAAACATTATTTGAGGAGTTTTTTCCAGCAGGTCTGTTTCCAAAGACACTTGAAAAATTGCTCAAAAATATATATCTCAACATATATTTATTTTGTAAAAACAACTTGCTGTTCTTATCTTTAGTATTTTTATTGTTTTTTTCCACTTCTGGTTTTGAAATGCACCTGGGGGGAGAAATGAAGATGCCTGTCACTTGTATGAAGAGGCTGCTGACGGAAAATGCTCCAAGCTAGGCACTGTGCAAAAAAAGGCTGCAAAACCGTTGAAAAAGTCTTGAAAACTGCTTCAGAATGGAGAACAGACTTGTTCGGTGCAGATCCCTTGTTTTGGGAGCGTTTCTGTGGCGACACATACACAACGTGTGTTGACTTTGGATTGTAGACATTTTTCTTGTGTTATGAAGGTTTTTAGATCACGTGTGCCATGAGTCTGAATGGTTACCTGATGGCGGATTGTGCTGGCTATCACGTCACCGCCCCGCGCTCTGGGATGTGCGCCTTAACTGTCCGTGGCTGATACACAGCGATGTGGCGGCTCATTGTGCGAATGGCGCTATGTCATCTTTACAAAAGGAAAGAGATCTTCACCCAAATAATTGTGGTCTTAGAGGAAGCCTGGTCTCCTGGTTTCCTCCCATGGCTGTGCTGCTCTCTATCCTGTCAGTAGGGGGCAGTCACACGTGGGCGCGGTATTGTTGGTGCAGGCGGTTTAGCTCTGGTGACCTTGGCGCATGAAGAGAAGGGTGACGCTCAGACTGGGAACATGTGCACGACTGGTGCGGAGCGTTCAGCCATAATGACTTATAGACACAAGGAGCAATACCGCCTCCTCATCAGATTCTCACAGTTTTCACACTTTAAAGTCAATGAAAAAGAAAAAAAATTACAGTAAAATGTGGCAAAAATAGTGGATTAGAATAAAATCTTCTCATGTCCCATGCCTCCGCTGTGCTCGCTCTTCTGCCAGGATCACACTCCGTCACTTCCCAGGGCTGCTCTGCTGGCGCCATTGTCCGTCTCGCTGCCGCTCTTCTGGTCTGGGCCTTCCATCCGGCATCCAGTTAGTCACCACTGCTCGCGTGCGGGAAGCTCTGGTGGTCTTCATGTGTCCGCGGCCCATCTCCATAAAACCCAGCAAGCACCAATGCACTCCCTCTCCAGCCGATGCCCGGCCTGTGTTCGGGTTCATCTCTACTAGAGACCCATCCACCTGGACCCCGAGACCTGACAATTACAAAATGAGGAAAAGAGGAATTTACCACATCTCAACCAGAAAACTATTATTATCTGGACTTCTGGGACTTAGGTATCTGGAATCGGGACTGGAATTGTGCAAAAGACGTTCTCTTGATGTAGGTCAGGAACTGTTCACATATTCCTCTCTCCCCACAGTTCACAATTCGGGAGCGTTTAAAATCGCTGTAATCCGGGATTATGCCACAGCGGGGTCTTCAAGGGGATGTCCCCCTAATTATATACTTTTTTAGCTTCTGTCCATACGCTTCTGGCCAGTTAATGTTGCTTGGACAATCTTGATTTTCTTATAGAGGCCATAAAATTCTAATCCAGAAAGCCTTCAAGAAACTTTCAGGAGTTTAGTCATTTCAAAGGGGTGTAAAATGATAAGTCTGCAGTCACTCTGTGCGCTGCGAGGATTCGCTGGTTTCTGATGCAGGAGGTGGTGATGTATGTGTTATACATACTCCCGGTCAGAGCCCGAATAGTGGGCGCAACATTGCTCCATACACTTGTATTGAACAAGGCCATGCCCACTGAATGACCACGCCCACTGAATAACCACACCCACTAGGCGGGGCACGTTATTGCTTCAAACAAGTGTATGGAGTAAGGACACGCCCACTGAATGGCCACACCCACTGGACAACTGCCTCCTGTGACTGTGTGTATGGAGAGAGGAAACGCACGCTGAATAACCATGCCCACTAGGCGGGGCACGTCCTTGTTTCAAACAAGTGTATGGAGAGAGGCCACACCCACAGTATAGCCACACCCACTGGACAGTCCCCTCTCTAGATGGAGCATGGCCTTGATCCATACAAGTGTATACAGCGAGGATACGCCCACAATATGGCCACACCCACTGGACAGCCCCCTGTCTAGATGGAGCACGGCCTTGATCCATACAAGTGTATAGAGCGAGGACACGCCCACAGTATGGCCACACCCACTGGACAGTCCCCTCTCTAGATGGAGCACGGCCTTGATCAATACAAGTGTATAGAGCGAGGACACGCCCACAGTATGGCCACACCCACTGGACAGTCCCCTCTCTAGATGGAGCACGGCCTTGATCCATACAAGTGTATAGAGCGAGGATACGCCCACAGTATAGCCACACCCACTGGACAGTCCCCTCTCTAGATGGAGCACGGCCTTGATCAATACAAGTGTATAGAGCGAGGACACGCCCACAGTATGGCCACACCCACTGGACAGCTCCTCTCTAGATGGAGCACGGTCTTGATCCATACAAGTGTATATAGGGAGGATACGCCCACAGTATGGCCACACCCACTGGACAGCTCCTTTCTAGATGGAGCACGGCCTTGATCCATACAAGTGTATAGAGCGAGGATACGCACACAGTATGGCCACACCCACTGGACAGTCCCCTCTCTAGATGGAGCACGGCCTTGATCCATTCAAGTGTATAGCGCGAGGATACGCCCACAGTATGGCCACACCCACTGGACAGTCCCCTCTCTAGATGGAGCACGGCCTTGATCCATACAAGTGTATAGAGGGAGGATACGCCCACAGTATGGCCACACCCACTGGACAGCCGCCTTTCTAGATGGAGCACGGCCTTGATCCATACAAGTGTATATATAAAGCGAGGATACGCCCACAGTATGGCCACACCCACTGGACAGTCCCCTCTCTAGATGGAGCACGGCCTTGATCCATTCAAGTGTATAGCGCGAGGATACGCCCACAGTATGGCCACACCCACTGGACAGTCCCCTCTCTAGATGGAGCACGGCCTTGATCCATTCAAGTGTATAGCGCGAGGATACGCCCACAGTATGGCCACACCCACTGGACAGTCCCCTCTCTAGATTGTGCATGGCCTTGATCCATACAAGTGTATAGAGCGAGGATACGCCCACAGTATGGCCACACCCACTGGACAGTCCCCTCTCTAGATTGTGCATGGTCTTGATCCATACAAGTGTATAGAGCGAGGATACGCCCACAGTATGGCCACACCCACTGGACAGTCCCCTCTCTAGATTGTGCACGGCCTTGATCCATACAAGTGTATAGAGCGAGGATACGCCCACAGTATGGCCACACCCACTGGACAGCTCCTTTCTAGATGGAGCACGGCCTTGATCCATACAAGTGTATAGAGCGAGAACCCGCCCACGCCTACTGGACCACCGTGTCTATAGATGGTGTCTATGGAGTGGGGCCCCGCCCACAGGATGGCCACACCCACTGGACAGCCGCGTCTGGACAGTGTGTATGCAGCGAGACCACGCCCACTTGTCGTCTTCTGCCACACAGAGTGACTACAGACTTAGCAATTTAGGCCGGACAACCCCTTTAAGCTGCCTTGATAAATAATATTAGGACATATTAGGGAGTGACATTCCAGCACATGTTTTGGGTCTTTGCCAATTGTAGCTTGGATTCAGAAGATCCCCACACAAAGGAGGTGATCATCAAGTTGAGGGTTTGAAAAAAGACTAAACTAATAATATATAGTAAAAAATATAAAAATATAAGTCTTTAGGTTGGAAAACCATTTTCATCAGGTTATTCGTGCCTGGTACAGAGGGAGGGCGCCCCACAATGTGAATTTATCCTTACAGGTGAGAATCAGGGGGAACATTAGGAGCGACCATCTCCGAGGTTCACTACATATAATGCCTAGGTGAATAAACCGATTTACCGCACCCAAGCCCAATGCCACAGAAACCAGCACGTTGGATCTTCGGGGAATAAGATCGAGCTGACCAGAGTGTCTCCCACATCGACCAATGAGGTCTATGGCCCTGGAGGGGTTTCATCTGGTGATGATCTGCACACGAGGCCGGACGATCCTCCCAGATTGGTGAAGTCCATCTTCAGGAATTAGGTCAGATCTGATTCGTATAGACGATGGCTCTGTGGCCACAGGCGATAAAGGACATCAGTGACGAGGGCCCCCGTATGTTAGGAAAACAGACTGATGGGGATTCTAGACTGGGGACAGTGATGATAATGTGTGCAAACTGTAAAGCGCTGCGGAATAGGTTAGCGCTATATCAAAATAAAGATTATTATTATTATTATTATAAGGGCAGATACTCACCCGATTAGTTGAAAAGCTGCTTTGGGGTTTTTGTAAATTCTAGAAATCCATTTAATAAATTTATTACCAAAGTCAAAGACCCGACGTGGAGCACAACCTGGGCTCTCCTCCATTGTCCGAAGCCTTTCTTCTCAGGTCAGGTGTAGGATTCTGGCTATAACCTGGTTTATCTATTAGCCATTATTTTTGTAACAAGTTTATAATCCAGGAAAGGAATAGGATCCGCACTACAACAAATCTATAGATGCCTCGTGGGAGGATCCCTGCCGCAAATCAGGACTTGTATATCTCCAACAAGGTGAAATCTCCTCTCGATACCGAGAGACGACACATCCGGACCAGATGCCCCCCGCCCACTCCGCACAGAGGTTACAGAGACGCCCGGACACTGCCATCCTGAGCTTTGCCCATTTGGCTTTTAATCCAGTATTTCCAAATCTTCACAGGAGGTTTCGAGTCAGAACCGGGCAGTTGTCAAATAAGATCAGTAAATCTAATGTATCCAGATGACATTCACATGGCCGGGCCGTGTGGGGCAGATAGGGGGCACATACTTCCTACATCAGCGGACGCACACCTAGGAGGCCACATTGCCGCTATCACCCCTTACACCATCACTAACACTGGGCCGTGTGGGGCAGATAGGGGGCAGATACTTCCTACATCAGCGGACGCACACCTGGGAGGCCACATTGCCGCTATCTCCCCTTACACCATCACTAACACTGGGCCGTGTGGGGCAGATAGGGGGCAGATACTTCCTACATCAGCGGACGCACACCTGGGAGGCCACATTGCCGCTATCACCCCTTACACCATCACTAACACTGGGCCGTGTGGGGCAGATAGGGGGCAGATACTTCCTACATCAGCGGACGCACACCTGGGAGGCCACATTGCCGCTATCGCCCCTTACACCATCACTAACACTGGGCCGTGTGGGGCAGATAGGGGGCACATACTTCCTACATCAGCGGACGCACACCTGGGAGGCCACATTGCCGCTATCGCCCCTTACACCATCACTAACACTGGGCCGTGTGGGGCAGATAGGGGGCACATACTTCCTACATCAGCAGACGCACACCTAGGAGGCCACATTGCCGCTATCACCCCTTACACCATCACTAACACTGGGCCGTGTGGTGCAGATAGGGGGCACATACTTCCTACATCAGCGGACGCACACCTAGGAGGCCACATTGCCGCTATCGCCCCTTACACCATCACTAACACTGGGCCGTGCCGGGCAGATAGGGGGCACATACTTCCTACATCAGCGGACGCACACCTAGGAGGCCACATTGCCGCTATCGCCCCTTACACCATCACTAACACTGGGCCGTGTGGGGCAGATAGGGGGCACATACTTCCTACATCAGCGGACGCATACCTAGGAGGCCACATTGCCGCTATTGCCCCTTACACCATCACTAACACTGGGCCGTGTGGGGCAGATAGGGGGCACATACTTCCTACATCAGCAGACACACACCTAGGAGGCCACATTGCCGCTATCGCCCCTTACACCATCACTAACACTGGGCCGTGCGGGGCAGATAGGGGGCACATACTTCCTACATCAGCGGACGCACACCTAGGAGGCCACATTGCCGCTATCGCCCCTTACACCATCAGTAACACTGGGCCGTGTGGGGCAGATAGGGGGCACATACTTCCTACATCAGCGGGCGCACACCTAGGAGGCCACATTGCCGCTATTGCCCCTTACACCATCACTAACACTGGGCCGTGCGGGGCAGATAGGGGGCACATACTTCATACATCAGCGGATGCACACCTAGGAGGCCACATTGCCGCTATCACCCCTTACACCATGTCACGATTCACACCGTGACCGTCACCCCTACGTCACGGATCGGGGTGACTTTAGGCCAACAGACGGCTATCACATGTGCAGGGAGGCTTATCTTAGTTATCCCTCCACTGCTAGCAATGTGATGAAACAACACACACAAGGCTATTGACCTCTTAGTTTACAGCAGGGGCTTATTCTAGGTATCCCACTGCTTTTCACTATACCACGAACTGCAGGGATTTATGTATATCCTGCTTATAGTTCCACTTAACACTTGCAGCTCTCTGGCGCCCCCCTTACTCTCAGGTCAGATTAGGTACTGCACCCTGGGTAATAAGTCGCCAGACAGGCTGCCTGCTATGTACTGGCTATTGGGCATGCTGCAGTGACGCGATAAACTATTCCCACTCAGGCAGGAACAATAATTATTAACACCGCAGTCGCTACAACATCACCCAAAAGCCTGCACGGTATTGCTGCCACCAGCTCCGATTAAACAGGTCCGAAGCTAACCCAACACAGTAGCGTAATTCCCTTCAGGAGACTAAGGGTACGTTTTAGAGCATGGAGAAAGAACTAGTATTAAATAATATACCCCACAAAATTTAGGCAGTGCTTTATCAAAATATTTTACAAAGATGTTACAAATGAGACAATTGCAAATATGTACAAGGTAATTATAACATAAAGGGGATTAAAGGAGAAAAGTTAACACTCACATGTTCTCAGTTCATTGCCGGCAACCAGGCTAGTGGAGCTCCCATACGTCCCAGTGCATTGGACGTACTCCGGGCTCTCTAGGAAAAAGACAAGAAGTGACTGCTGGGAGCCTGCCAGAAACTTAAAACCTGCAGCTAGTGACATCACAGAAAGGCTGGCTTATCCAGACCCTCCTCTCTCTACATTCTGAGTACTTCAACCTTAAATTTGTTTACTTTCTATAACTTCGCTACAAAACATGTCATAGTCATAACAAGCCCAGCATTCATCTCGGATTAACGTGGGCATTCTAATGACATCAAATATGTCCTATCTGTGATACATATTTACAGAGAAATCCCTACTTCTTTACCAGATGGAGTTAGAAGCCTGTGTTTAGAGTGATGGATAGATCCACCGAGGTAGATTAAGAATATATATTTTCATGTTCTTAACTTAAATGGTTTGCCTAATATCTTACAAAAGCAGAACAAAGGACTTTCATGGATTCTGGAAATTTCTAATCCAGTTATAGCTGGTGAAGAGTTTGAGCCTTCCAAAGCGATCGTAAATTCCTTTGTTCTCCAAGCTAGGGGCAATAAAATTCCTCCCACACCCACTGACAAGGAGAGCTGAACTCTGAAGTAAAGGAAGGGGGGGTTTGAGCCCAACCTGGGCTAACAGGAGACTAAACTTATATGATATTTCATACAACATCGTGACACACCATCACTAACACTGGGCCGTGTGGGGCAGATAGGGGGCACATACTTCCCACATCAGCGGACGCACACCTAGGAGGCCACATTGCCGCTATCGCCCCTTACACCATCACTAACACTGGGCCGTGCGGGGCAGATAGGGGGCACATACTTCCTACATCAGCGGACGCACACCTAGGAGGCCACATTGCCGCTATCGCCCCTTACACCATCACTAACACTGGGCCGTGGGGGGCAGATAGGGGGCACATACTTCCCACATCAGCGGACGCACACCTAGGAGGCCACATTGCCGCTATCGCCCCTTACACCATCACTAACACTGGGCCGTGGGGGGCAGATAGGGGGCACATACTTCCCACATCAGCGGACGCACACCTAGGAGGCCACATTGCCGCTATCGCCCCTTACACCATCACTAACACTGGGCCGTGTGGGGCAGATAGGGGGCAGATACTTCCTACATCAGCGGACGCACACCTAGGAGGCCACATTGCCGCTATCGCCCCTTACACCATCACTAACACTGGGCCGTGTGGGGCAGATAGGGGGCATATACTTCCTACATCAGCGGACACACACCTAGGAGGCCACATTGCCGCTATCTCCCCTTACACCATCACTAACACTGGGCCGTGTGGGGCAAATAGGGGGCACATACTTCCTACATCAGCGGACACACACCTAGGAGACCACATTGCCGCTATCGCCCCTTACACCATCACTAACACTGGGCCGTGTGGGGCAGATAGGGGGCACATACTTCCTACATCAGCGGACGCACACCTGGGAGGCCACATTGCCGCTATCGCCCCTTACACCATCACTAACACTGGGCCGTGTGGTGCAGATAGGGGGCACATACTTACTACATCAGCGGACACACACCTAGGAGGCCACATTGCCGCTATCTCCCCTTACACCATCACTAACACTGGGCCGTGTGGGGCAAATAGGGGGCACATACTTCCTACATCAGCGGACACACACCTAGGAGACCACATTGCCGCTATCGCCCCTTACACCATCACTAACACTGGGCCGTGTGGGGCAGATAGGGGGCACATACTTCCTACATCAGCGGACGCACACCTGGGAGGCCACATTGCCGCTATCGCCCCTTACACCATCACTAACACTGGGCCGTGCGGGGCAGATAGGGGGCACATACTTCCTACATCAGCGGACACACACCTAGGAGACCACATTGCCGCTATCGCCCCTTACACCATCACTAACACTGGGCCGTGTGGGGCAGATAGGGGGCACATACTTCCTACATCAGCGGACGCACACCTAGGAGGCCACATTGCCGCTATCGCCCCTTACACCATCACTAACACTGGGCCGTGTGGGGCAGATAGGGGGCACATACTTCCTACATCAGCGGACGCACACCTAGGAGGCCACATTGCCGCTATCGCACCTTACACCATCACTAACACTGGGCCGTGTGGGGCAGATAGGGGGCACATACTTCCTACATCAGCGGACACACACCTAGGAGGCCACATTGCCGCTATCGCCCCTTACACCATCACTAACACTGGGCCGTGTGGGGCAGATAGGGGGCACATACTTCCTACATCAGCGGACGCACACCTAGGAGGCCACATTGCCGCTAACACTGGGAATGCCGAGTTACTCTCTTCTTATTACTTTGGGGTCTTGGTAGCCGGAGACCCTTGTAAAATCCAACCTGACGACTGTGCACAATGGCTCGTACTCTTCTCCCACAAGCTTCTCCTCAGCCTGATATGGCGGCATTTTGTGCACACACATGGTAATAATGGGGTGCACATAATTTGGGGGTGTGCCGGTCAGGATTGCGATGTCATACGGGTGACGCGGCCTCTATGGACTCGTTCACATTTGGTTACTTGAAGCTCTCGTTGTGTTTAGCTCGGAATCTCATGTGAGCCACAATCTGGCGGATTTACACGTTTTGCTCCACCTGATACTTTGTATTCTCCCATTAGGATCAGGATTCTGCCCGACTGACAAAACCGCTGCCAAGTGTGCATTACCGGGGAGCAGAGTTACAGCAGGAGCCCCTCTAAGCTCAGAGCCCCCTGGCACCTGGAGGAGAACATTACCCCTCTGTGAAGTCTTCTCACATCCTTAACATGCCTTCTCCTGAGGCTCCCAGTGAGGCCCATGTGCTGAGGAGATGACTCCTGCTGCAGCCATCAGCGCACAAGAGATGATCCCGACTCACCTGCCGCCCAGCATCAGCCGCCTGTCCATCAGCAGATCAACGGACAGGCCGGAGAGAAGGGAGCAACTAGTAAACGTACAATGCAGACAGGCCGGGGAATCTAAGCAACACAGCATCGACATAGGACTGCAAATCTAGGAGAAACCACAATGCACTTACATGGGGCTGCAAATCTAGGAGAATCCACGATGCACTTACATGGGGCTGTACATCTAAAACAAACCACAATGCACTTACATGGGGCTGCAAATGTAGAAGAAACCACAATGCACTTACATGGGGCTGTACATCTAAAACAAACCACAATGCACTTACATGGGGCTGCAAATCTAGAAGAAACCATAATGCACTTACAGTGGGGAAATAAGTATTTGATCCCTTGGTGATTTTGTAAGTTTGCCCACTGACAAACACATGAACAGTCTAAAATTTTATGGATAAGTTAATTTTAACATTGAGAGATAGAATATCAAAAATAAAATCCAGAAAATCACATTGTATAAATTACTGTATTTTCTGGCGCATAAGACTACTTTTTAACCCTTGAAAATCTTCTCAAAAGTCGGGTATCGTCTTATACGCCAGGTGTCGTCTTATAGGGCAGGTGTGGAGTAATCTGCGGTCGCCGCATATTGTGGGGGGAGCGGTCCCAATGACGAGGTGAGGGGGCGCCTCACCGGGAAGGTGTAAAGCAGAGAAGGAGATAATAGGATACAAGGGCGAGCCAGATGAGTGAGAGGAGTGCTTTTCTAGGCACAGCACCGCTCTCTCTCTTATTTGCATACTCCTGACATCCTAGACGCTGACAGTTTGCTTCACTTACACCTTCCTGGTGAGGCGCTCCCTCACCTCGTCATCAGGACCACTCCCCCCCACTATATACTTCGACCGCAGATTGCTCCGCACCCACCCTATAAGACGACACCTGGCATGTAAGACAACCCCCAACTTTTGAGATTTTATATTTTAACTGGAAAAGTTGGGGGTCGTCTTATACGCCCAGTCGTCTTATACGCCGGAAAATACGGTATATACATTTATTTGCATTTTGCAGTGAGAAATAAGTATTTGATCCCCTACCAAACCATTAAGAGTTCTGGCTCCTACAGACCAGTTAGACTCCTAATCAACTCGTTACCTGCATTAGACATCTGTCTTACATAGTCACCTTTATAAAAGACTCCTGTCCACAGACTCAATAAATCAGTCAGACTGTAACCTCTACAACATGGGCAAGACCAAAGAGCTTTATAATGATGTCAGGGACAAGAAGATAGACCTGCACAAAGCTGGAATGGGCTACAAACCCATAAGTAAGACGCTGGGTGTCGCAGGTCTGGGTCCGGCACCTCCCATCTTCTTGCGATGACGTCCTCTTCCTTGCTTCCTGTCGAGGCTCCTCTGACCTTTCCCAGCGCCTGCGCACTGCAACAGGACAGAGAATTACGCCTGCGCCGGAGCCAAGCGACAACGTCAAAATCTTCATGATATAGAGATGATCTGCAAGGAGGAGTGGAGCAAAATTCCTCCTGACATGTGCACAAGCCTCATCATCAACTACAAGAAAGGTCTGACTGCTGGGCTTGCCAACAAGGGTTTTACCACCAAGTATTAAGTCTTGTTTGCCAGAGGGATCAAATACTTATTTCTCACTACAAAATGCAAATAAATTCATATAATTTACACAATGTGATTTTCTGGATTTTATTTTTGATATTCTATCTCTCAATGTTGAAATTAACCTATCCGTAAAATTATAGATTGTTCATGTCTTTGTCAGTGGGCAAACTTACAACATCAGCAAGGGATCAAATACTTATTTCCCTCACTGTACATGAAGCTGCAAATCTAAAATAAACCATAATCATATTGCACAGCCCTTTACAGACATCATCACGGTCCACATCAGGGCTCACAATCTACATCTCTTGTCAGTCTTTGGAGAGTGGGAAGAAACCGGAGGAAAAAAAACAAAAACATGGAGAACATACAAACGCCTGGTAGATGTTGTCTTTGGTGGGATTTCAACCCAGGACCCCAGAGATGCAAGACTGTAGTGCTAACCACTGAGCCACCGTACAGAGCTAATCACTGAGCCACCGTACAGTGCTAACCACTGAGCCACCGTACAGAGCTAATCACTGAGCCACCGTACAGAGCTAATCACTGAGCCACCGTACAGTGCTAATCACTGAGCCACCGTACAGAGCTAATCACTGAGCCACCGTACAGAGCTAATCACTGAGCCACCGTACAGAGCTAATCACTGAGCCACCGTACAGAGCTAATCACTGAGCCACCGTACAGTGCTAATCACTGAGCCACCGTACAGAGCTAATCACTGAGCCACCGTACAGAGCTAACCACTGAGCCACCGTACAGAGCTAATCACTGAGCCACCGTACAGAGCTAATCACTGAGCCACCGTACAGAGCTAATCACTGAGCCACCGTACAGAGCTAACCACTGAGCCACCGTACAGAGCTAACCACTGAGCCACCGTACAGAGCTAATCACTGAGCCACCGTACAGAGCTAACCACTGAGCCACCGTACAGAGCTAACCACTGAGCCACCGTACAGAGCTAACCACTGAGCCACCGTACAGAGCTAACCACTGAGCCACCGTACAGAGCTAACCACTGAGCCACCGTACAGAGCTAATCACTGAGCCACCGTACAGAGCTAACCACTGAGCCACCGTACAGAGCTAACCACTGAGCCACCGTACAGAGCTAACCACTGAGCCACCATACACAGCTAACCACTGAGCCACCGTACAGAGCTAACCACTGAGCCACCGTACAATGCTAACCACTGAGCCACCGTACAGAGCTAACCACTGAGCCACCGTACAGAGCTAACCACTGAGCCACCGTACAGAGCTAATCACTGAGCCACCGTACAGAACTAATCACTGAGCCAAAGTACAGAGCTAACCACTGAGCCACCGTACAATACTAACCACTGAGCCACCATACAGAGCTAACCACTGAGCCACCGTACAATGCTAACCACTGAGCCACCGTACAGAGCTAACCACTGAGCCACCGTACAGAGCTAACCACTGAGCCACCGTACAGAGCTAACCACTGAGCCACCGTACAATGCTAACCACTGAGCCACCATACAGAGCTAACCACTGAGCCACCGTACAGAGCTAACCACTGAGCCACCGTACAGAGCTAACCACTGAGCCACTGTACAGAGCTAACCACTGAGCCACCGTACAATGCTAACCACTGAGCCACCGTACAGAGCTAATCACTGAGCCACTGTACAGAGCTAACCACTGAGCCACCGTACAATGCTAACCACTGAGCCACTGTACAGAGCTAACCACTGAGCCACTGTACAGAGCTAACCACTGAGCCACTGTACAGAGCTAACCACTGAGCCACCGTACAGAGCTAATCACTGAGCCACCGTACAGAACTAATCACTGAGCCAAAGTACAGAGCTAACCACTGAGCCACCGTACAATACTAACCACTGAGCCACCATACAGAGCTAACCACTGAGCCACCGTACAATGCTAACCACTGAGCCACCGTACAGAGCTAACCACTGAGCCACCGTACAGAGCTAACCACTGAGCCACCATACAATGCTAACCACTGAGCCACCATACAGAGCTAACCACTGAGCCATCGTACAGAGCTAACCACTGAGCCACCGTACAGAGCTAACCACTGAGCCACCGTACAGAGCTAACCACTGAGCCACCGTACAGAGCTAACCACTGAGCCACCGTACAATGCTAACCACTGAGCCACCATACAGAGCTAACCACTGAGCCACCGTACAGAGCTAACCACTGAGCCACCGTACAGAGCTAACCACTGAGCCACCGTACAATGCTAACCACTGAGCCACCGTACAGAGCTAATCACTGAGCCACCGTACAGAGCTAACCACTGAGCCACCGTACAGAGCTAACCACTGAGCCACCGTACAGAGCTAACCACTGAGCTGCCGTACAGAGCTAACCACTGAGCCACCGTACAGAGCTAACCACTGAGCCACTGTACAGAGCTAACCACTGAGCCACCGTACAATGCTAACCACTGAGCCACCGTACAGAGCTAATCACTGAGCCACCGTACAGAGCTAACCACTGAGCCACCGTACAGAGCTAACCACTGAGCCACCGTACAGAGCTAACCACTGAGCCGCCGTACAGAGCTAACCACTGAGCCACCGTACAGAGCTAACCACTGAGCCACCATACAGAGCTAATCACTGAGCCATCGTACAGAGCTAACCACTGAGCCACCGTACAGAGCTAACCACTGAACCACCGTACAGAGCTAACCACTGAACCACCGTACAGAGCTAACCATTGAGCCACCGTACAGTGCTAACCACTGATCCACCGTACAGAGCTAACCACTGAGCCACCATACAGAGCTAATCACTGAGCTGAATGCTGACAGCGGCATTTAACATGCATGCGCAGGAAGCGTGTCACTACCTCCTCCCATCAGCGCCGTGTCACATGACAACCTCGGGGTCAGCAGGAGACCCCTGTGGTTGTCATTGCTGGATCGCTATGAGCGCCTCCTGGTGGTTACATAGAGCAGGACTGCGGCCCGCGCTACCTGCCCGTCAGACAAGTGCAGCTTCCAGTCTCCCATGGAGAATATTGCAGCAAGGAAAAAGTAAAAAAAAAGGTTATAAAAAATAAATAAATATATATATATATATATATATATATATATATATATATATATATATATATATATATATACAGGTCCTTCTCAAAAAATTAGCATATAGTGTTAAATGTCATTATTTACCATAATGTAATGATTACAATTAAACTTTCATATATTATAGATTCATTATCCACCAACTGAAATTTGTCAGGTCTTTTATTGTTTTAATACTGATGATTTTGGCATACAACTCCTGATAACCCAAAAAACCTGTCTCAATAAATTAGAATATCAAGAAAAGGTTCTCTAAACGACCTATTACCCTAATCTTCTGAATCAACTAATTAACTCTAAACACATGCAAAAGATACCTGAGGCTTTTATAAACTCCCTGCCTGGTTCATTACTCAAAACCCCCATCATGGGTAAGACTAGCGACCTGACAGATGTCAAGAAGGCCATCATTGACACCCTCAAGCAAGAGGGTAAGACCCAGAAAGAAATTTCTCAACAAATAGGCTGTTCCCAGAGTGCTGTATCAAGGCACCTCAATGGTAAGTCTGTTGGAAGGAAACAATGTGGCCGAAAACGCTGTACAACGAGAAGAGGAGACCGGACCCTGAGGAAGATTGTGGAGAAGGACCGATTCCAGACCTTGGGGAACCTGAGGAAGCAGTGGACTGAGTCTGGTGTGGAAACATCCAGAGCCACCGTGCACAGGCGTGTGCAGGAAATGGGCTACAGGTGCCGCATTCCCCAGGTAAAGCCACTTTTGAACCATAAACAGCGGCAGAGGCGCCTGACCTGGGCTACAGAGAAGCAGCACTGGACTGTTGCTAAGTGGTCCCAAGTACTTTTTTCTGATGAAAGCAAATTTTGCATGTCATTCGGAAATCAAGGTGCCAGAGTCTGGAGGAAGACTGGGGAGAAGGAAATGCCAAAATGCCTGAAGTCCAGTGTCAAGTACCCACAGTCAGTGATGGTGTGGGGTGCCATGTCAGCTGCTGGTGTTGGTCCACTGTGTTTCATCAAGGGCAGGGTCAATGCAGCTAGCTATCAGGAGATTTTGGAGCACTTCATGCTTCCATCGGCTGAAATGCTTTATGGAGATGAAGATTTCATTTTTCAGCACGACCTGGCACCTGCTCACAGTGCCAAAACCACTGGTAAATGGTTTACTGACCATGGTATTACTGTGCTCAATAGGCCTGCCAACTCTCCTGACCTGAACCCCATAGAGAATCTGTGGGATATTGTGAAGAGAAAGTTGAGAGACGCAAGACCCAACACTCTGGATGAGCTTAAGGCCGCTATTGAAGCATCCTGGGCCTCCATAACATCTCAGCAGTGTCACAGGCTGATT
Organism: Ranitomeya imitator; assembly: GCF_032444005.1. Lineage (NCBI taxonomy): Eukaryota > Metazoa > Chordata > Amphibia > Anura > Dendrobatidae > Ranitomeya > Ranitomeya imitator. Next base: position 146,834,873 of record NC_091291.1, read on the forward strand.
GCCTCCATGCCACGCCGCATTGAAGCAGTCATTTCTGCCAAAGGATTCCCGACCAAGTATTGAGTGCATAACTGAACATTATTATTTGATGGTTTTTTGTTTGTTATTAAAAAACACTTTTATTTGATTGGATGGGTGAAATATGCTAATTTATTGAGACAGGTTTTTTAGGTTATCAGGAGTTGTATGCCAAAATCATCAGTATTAACCCTCCGTCATATACAATATTCAGACTAACGAGTTCACATACAATGTGCCTGTCAGGCGCCTGCTGGAAAAATACCTATAATATCTAATGTTTGCAATTTCAGTGCTCTAAAAGTGATCAGTGACCTTCATAGGGATGTAATAAAAGAGACTACACATAATCAGTTGCAAAAAAAAACATTTACTTAACATAAAACTAATAACTATGAAATACAAACTTTTCAAAACTCCCGCCAAATAGTCCCCAGTTCGACTCTCTCAAAAAAAATGTACAAAGAAAATTTTTGAACACAAACTTAATTTTAAGGTACCTTAAGTACTATTAAAAACATATTCAATCAGAAGTAGATGCTGAGGTTTCCCCAGAAAAGTCAGACTTGCAGAGCAAATATCAAGAATTACACACCATTTTTGCATGTGTCAGGCAAATTGCTTTATGACATTTGAGACATTCATAATTTGAAAGCCTTCTGGTTCCGCTTTCCGTTTGGCAGGTGGTGCAGATGGTGACTTTTCACCATCATCTTCTGGGCGGAACCTTTTGAGCTGAACTTGAAGGCGAGAGGGGATACCGATTGTTTTCACGCTTCTCCTGCGTAGCTCTCCAAGTACTAGTTCATTGGGCCAATTTTTTCAGATACAATCGTCTACGGAGTGGTTCAAGCTTGTTTTCAAGATAAATTACTTGTGAATTTATACCACCCAAATTCAACATATCAAAAAATATGACCATTGGCCAGCGTTTGATGTTTCTGCTGACGTTGAAAGTGGAGCACATCTGATCTGCTGTATCCACACCCCCTTTGGTGGCATTGTAAAATGTAATTATCTCCGGGTTTTTTTCTGCCCCAGTCCCAGGATCGATGGCAGCATCATCATGAAGTGTTGATAGAAGAAGTGCGATTTTTTTGGCATGTGGTACATAGGAAACTAAAGCCTTTCCATTATGGAATGCAAACATACTGCTGTACTGTTGTCTCTCTTTCACACTTACAAACTGTGGCGGCAATTCCCTTTTGTTTTTTCTTACAGTTCCCACATATGACAGCTTCTGAATTTTCAGATAATCAATCAGATCACAACTTGTAAACCAATTGTCAGCTGTAATATTGCGACCCGATCCAAATAAGGGTTCAGCCAGTCTTTTTACAACATCAATGGGTTTGTTGCTCACACAGTAAGGACCTTCTGGTTGTTTTCCTGCATAAACTTCCAGGTTGTAAGTGTAGGTCTTACTGGCATCAACAAGGGCATACATTTTTATTCCATATTTGTTTGGCTTTGATGGAATATATTGACGAAAGGCACATCTACCACGAAAACCAGGGAGCATTTCGTCAATAGTGAGATTCTCTCCAGGGTAATAACTTTGTTTACAGTTTACAACAAATCTTTGAAATATATCACGAATTGGAGCAAGTCGGTCATGTGTTTTGCGTTCGGTTCAGGTAGTTCTGTCGTCAAACCGAAGGCAACGAATTAGAATCTTGAATCTGTTTATGGACATAACAAGGCTAAATTTTTCAACTCCATCCCCATCTTTACCCCAAAGTTCCTCCAAACTTTGTCTATTTGCCCTATAAGCTCCTGCAAGGTACAGTAATCCAAAAAAAGCACGCAGTTCTATTTCATCTGTGGGCTTGATGGTTCTGTTGCAGATGTACTTGTCCTTTATAATGTCTATATAGTGGTTGGTATATGTGACAATAGAGTCCAGAATGTCATCTGTAAATATACTGTTCCAGCATTCAACTGCAGTTTTTGCATTACGTGCAGTTCCTATTACTGCAGGAAGGTGAGTAATAATGTTTAAAGGTTCCCTACGTTTTTTCTGGAATGGCTTCTTGTTCCATTTAGTATTTTTATCTTTTCCAATATAATATGATCCAACTTCTTCATCCTCACCACTGTCACCATCTTCCTCTGTTTCAGAATCCAGGACACATTCTTCCACCTCATCATGAGAATCAATCTCACTTTCCTCTCCTAAATCCTCATTCAGTGTGAGGTCTCTATCATCTAACAGCATGTTTGTTACTTCCTCAACATCAAGTTGTTTGGATAAATTGTACATTTTCCTCTCCATTTCAGCAGATAATCTGAAGCAAGAGAAGGAATATGTTAGGGAACTACTGTATATGCCTGAGCAGCACACTTTCTTTTATAAAATCTCCCTTATTTCTATGAAATATCCTCACATTTTGTGCTATACATTCATAAAACAAGCTAAATAAACTATTGTGATGAATAAAAACATAAAATACCAACCTTACTGAATGTGACGTATTCACATACAATGAGCCTGAGAGATCTGTGCAGCTATATCCTCTCCCCTGAAGCTCTGAAATCCAACTGTGATATCAGGTTTCACAGACCTTCAAGAGACAGGAGACTACCTGGAGGGAGGGGGTATCCTCACAATCTGGTGAGGAAGGAGAAATGAAAGTATAAGAGAAGCGCCTGTCAGATCAGTTGTATGTGACGGAGGGTTAAAACAATAAAAGACCTGACAAATTTCAGTTGGTGGATAATGAATCTATAATATATGAAAGTTTAATTGTAATCATTACATTATGGTAAATAATGAAATTTAACACTATATGCTAATTTTTTGAGAAGGACCTGTGTATATATATATATATATATATATATATATATATATATATATATATATATATATATATATATATATATATAAAGGTTAAAATCATCCCACTTTCGCCCCATTCAAAAAAATCAAACCTGCACATATTTGGTATCGCCGCGTTCAGAATCGCCCGATCTATCAATATAAAAAAAAATTAATCAAATCGGTAAATGGCATAGCGAGAAAAAAATCAAAACTCCAGAATTACGTTTTTTTGGTCGCTGCAATATTGCAATAAAATGCAATAACGGGCGATGAAAACATCGTATCTGCACCAAAATGGTATCAATAAAAACGACAGCTCGGCACGCAAAAAACAAGCTCTCACCCGACCCCAGATCACGAAAAATGGAGACGCTACGGGTATCAGAAAACGGCGTGTTTGGTGTCTATGAACTCGTAATGACCGGGGCAATTATAGCGGCAGCTCAGCATCAGCATTTAGTGAACTGGTAAAAAACAAACAAAACAAAAAACAAGTGTGAGACTGCACTGTTTGCAATTTCTCCACACTTGGAGTTTTATTCCCATTTTCTAGTACACGACACGGTAAACCAATGATGTCACTCAAAAGTGCAACTCATCCCACAAAAAACAAGCCCAGACGTGGCCAAACTGACGGAATATAAAAAAAAAGTTATGGCTCTGGGAAGAGGGGAGTGAAAAACTGAAAATGCAGAAGCAAAAATACCCCTGGTCATTAAGGAGTTAACAATGCACTTACTTAGGACTGCACATGTAGACATACAATTAGGGACTTACATGGAGCTGCCTGTGTAAAAAGACAGACCGCACCTACATGGGGCCAACAGACGAATCTCTGCAATCCAGGATTTCACCACACAGTATCACAGATCGACAACATGCAACCATGCACTTACATGGGACTACCCCACAAAACACAGCTTACATGGGACTGATCCTGGAAGGAGGCACCTGGTGTTATGGATTACTGAATCAATACAAAGTCCTTCAAGTTCCTAATAAAGAATGCTTCATTTTTCAGTGATAAACCAAAGTTTGGGGCCCGAATTATTAGTTCCTAGAAAGTGGTGAAGATTTGTGCTATAATTTCCCAGAATTATAAACGCTAAATATATAAATATGTATAAATATATCACATAAATCTATAAATATATCACATAAATATAAAAATATGTATAAATATATCACATAAATATATAAATATGTATAAATATATCACATAAATATATAAATATGTATAAATATATCACAAATATATATGTATAAATATATCACATAAATATATATGTATAAATATATCACATAAATATATATGTATAAATATATCACATAAATATATAAATATGTATAAATATATCACATAAATCTATAAATATATCACATAAATATAAAAATATGTATAAATATATCACATAAATATATAAATATGTATAAATATATATGTATAAATATATCACATAAATATATAAATATGTATAAATATATCACATAAATATATAAATATGTATAAATATATCACATAAATATAAAAATATGTATAAATAAATGGATACATGTTTTAGCCATTGGTAAGAAGTCCCAGGTTATCATCACCTACTTTCATCACCACTTTTAAAAAGTGACAAAAGGCAAGAAAAGTGTCCGGATTGCTCTGCTCGGAGTGTCTGGGCCTCGGCGCTGGACGGCTCCGTCATCCTGTCCTGTGCTGAGCTGTCCGTGCTTTGATTGACAGCTCGGTCGACCTTTCAGAGACAGGAAGGGACAGAGATTTGCACAGGTGCTCCCTGCTCTTGGTAATTGCCCTGCTATTTAGGTGAGCGGTCTGGCCCAGATCACCGCCAGTCAAAAGCTTGTTCTAAACCTGTGCTCCCTGGTGTGTTCGCCTGATCCCTGTGCTGTAAGTTCTGATCTGCTGACGCTGACCGTTGGGCTGTATTCTGACTTCTCGCTTGCTATTGCCCCTTTGGGCCGTATTCTGACTTCCCGCTTGCTATTGCCCCTTTGGGCCGTATTCTGACTTCCCGCTTGCTATTGCCCCTTTGGGCCGTATTCTGACTTCCCGCTTGCTATTGCCCCTTTGGGCCGTATTCTGACTTCCCGCTTGCTATTGCCCCTTTGGGCCGTATTCTGACTACCCGCTTGCTATTGCCCCTTTGGGCCGTATTCTGACTTCCCGCTTGCTATTGCCCCTTTGGGCCGTATTCTGACTTCCCGCTTGCTATTGCCCCTTTGGGCCGTATTCTGACTTCCCGCTTGCTATTGCCCCTTTGGGCCGTATTCTGACTTCCCGCTTGCTATTGCCCCTTTGGGCCGTATTCTGACTTCCCGCTTGTTATTGCCCCTCTGCTTATCTGCTATTTCTCTGGTATTCTGCCCCCTGGGATGTGACCTTATGAGTTTTGTATTCTCCCTCGGTTTACTATGTGCTCTTTTGCTACTGACCCCGGAATGTCTAACTTCGCTGACTCACGGCCTGTCCATAGTTTGTGACTAGCATCACAAAAAGTCTCAAATTTTAGTGCAAATGAAATCTCCAATAACATGACTTTTTAGACTACAAAAGTGGCACATATTCCTTAAAGGGGATGTCCGCCTTACGACCTCATATCAGACTGCTGGGGGATTGACCTATAGTTTCAGCTCCAGGGATCGGTGACAGCACAGCGCCATACACTGCGCAGTGGCCATGCTGAGAACTGCACCTCAGCTCTGTATGTAAGAGCTCAGCTGGTTTTACCCCACATGTCCCGTTCCATTAGTCACTGTGGGACGCCCGAGCACTAGCGGCAGTAATGGCGGCTCTGTACCCGCGTGTATACATGGCTAATAAATGCTCCAGCGACACAGAATGTACGACTGGTGGAGAAAAGAAGAACTTGACGGAGCAGTGACTTTTTTTTTTCAACCTTTATAAGGGGATGTGCACACGTTGCGGATCCGCAGCGTTTTTTGCAGTGCAGAAACGCTGCAGATCCGCAATTGATTTACAGTACAATGTAAATCAATGAGAAAAAAAATGCTGTGCACACTTTGCGGAAAATCCGCTGCAGAAACGCTGCGGTTTAAAAGAAGTAGCATGTCACTTCTTTTTTGTGAATCTGCAGCGTTTTTGTACCCATTCCATTATAGAAAACCGCAGCAAAAGCGCACAAAAAAAACACTGCAGAACTGCACAAAAAACGTGACAAATCTGCAGGTGCGTTTCTGCCAGGAGAGGCAGAATCCGCACCAGAAATTCCTAAGCCTAATCCGCAACGTGTGCACATAGCCTCACTATGTTTTTAGCCATTTCTTGGCTCCATCAGTTTTCTGAGTTGGGTGACAAGCAATATGGCGGCCACCAGAGCTGGCGCAGGGCCTGGCGGACATATCGCCGCCCAGTCTTCAGTGTATCGTCCTGGCAATGCTGTCGGGCACAGATGGCGCCGTACCCTGCTGCCGGTGGAGAGGACACAGACGCCGGGCAGAGCTGGACCCGCACACGTCCTTGTCCGTGATTATACCGCCATCATCCTGTGCACTGTACGCCGTCATTATGAGCTCATGGTGGGTAATTAACACGGCGTTTCACTTCGCTGTTGTGTCTTCTGTTTTTAGATGTGACAGATGGTAAATCACCATGTTGGATAACGAGAGAGCTGCGGTGCCGTGTGAACATGACCCTGGCACAGGCGCCATAGAACGCCATATTACCTAGAACAGAACCGTCCATGTCAGGTTTGAGCCCGGAGAGAGAACCGCTGCCAGCACCGGAGGGCAGAACTCTCCGTCAGCCATCCTCCTTCCCTACACTGGGGGAAGATAAGCGTTTACTACAAGTTCCCCCTACAAAGACTGCAGAGGGCTGTAATATTTATCGTAATCCAACAATAACATCCCGTTGTAGGATCGTTACATCATTAGTGTTTTATTACATGAAATATTTGATCACCGACCGACCAGCGAGGATTCTGCTCACAGACCTGTCAGCTTTTCTTTAGAAGTCTCCTACTCTGCTCTCATTACCTGGATTAATTGCTCCTGTGTGACCTCGTTACCTGTATAAAGGACACCGGTCCACACACTCCAACCTCTCCACCATGGCCAAGACCAAAGAGCTGCCTAATGACACCAGGGACATCATTATAGATCTGCAAAATCAGCAATGTATCACATTTCCCCCACTGTACATGCACGCTCGTAATGGCAGAGTGTGCAGGTGTTGTCAGTGGTGAAGGTAAAGTCTGCCATTATCAGACCCGTCTGCTCACTGCTTATGTCTCACACCAAACATTGTGGCTTCTATTTGGCCCGTCCAATCCTTCACCTGACATCATCTATCGGGTCCTTGTGGACATTAATGGATGAGGCCGTTCTTACAAGATCATGGAAGAGAATGGTTGCCGTCCATTGTCACAATATTTGGCTGACTGCCGACCGATGGCGCTTTATATGAAAGGTCTGCCATGCACGGCCGGTGATTATAGCGGCAGAAGTGGCCGGTGATTATAGTGGCAGAAGTGGCTGGTCGTTATAGTGGGATTATGGCAGAAGTGGCCGGTGATTATAGTGGCAGAAGTGGACGGTCCTTAGTGGGATTATGGCAGAAGTGGACGGTCCTTAGTGGGATTATGGCAGAAGTGGCCAGTCATTATAACGGAAGAAGTGGCCGGTCATTATAGTGGGATTATGGCAGAAGTGGCCGGTGATTATAGTGGCAGAAGTGGCCGGTCATTATAGTGGGATTATGGCAGAAGTGGCTGGTCATTATAGTGGGATTATGGCAGAAGTGGCTGGTCGTTATAGTGGGATTATGGCAGAAGTGGCTGGTCATTATAGTGGGATTATGGCAGAAGTGGCTGGTCATTATAGTGGGATTATGGCAGAAGTGGCTGGTCGTTATAGTGGGATTATGGCAGAAGTGGCCAGTGATTATAGTGGCAGAAGTGGACAGTCATTAGTGGGATTATGGCAGAAGTGGCCAGTCATTATAACGGAAGAAGTGGCCGGTCATTATAGTGGGATTATGGCAGAAGTGGCCAGTCATTAAAACGGAAGAAGTGGCCAGTCATTATAGTGGGATTATGGCAGAAGTGGCCGGTCATTAGTGGGATTATGGCAGAAGCGGCCGGTTGTTATAGTGGCAGAAGCGGCCGGTTGTTATAGTGGCAGAAGCGGCCGGTTGTTATAGTGGCAGAAGCGGCCGGTTGTTATAGTGGCAGAAGCGGCCGGTTGTTATAGTGGCAGAAGCGGCCGGTCGTTATAGTGGCAGAAGCGGCCGGTCGTTATAGTGGCAGAAGCGGCCGGTTGTTATAGTGGCAGAAGCGGCCGGTCGTTATAGTGGCAGAAGTGGCCGGTCGTTATAGTGGCAGAAGTGGCCGGTCGTTATAGTGGCAGAAGCGGCCGGTCGTTATAGTGGCAGAAGTGGCCGGTTGTTATAGTGGCAGAAGCGGCCGGTTGTTATAGTGGCAGAAGCGGCCGGTTGTTATAGTGGCAGAAGCGGCCGGTTGTTATAGTGGCAGAAGCGGCCGGTCGTTATAGTGGCAGAAGCGGCCGGTTGTTATAGTGGCAGAAGCGGCCGGTCGTTATAGTGGCAGAAGCGGCCGGTCGTTATAGTGGCAGAAGCGGCCGGTCGTTATAGTGGCAGAAGCGGCCGGTCGTTATAGTGGCAGAAGCGGCCGGTCGTTATAGTGGCAGAAGTGGCCGGTCGCAGCAGATCAGACGTAATAACTGCTATGGGGTGAACGCGGCCATTGTTTATTTCTGGCCATACTGGGCCGTGGTGATAGACACCGACCATCAGGGCTCCGGCACCGGGAATGGAGCAGGTCTCCGTCATGTACAGGAGAATTCCCGGTGATCTGAGATCAGATCGGGGGTTCTGGATAAATCCCGCGCCCCCTAATAAATCAGCAATAAGCGGGGAGCTGCGGTGATGACGCCGGTAATGAGGGGCGAGGGCCCCGTGAGGTAAAATCCGCGTACACCGGCTCCAATCCTACGGAGACCGCGCGCAGATCACTGTTCTCACATCAGATCACTTTCTGAGGCCAGAAACATATTTTTATTATTTCTTCTAATGAAGTCGTTTGTGGAAGAGGCGGAATCCCGGAGAACGCTGCTAGTACCGGAGAGCGGGGCGGTGGCGGCCGCTTCGTCGTCTCCGCGGTTCATGACACAATGATGGGCTGTGAGGCCGGGAGCAGCGATGGCGGCATGTTAGACCTCAGGGCCTCTGCTCGGTGTCCGTGAGCAGCGGCCTCCAGTCCTCCTCCTGTGACGGCTCCGCTACACCCGCAGCCTCCTCACAACCTGCGGTCCCCGGGGGCGGATTGTTTACTGACTGACACATGTGTTTCACCCGGAGGTTAGAGACCCCACAGATAGCGCAGAGCCCCCAATGCCGCCAGCTGCCCACCTCATTCACTGTTCATTAATGCTGGAAAAGCAAACAAGGACTCTCATCTTCCTCAACTCTCCGGGGGCAAACAATGAGACTGACAGATACACAACATGCAAAATACCACTAATGAAAGATGATGAGGAGAGCTGGGAGACACCGAGAACCATCTGTATGGGCAGGAAGAGCGCAGAGCAAACCCTGAGCGCTGCTCCAACCCCTACATACAGCCATGGCCCCAAAATATAGCCCCAGCCTGAGAGGGCTCGGCCCCTGAGCACAGCCCCAGCCTGAGAGGGCTCGGCCCCTGAGCACAGCCCCAGCCTGAGAGGGCTCGGCCCCTGAGCACAGCCCCAGCCTGAGAGGGCTCGGCCCCTGAGTACAGCCCCAGCCTGAGAGGGCTCAGCCCCTGAGTACAGCCCCAGCCTGAGAGGGCTCGGCCCCCAAATACAGCCCCAGACTGAGAGGGCTCGGCCCCTGAGCACAGCCCCAGCCTGAGAGGGCTCGGCCCCCAAATACAGCCCCAGCCTGAGAGGGCTCGGCCCCTGAGCACAGCCCCAGCCTGAGAGGGCTCGGCCCCTGAGCACAGCCCCAGCCTGAGAGGGCTCGGCCCCTGAGCACAGCCCCAGCCTGAGAGGGCTCGGCCCCTGAGCACAGCCCCAGCCTGAGAGGGCTCGGCCCCTGAGTACAGCCCCAGCCTGAGAGGGCTCAGCCCCTGAGTACAGCCCCAGCCTGAGAGGGCTCGGCCCCCAAATACAGCCCCAGACTGAGAGGGCTCGGCCCCTGAGCACAGCCCCAGCCTGAGAGGGCTCGGCCCCCAAATACAGCCCCAGCCTGAGAGGGCTCGGCCCCTGAGCACAGCCCCAGCCTGAGAGGGCTCGGCCCCTGAGCACAGCCCCAGCCTGAGAGGGCTCGGCCCCTGAGCACAGCCCCAGCCTGAGAGGGCTCGGCCCCTGAGTACAGCCCCAGCCTGAGAGGGCTCAGCCCCTGAGCACAGCCCTCACCTGAGAGGGCTCAGCCCCTGAGTACAGCCCCAGCCTGAGAGGGCTCGGCCCCCAAATACAGCTCCAGCCTGAGAGGGCTCGGCCCCTGAGCACAGCCCTCACCTGAGAGGGCTCGGCCTTTGAGCACAGCCCTGGCCTGAGAGGGCTCGGCCCCTGAGCACAGCCCCAGCCTGAGAGGGCTCGGCCCCTGAGCACAGCCCCAGCCTGAGAGGGCTCGGCCCCTGATCACAGCCCCAGCCTGAGAGGGCTCGGCCCCTGAGCATAGCCTCAGCCTGAGAGGGCTCGGCCCCTGAGTACTGCCCCAACCTTAGAGGGCTCGGGCCCCTGAGTACAGCCCCAGCCTGAGAGGGCTCAGCCCCCAAATACAGCTCCAGCCTGAGAGGGCTCGGCCCCTGAGCATAGCCCTCACCTGAGAGGGCTCGGCCTTTGAGCACAGCCCCAGCCTGAGAGGGCTCGGCCTTTGAGCACAGCCCTGGCCTGAGAGGGCTCGGCCTTTGAGCACAGCCCCGGCCTGAGAGGGCTCGGCCCCTGAGCACAGCCCCAGCCTGAGAGGGCTCGGCCCCTGATCACAGCCCCAGCCTGAGAGGGCTCGGCCCCTGATCACAGCCCCAGCCTGAGAGGGCTCAGCCCCTGAGCATAGCCTCAGCCTGAGAGGGCTCGGCCCCTGAGTACTGCCCCAGCCTTAGAGGGCTCGGCCCCTGAGTACTGCCCCAACCTGAGAGGGCTCAGCCCAGAAGCTGAATACAGTCCCCAGGCCCTGATTATGGCTGAGCCCTCACAGGCTGGTGCTATAGTCATTAAGCACAGCCCTTATTATGTCACTATAACCCCAGCTCCTGAGCCTGTACTGTCTTACTGCAGTAAGCTTTGGGTTAAACATCACTCACTGATTTATTGCAGGTTTGGAAATATTTAAAACATAAAATCACAAATGTGTATAATATCCTGCTAGAAGCCTTTCTGTCAGCTTTTTTTAACTGAAACTGTCTCATTATGTAAAATGTTAATATTTTTTTAAAATTAAATGACTGTGCTAAATCTGAAGCCGCCCAATCGCAGAAATCCCGTTATAAAACATTGGGAGCTGTATGTAAGTTCCCATAAAATGGTCATCTGGGAGGAGTCCAAATCAGGAGCAGTCCTGCAATGCGCCAACCCCTCCAACAATGACTGACAGCTCCATGGTCAGTGTGGGCCACCTGTGACTGGTCAGCAGCTTCTCTTACCGGATGGTTTCTTGCAGTTGGTCTATGGCACTGGATAATGGCACCATAGAGGGGTCTTATGTGGACCCCTGATGACTTCTACCGGGGGGTCAGTAACGCTGTGTGACGCCCATTGTAGACGTTGGTGCAGAGCGCCGCTGTGGCTACAGGTGATGTGATCAGACTTCACTCTGTCGCCTCCGTGATTTCCAGGTCGTGCGTCTTTTCTGATTGCTGCGATGATTCTGGAGCGGATCGCCAATGTTCGGCTCCGGTTACATCTCTGCAGCCAACACTACACAATCCATCATGGGAAACTAAGCGCTGGTCTACTTCATGGGTCCACTCCTGCACTTTGCAGCAAAAACGCCCGAGTCCAGTGTAACGGAATCCACCCGGAGCCCTCCCAGAATCCACACAGAATCCACCAGGAGCCAACCCAGAATCCACCCGGAATCCACCCAGAATCCACCAAGAATCCGCCCAAAGCCAACCCAGAATCCACCCAGAATCCACCAAGAATCCGCCCAAAGCCCACCCAGAATCCACCCGGAATCGACCCGGAGCCCACCCAGAATCCACCCGGAGCCCACACAGAATCCACCCAGAATCCACCTGGAGCCCACCCAGAATCCACCCGGAGCCCACCCAGAATCCACCCAGAATCCACCCAGAATCCACCCGGAATCCACCAAGAATCCACCCAAAGCCCACACAGAATCCACACAGAATCCACCCGGAGCCCACCCAGAATCCACACAGAATCCATCCGGAATCCACACAGAATCCACGCGGAGCCCACACAGAATCCATCCAGAATCCACACAGAATCCACGCGGAGCCCACACAGAATCCTCCCGGAGCCCACACAGAATCCACCCAGAATCCACCCGGAGCCCACCCAGAATCCACCCAGAATCCACCCAGAATCCACCCGGAATCCACCAAGAATCCACCCAAAGCCCACACAGAATCCACACAGAATTCACCCGGAGCCCACCCAGAATCCACACAGAATCCATCCGGAATCCACGCGGAGCCCACACAGAATCCATCCAGAATCCACACAGAATCCACGCGGAGCCCACACAGAATCCACCCGGAGCCCACCCAGAATCCACCCAGAATCCACCCGGAATCCACCAAGAATCCACCCAAAGCCCACACAGAATCCACACAGAATCCACCCGGAGCCCACCCAGAATCCACACAGAATCCATCCGGAATCCACACAGAATCCACGCGGAGCCCACACAGAATCCATCCAGAATCCACACAGAATCCACGCGGAGCCCACACAGAATCCTCCCGGAGCCCACCCAGAATCCACCCGGAGCCCACCCAGAATCCACCCGGAGCCCACCCAGAATCCACCCGGAATCCACACAGAATCCACCCGGAGCCCACACAGAATCCATCCGGAATCCACACAGAATCCACGCGGAGCCCACACAGAATCCATCCGGAATCCACACAGAATCCACGCGGAGCCCACACAGAATCCACCCAGAATCCACCCGGAGCCCACCCAGAATCCACGCGGAGCCCACACAGAATCCATCCGGAATCCACACAGAATCCACCCGGAGCCCACACAGAATCCACACAGAATCCACCCAGAGCCCACACAGAATCCATCCTGAACCCACACAGAATCCACGCGGAGCCCACACAGAATCCTCCCAGAATCCACCCAGATCCACCCGGAGCCCACCCAGAATCCACACAGAATCCACCCGGAGCCCACACAGAATCCACCCGGAGCCCACACAGAATCCACCCGGAATCCACACAGAATCCACCCGGAGCCCACACAGAATCCATCCGGAATCCACACAGAATCCACGCGGAGCCCACACAGAATCCATCCAGAATCCACACAGAATCCACGCGGAGCCCACACAGAATCCTCCCGGAATCCACCCAGAATCCACCCGGAGCCCACACAGAATCCACCCGGAATCCACACAGAATCCACCCGGAGCCCACACAGAATCCACGCGGAGCCCACACAGAATCCATCCGGAATCCACACAGAATCCACGCGGAGCCCACACAGAATCCATCCGGAATCCACACAGAATCCACGCGGAGCCCACACAGAATCCATCCGGAGCCCACACAGAATCCACGCGGAGCCCACACAGAATCCATCCGGAATCCACACAGAATCCACGCGGAGCCCACACAGAATCCACCCAGATCCACCCGGAGCCCACACAGAATCCACACAGAATCCACCCGGAGCCCACACAGAATCCACCCGGAATCCACACAGAATCCACCCGGAGCCCACACAGAATCCATCCGGAATCCACACAGAATCCACCCGGAGCCCACACAGAATCCATCCGGAATCCACACAGAATCCACCCGGAGCCCACACAGAATCCACACAGAATCCACACATTTCCATCAGGATTTGTCACCTGATCTGAACATTTCCGACCTTTTATTACAGGAAACAACTTTCATGGTTTTGGTTTTTTTTTACATCAGTCACAAGAAGTTTTCTTACTCTGTGTATTGTGAAATTGTCACAAAAATAGTCCACCCAGGACTCTGTATCTGAGCTCTGTACAGGTGGATACACCCAGGACTCTGTATCTGAGCTCTGTACAGGTGGATACACCCAGGACTCTGTATCTGAGCTCTGTACAGGTGGATACACCCAGGACTCTGTATCTGAGCTCTGTACAGGTGGATACACCCAGGACTCTGTATCTGAGCTCTGTACAGGTGGATACACCAGGACTCTGTATCTCAGCTGTGTACAGGTGGATACACCCAGGACTCTGTATCTCAGCTGTGTACAGGTGGATACACCCAGGACTCTGTATCTGAGCTGTGTACAGGTGGATACACCCAGGACTCTGTATCTCAGCTCTGTACAGGTGGATACACCCAGGACTCTGTATCTGAGCTCTGTACAGGTGGATACACCCAGGACTCTGTATCTGAGCTCTGTACAGGTGGATACACCAGGACTCTGTATCTGAGCTCTGTACAGGTGGATACACCCAGGACTCTGTATCTGAGCTCTGTACAGGTGGATACACCAGGACTCTGTATCTGAGCTCTGTACAGGTGGATACACCCAGGACTCTGTATCTGAGCTCTGTACAGGTGGATACACCCAGGACTCTGTATCTGAGCTGTGTACAGGTGGATACACCCAGGACTCTGTATCTGAGCTGTGTACAGGTGGATACACCAGGACTCTGTATCTGAGCTCTGTACAGGTGGATACACCCAGGACTCTGTATCTGAGCTCTGTACAGGTGGATACACCAGGACTCTGTATCTGAGCTCTGTACAGGTGGATACACCCAGGACTCTGTATCTGAGCTCTGTACAGGTGGATACACCCAGGACTCTGTATCTGAGCTGTGTACAGGTGGATACACCCAGGACTCTGTATCTGAGCTGTGTACAGGTGGATACACCCAGGACTCTGTATCTGAGCTCTGTACAGGTGGATACCCCAGGACTCTGTATCTGAGCTGTGTACAGGTGGATACACCCAGGACTCTGTATCTGAGCTCTGTACAGGTGGATACACCCAGGACTCTGTATCTGAGCTGTGTACAGGTGGATACACCCAGGACTCTGTATCTGAGCTGTGTACAGGTGGATACACCCAGGACTCTGTATCTGAGCTCTGTACAGGTGGATACCCCAGGACTCTGTATCTGAGCTGTGTACAGGTGGATACACCCAGGACTCTGTATCTCAGCTCTGTACAGGTGGATACACCCAGGACTCTGTATCTCAGCTGTGTACAGGTGGATACACCCAGGACTCTGTATCTCAGCTCTGTACAGGTGGATACACCCAGGACTCTGTATCTGAGCTCTGTACAGGTGGATACACCAGGACTCTGTATCTGAGCTGTGTACAGGTGGATACACCCAGGACTCTGTATCTCAGCTGTGTACAGGTGGATACACCCAGGACTCTGTATCTCAGCTCTGTACAGGTGGATACACCCAGGACTCTGTATCTGAGCTCTGTACAGGTGGATACACCCAGGACTCTGTATCTGAGCTCTGTACAGGTGGATACACCCAGGACTCTGTATCTGAGCTCTGTACAGGTGGATACACCCAGGACTCTGTATCTGAGCTCTGTACAGGTGGATACACCCAGGACTCTGTATCTGAGCTCTGTACAGGTGGATACACCCAGGACTCTGTATCTGAGCTCTGTACAGGTGGATACACCCAGGACTCTGTATCTCAGCTGTGTACAGGTGGATACACCCAGGACTCTGTATCTGAGCTCTGTACAGGTGGATACACCCAGGACTCTGTATCTCAGCTCTGTACAGGTGGATACACCCAGGACTCTGTATCTCAGCTCTGTACAGGTGGATACACCCAGGACTCTGTATCTGAGCTGTGTACAGGTGGATACACCCAGGACTCTGTATCTGAGCTCTGTACAGGTGGATACACCCAGGACTCTGTATCTGAGCTGTGTACAGGTGGATACACCCAGGACTCTGTATCTCAGCTGTGTACAGGTGGATACACCCAGGACTCTGTATCTCAGCTCTGTACAGGTGGATACACCCAGGACTCTGTATCTCAGCTCTGTACAGGTGGATACACACAGGACTCTGTATCTCAGCTGTGTACAGGTGGATACACCCAGGACTCTGTATCTCAGCTCTGTACAGGTGGATACACCCAGGACTCTGTATCTGAGCTCTGTACAGGTGGATACACCAGGACTCTGTATCTGAGCTGTGTACAGGTGGATACACCCAGGACTCTGTATCTCAGCTCTGTACAGGTGGATACACCCAGGACTCTGTATCTGAGCTCTGTACAGGTGGATACACCCAGGACTCTGTATCTGAGCTCTGTACAGGTGGATACACCCAGGACTCTGTATCTGAGCTCTGTACAGGTGGATACACCCAGGACTCTGTATCTGAGCTCTGTACAGGTGGATACCCCAGGACTCTGTATCTGAGCTGTGTACAGGTGGATACACCCAGGACTCTGTATCTGAGCTGTGTACAGGTGGATACACCCAGGACTCTGTATCTCAGCTGTGTACAGGTGGATACACCCAGGACTCTGTATCTGAGCTGTGTACAGGTGGATACACCCAGGACTCTGTATCTGAGCTCTGTACAGGTGGATACACCCAGGACTCTGTATCTCAGCTCTGTACAGGTGGATACCCCAGGACTCTGTATCTGAGCTGTGTACAGGTGGATACACCCAGGACTCTGTATCTGAGCTCTGTACAGGTGGATACACCCAGGACTCTGTATCTCAGCTCTGTACAGGTGGATACACCCAGGACTCTGTATCTCAGCTCTGTACAGGTGGATACACCAGGACTCTGTATCTGAGCTGTGTACAGGTGGATACACCCAGGACTCTGTATCTGAGCTCTGTACAGGTGGATACACCAGGACTCTGTATCTGAGCTGTGTACAGGTGGATACACCCAGGACTCTGTATCTGAGCTGTGTACAGGTGGATACACCCAGGACTCTGTATCTGAGCTGTGTACAGGTGGATACACCCAGGACTCTGTATCTGAGCTGTGTACAGGTGGATACACCAGGACTCTGTATCTGAGCTCTGTACAGGTGGATACACCAGGACTCTGTATCTGAGCTCTGTACAGGTGGATACACCCAGGACTCTGTATCTGAGCTGTGTACAGGTGGATACACCAGGACTCTGTATCTGAGCTCTGTACAGGTGGATACACCCAGGACTCTGTATCTGAGCTCTGTACAGGTGGATACACCCAGGACTCTGTATCTGAGCTCTGTACAGGTGGATACACCCAGGACTCTGTATCTGAGCTCTGTACAGGTGGATACACCAGGACTCTGTATCTGAGCTCTGTACAGGTGGATACACCCAGGACTCTGTATCTGAGCTGTGTACAGGTGGATACACCCAGGACTCTGTATCTGAGCTCTGTACAGGTGGATACACCCAGGACTCTGTATCTCAGCTCTGTACAGGTGGATACACCCAGGACTCTGTATCTGAGCTCTGTACAGGTGGATACACCCAGGACTCTGTATCTCAGCTCTGTACAGGTGGATACACCAGGACTCTGTATCTGAGCTGTGTACAGGTGGATACACCCAGGACTCTGTATCTGAGCTGTGTACAGGTGGATACACCAGGACTCTGTATCTGAGCTGTGTACAGGTGGATACACCCAGGACTCTGTATCTGAGCTGTGTACAGGTGGATACACCCAGGACTCTGTATCTGAGCTGTGTACAGGTGGATACACCCAGGACTCTGTATCTGAGCTCTGTACAGGTGGATACACCCAGGACTCTGTATCTGAGCTGTGTACAGGTGGATACACCCAGGACTCTGTATCTGAGCTCTGTACAGGTGGATACACCAGGACTCTGTATCTGAGCTCTGTACAGGTGGATACACCAGGACTCTGTATCTGAGCTCTGTACAGGTGGATACACCAGGACTCTGTATCTGAGCTCTGTACAGGTGGATACACCCAGGACTCTGTATCTGAGCTGTGTACAGGTGGATACACCCAGGACTCTGTATCTGAGCTCTGTACAGGTGGATACACCAGGACTCTGTATCTGAGCTCTGTACAGGTGGATACACCAGGACTCTGTATCTGAGCTCTGTACAGGTGGATACACCCAGGACTCTGTATCTCAGCTGTGTACAGGTGGATACACCCAGGACTCTGTATCTGAGCTGTGTACAGGTGGATACACCCAGGACTCTGTATCTCAGCTCTGTACAGGTGGATACACCCAGGACTCTGTATCTGAGCTCTGTACAGGTGGATACACCCAGGACTCTGTATCTCAGCTCTGTACAGGTGGATACACCCAGGACTCTGTATCTGAGCTGTGTACAGGTGGATACCCCAGGACTCTGTATCTGAGCTCTGTACAGGTGGATACACCCAGGACTCTGTATCTGAGCTGTGTACAGGTGGATACACCCAGGACTCTGTATCTCAGCTCTGTACAGGTGGATACACCCAGGACTCTGTATCTGAGCTGTGTACAGGTGGATACACCCAGGACTCTGTATCTCAGCTCTGTACAGGTGGATACACCCAGGACTCTGTATCTGAGCTGTGTACAGGTGGATACACCCAGGACTCTGTATCTGAGCTCTGTACAGGTGGATACACCCAGGACTCTGTATCTGAGCTCTGTACAGGTGGATACACCCAGGACTCTGTATCTGAGCTCTGTACAGGTGGATACACCCAGGACTCTGTATCTGAGCTCTGTACAGGTGGATACACCCAGGACTCTGTATCTCAGCTGTGTACAGGTGGATACACCCAGGACTCTGTATCTGAGCTCTGTACAGGTGGATACACCCAGGACTCTGTATCTGAGCTCTGTACAGGTGGATACACCCAGGACTCTGTATCTGAGCTCTGTACAGGTGGATACACCCAGGACTCTGTATCTGAGCTCTGTACAGGTGGATACACCAGGACTCTGTATCTGAGCTCTGTACAGGTGGATACACCAGGACTCTGTATCTGAGCTCTGTACAGGTGGATACACCCAGGACTCTGTATCTCAGCTCTGTACAGGTGGATACACCCAGGACTCTGTATCTGAGCTGTGTACAGGTGGATACACCCAGGACTCTGTATCTGAGCTGTGTACAGGTGGATACACCCAGGACTCTGTATCTGAGCTGTGTACAGGTGGATACACCCAGGACTCTGTATCTGAGCTGTGTACAGGTGGATACCCCAGGACTCTGTATCTGAGCTCTGTACAGGTGGATACACCCAGGACTCTGTATCTGAGCTCTGTACAGGTGGATACACCCAGGACTCTGTATCTGAGCTGTGTACAGGTGGATACACCCAGGACTCTGTATCTGAGCTGTGTACAGGTGGATACACCCAGGACTCTGTATCTGAGCTCTGTACAGGTGGATACACCCAGGACTCTGTATCTGAGCTCTGTACAGGTGGATACACCAGGACTCTGTATCTCAGCTCTGTACAGGTGGATACACCCAGGACTCTGTATCTGAGCTCTGTACAGGTGGATACACCCAGGACTCTGTATCTGAGCTCTGTACAGGTGGATACACCCAGGACTCTGTATCTGAGCTGTGTACAGGTGGATACACCCAGGACTCTGTATCTGAGCTCTGTACAGGTGGATACACCCAGGACTCTGTATCTGAGCTGTGTACAGGTGGATACACCCAGGACTCTGTATCTGAGCTCTGTACAGGTGGATACACCCAGGACTCTGTATCTGAGCTGTGTACAGGTGGATACACCCAGGACTCTGTATCTGAGCTGTGTACAGGTGGATACACCCAGGACTCTGTATCTGAGCTCTGTACAGGTGGATACACCCAGGACTCTGTATCTGAGCTCTGTACAGGTGGATACACCCAGGACTCTGTATCTGAGCTCTGTACAGGTGGATACACCAGGACTCTGTATCTGAGCTGTGTACAGGTGGATACACCCAGGACTCTGTATCTGAGCTCTGTACAGGTGGATACACCCAGGACTCTGTATCTGAGCTCTGTACAGGTGGATACACCCAGGACTCTGTATCTCAGCTCTGTACAGGTGGATACACCCAGGACTCTGTATCTGAGCTCTGTACAGGTGGATACACCCAGGACTCTGTATCTGAGCTCTGTACAGGTGGATACACCCAGGACTCTGTATCTGAGCTGTGTACAGGTGGATACACCCAGGACTCTGTATCTCAGCTCTGTACAGGTGGATACACCCAGGACTCTGTATCTGAGCTCTGTACAGGTGGATACACCCAGGACTCTGTATCTGAGCTCTGTACAGGTGGATACACCCAGGACTCTGTATCTGAGCTCTGTACAGGTGGATACCCCAGGACTCTGTATCTCAGCTCTGTACAGGTGGATACACCCAGGACTCTGTATCTGAGCTCTGTACAGGTGGATACCCCAGGACTCTGTATCTCAGCTCTGTACAGGTGGATACACCCAGGACTCTGTATCTGAGCTGTGTACAGGTGGATACACCCAGGACTCTGTATCTGAGCTCTGTACAGGTGGATACACCCAGGACTCTGTATCTGAGCTCTGTACAGGTGGATACACCCAGGACTCTGTATCTGAGCTCTGTGCAGGTGGATACACCCAGGACTCTGTATCTGAGCTCTGTGCAGGTGGATACACCCAGGACTCTGTATCTGAGCTCTGTACAGGTGGATACACCCAGGACTCTGTATCTGAGCTCTGTACAGGTGGATACACCCAGGACTCTGTATCTGAGCTCTGTACAGGTGGATACACCCAGGACTCTGTATCTGAGCTCTGTACAGGTGGATACACCCAGGACTCTGTATCTGAGCTGTGTACAGGTGGATACACCCAGGACTCTGTATCTGAGCTGTGTACAGGTGGATACACCAGGACTCTGTATCTGAGCTGTGTACAGGTGGATACCCCAGGACTCTGTATCTGAGCTGTGTACAGGTGGATACACCCAGGACTCTGTATCTGAGCTCTGTACAGGTGGATACACCCAGGACTCTGTATCTGAGCTCTGTACAGGTGGATACACCCAGGACTCTGTATCTGAGCTCTGTACAGGTGGATACACCCAGGACTCTGTATCTGAGCTGTGTACAGGTGGATACACCCAGGACTCTGTATCTGAGCTCTGTACAGGTGGATACACCCAGGACTCTGTATCTGAGCTCTGTACAGGTGGATACCCCAGGACTCTGTATCTCAGCTCTGTACAGGTGGATACACCCAGGACTCTGTATCTGAGCTCTGTACAGGTGGATACCCCAGGACTCTGTATCTCAGCTCTGTACAGGTGGATACACCCAGGACTCTGTATCTGAGCTGTGTACAGGTGGATACACCCAGGACTCTGTATCTGAGCTCTGTACAGGTGGATACACCCAGGACTCTGTATCTGAGCTCTGTACAGGTGGATACACCCAGGACTCTGTATCTGAGCTCTGTACAGGTGGATACACCCAGGACTCTGTATCTGAGCTCTGTACAGGTGGATACACCCAGGACTCTGTATCTGAGCTCTGTACAGGTGGATACACCCAGGACTCTGTATCTGAGCTCTGTACAGGTGGATACACCCAGGACTCTGTATCTGAGCTCTGTACAGGTGGATACACCCAGGACTCTGTATCTGAGCTCTGTACAGGTGGATACACCCAGGACTCTGTATCTGAGCTGTGTACAGGTGGATACACCCAGGACTCTGTATCTGAGCTGTGTACAGGTGGATACACCAGGACTCTGTATCTGAGCTGTGTACAGGTGGATACCCCAGGACTCTGTATCTGAGCTCTGTACAGGTGGATACACCCAGGACTCTGTATCTGAGCTCTGTACAGGTGGATACACCCAGGACTCTGTATCTGAGCTCTGTACAGGTGGATACACCCAGGACTCTGTATCTGAGCTCTGTACAGGTGGATACACCCAGGACTCTGTATCTCAGCTCTGTACAGGTGGATACCCCAGGACTCTGTATCTGAGCTGTGTACAGGTGGATACACCAGGACTCTGTATCTGAGCTGTGTACAGGTGGATACACCCAGGACTCTGTATCTCAGCTCTGTACAGGTGGATACCCCAGGACTCTGTATCTGAGCTCTGTACAGGTGGATACCCCAGGACTCTGTATCTCAGCTCTGTACAGGTGGATACACCCAGGACTCTGTATCTGAGCTCTGTACAGGTGGATACACCCAGGACTCTGTATCTGAGCTCTGTACAGGTGGATACACCCAGGACTCTGTATCTGAGCTCTGTACAGGTGGATACACCCAGGACTCTGTATCTCAGCTCTGTACAGGTGGATACACCCAGGACTCTGTATCTGAGCTGTGTACAGGTGGATACCCCAGGACTCTGTATCTGAGCTGTGTACAGGTGGATACACCCAGGACTCTGTATCTGAGCTCTGTACAGGTGGATACACCCAGGACTCTGTATCTCAGCTCTGTACAGGTGGATACCCCAGGACTCTGTATCTGAGCTGTGTACAGGTGGATACACCCAGGACTCTGTATCTCAGCTCTGTACAGGTGGATACACCCAGGACTCTGTATCTGAGCTCTGTACAGGTGGATACACCCAGGACTCTGTATCTGAGCTGTGTACAGGTGGATACACCCAGGACTCTGTATCTGAGCTCTGTACAGGTGGATACACCCAGGACTCTGTATCTCAGCTCTGTACAGGTGGATACCCCAGGACTCTGTATCTGAGCTGTGTACAGGTGGATACACCCAGGACTCTGTATCTGAGCTCTGTACAGGTGGATACACCCAGGACTCTGTATCTCAGCTCTGTACAGGTGGATACCCCAGGACTCTGTATCTGAGCTGTGTACAGGTGGATACACCCAGGACTCTGTATCTCAGCTCTGTACAGGTGGATACACCCAGGACTCTGTATCTGAGCTCTGTACAGGTGGATACACCCAGGACTCTGTATCTGAGCTGTGTACAGGTGGATACACCCAGGACTCTGTATCTGAGCTCTGTACAGGTGGATACACCCAGGACTCTGTATCTCAGCTCTGTACAGGTGGATACCCCAGGACTCTGTATCTGAGCTGTGTACAGGTGGATACACCCAGGACTCTGTATCTCAGCTCTGTACAGGTGGATACCCCAGGACTCTGTATCTGAGCTGTGTACAGGTGGATACACCCAGGACTCTGTATCTCAGCTCTGTACAGGTGGATACCCCAGGACTCTGTATCTCAGCTCTGTACAGGTGGATACACCCAGGACTCTGTATCTCAGCTCTGTACAGGTGGATACCCCAGGACTCTGTATCTGAGCTGTGTACAGGTGGATACACCCAGGACTCTGTATCTCAGCTCTGTACAGGTGGATACACCCAGGACTCTGTATCTCAGCTCTGTACAGGTGGATACCCCAGGACTCTGTATCTGAGCTGTGTACAGGTGGATACACCCAGGACTCTGTATCTCAGCTCTGTACAGGTGGATACACCCAGGACTCTGTATCTGAGCTCTGTACAGGTGGATACACCCAGGACTCTGTATCTGAGCTGTGTACAGGTGGATACACCCAGGACTCTGTATCTGAGCTCTGTACAGGTGGATACACCCAGGACTCTGTATCTCAGCTCTGTACAGGTGGATACCCCAGGACTCTGTATCTGAGCTGTGTACAGGTGGATACACCCAGGACTCTGTATCTCAGCTCTGTACAGGTGGATACCCCAGGACTCTGTATCTGAGCTGTGTACAGGTGGATACACCCAGGACTCTGTATCTCAGCTCTGTACAGGTGGATACACCCAGGACTCTGTATCTGAGCTCTGTACAGGTGGATACACCCAGGACTCTGTATCTGAGCTCTGTACAGGTGGATACACCCAGGACTCTGTATCTGAGCTGTGTACAGGTGGATACACCCAGGACTCTGTATCTGAGCTCTGTACAGGTGGATACACCCAGGACTCTGTATCTCAGCTCTGTACAGGTGGATACCCCAGGACTCTGTATCTGAGCTGTGTACAGGTGGATACACCCAGGACTCTGTATCTCAGCTCTGTACAGGTGGATACCCCAGGACTCTGTATCTCAGCTCTGTACAGGTGGATACACCCAGGACTCTGTATCTCAGCTCTGTACAGGTGGATACCCCAGGACTCTGTATCTGAGCTCTGTACAGGTGGATACACCCAGGACTCTGTATCTGAGCTCTGTACAGGTGGATACACCCAGGACTCTGTATCTCAGCTCTGTACAGGTGGATACCCCAGGACTCTGTATCTCAGCTCTGTACAGGTGGATACACCCAGGACTCTGTATCTCAGCTCTGTACAGGTGGATACCCCAGGACTCTGTATCTCAGCTCTGTACAGGTGGATACCCCAGGACTCTGTATCTGAGCTGTGTACAGGTGGATACCCCAGGACTCTGTATCTCAGCTCTGTACAGGTGGATACACCCAGGACTCTGTATCTCAGCTCTGTACAGGTGGATACCCCAGGACTCTGTATCTGAGCTCTGTACAGGTGGATACACCCAGGACTCTGTATCTGAGCTCTGTACAGGTGGATACACCCAGGACTCTGTATCTCAGCTCTGTACAGGTGGATACCCCAGGACTCTGTATCTCAGCTCTGTACAGGTGGATACACCCAGGACTCTGTATCTCAGCTCTGTACAGGTGGATACCCCAGGACTCTGTATCTCAGCTCTGTACAGGTGGATACCCCAGGACTCTGTATCTGAGCTGTGTACAGGTGGATACACCCAGGACTCTGTATCTGAGCTGTGTACAGGTGGATACACCCAGGACTCTGTATCTCAGCTCTGTACAGGTGGATACACCCAGGACTCTGTATCTCAGCTCTGTACCCTGTGCCTTTAGCTGGGGCCCCTGTCCCCGGGGTGCTGTCCCTGGTTTGGGGACGTTCTCACACATGGTGAGGAGCACAGTGACACCCACAGGGGGAGGGCCCGCACATACACCCGGAGATCGCAGCAGGAGGGGGTAGTGCTGAGCGGCTCCTGCTGACGGTTTCCTCCTGCTCCCGGCTCCGCGCTCACTGACAGCTGCTCCCCCAGAAATGCCGCCGATGTGACGGGGAGCAGAGGCCGCACAGCCCGGTCACAACATGCACTGCCCGGCCGAGCCCCGGCTGCCGCCCCCCGCACACTGCCCGGCCGAGCCCCGGCTGCCGCCCCCCGCACACTGCCCGGCCGAGCCCCGGCTGCCGCCCCCCGCACACTGCCCGGCCGCCCGGCGGAGATACAAGTCCTTCATGATCGACGAGATCCTGTCCAAGGAGACGTGCGACTATTTCCAGAGGCTGTCGCTGTACTCGGTGTGTCCGACCCTGCTGGTGCGACCCAAAGCGCTGCACTCCTGCCCCGGTAAGAGCCCGCGCCCGCATCTCCGGCACCGATTACCATCTATTCTCATAGCTCGATATATTATCTTATGCTCTATTTATTATATACTATCTATTATCTATCTATCTATTATCCATCTATCTATTATCCATCTATCTATTATCCATCTATCTATTATCTATCTATACATTATCTATCCATTATCTATCTATCTATCTATTATCTATCTATTATCTATCTATTATCTATCTATTATCTATTATCCATTATCTATCTATTATCTATTATCTATCTATTATCTATCTATCTATTATCTATCTATTATCTATCATCTATCTATTATCTATCTATTATCTATCTATTATCTATCTATTATCTATCTATTATCTATCTATTATCTATTATCCATTATCTATCTATTATCTATTATCTATCTATTATCTATCTATCTATTATCTATCTATTATCTATCATCTATCTATTATCTATCTATTATCTATCTATTATCTATCTATTATCTATCTATTATCTATCATCTATTATCTATTATCTATCTATTATCTGTCTATTATCTATCTATTATCTATCTATCTATTATCTATCTATCTATCATCTATCTATTATCTATCTATTATCTATCATCTATTATCTATTATCTATCTATTATCTGTCTATTATCTATCTATTATCTATTATCTATCTATTATCTATCTATCTGTCATCTATCCATTATTTATCTATTATCTATCTATTATCTATCTTTCTATCATCCAGAAAAATGAAGGCAGCATCCAGTAGAATAGTAACTGGTTTATTGGCCGATGTGTGAGGTCGGCGTCCTGGACTGAAGCGTCGCACATCGGCCAATAAACCAGTTATTTTTTCTGCCTTCATTTTTCTGGATAATAACATGAGGTTTGGTACATAGATACCTGGGAGGATTTTTTGCACCTTTGTTTTCTTTATCTATTATCATAGCTGTATATATTATCTTCTAATCTATTTATCTATGTTATATATTATCTATTATCAAATTATCATATCTATATATTATCTTATGATCTATCTATGTATCATCTATTTATTATCTCTCAATTGGTCTATTATGATCTTCTATCTATTATCTGTTATGATCTGTAATCTGTCTGTTATATTATCTATCTTCTATTAGCTATGATTTATCTATTCATTGTTTATCATTATCTATATATTATTAATTTAATCTATTTATTATTAATCTACTATCTATCATCTATCTGTTATATATTTATTATCTAATTGCCATATCTTTATTATCTCTCAATTGATCTATTATGATGTTTTATATATTATCTATTGTTATCTGTTTATTATCTACTATATATTATCTATCTATTATCTATAATATATCTATCTTTCCATTATATATTTATCTATTCTATATCTATATATTATCTATTATTTATCATCTATCTTTATATATCAATTGATCTATTATGATCTTTTATCTATTTATTATAAATCTATTATCTCTCTATCATCTGTTATCTGTCTATTATCTATCCATTATATATTATCTACCATAGCTCATATCTATCTATTAATTGATATATTTATCTATTATCTATCTTTTATTATCTATCTGTCATGTGTTACATATTATCTACGGTATAGCTATTTATCAATCTATTATCTATCTATTTAATTATCATAAGTCTATATGTTATCTATTTATCATCTATTATATTTTATCTATCTATCATCTATTATCTATCTTTTATTATCCATCTTTTATCTATATATTATATATCTGTCTAAAAATAAATAAGTCCTGACAACTGAATGTATAAATTAGCAAATGGCAGCAATTCCAATTAAAGCCCATGAGAACGCTGTACGTATTGTATCTGTGCGATATCTTCTGTGTATGTGAATCAGGTGAAGGGGGTCTAACCCCAGGTGATGTGGAGTTGGGGTCTCCCGCTGTCCTTTGCTGCAGTAACTGTGTTGCCTTGCCCATGAGGTGGTAGATGTTAGCTGTCAATCAGAGGAGCCGCTTGCTCTCTCTCTGCTCTCTCCTGGAGCTGACCCTTCTCCCCGCATCCTCTGCTCTCTCCTGGAGCTGACCCTTCTCCCCGCATCCTCTGCTGTCTCCTGGAGCTGACCCTTCTCCCTCCATCCTCTGCTGTCTCCTGGAGCTGACCCTTCTCCCTCCATCCTCTGCTGTCTCCTGGAGCTGACCCTTCTCCCTCCATCCTCTGCTGTCTCCTGGAGCTGACCCTTCTCCCCGCATCCTCTGCTCTCTCCTGGAGCTGACCCTTCTCCCCGTATCCTCTGCTGTCTCCTGGAGCTGACCCTTCTCCCCGCATCCTCTGCTCTCTCCTGGAGCTGACCCTTATCCCTCCATCCTCTGCTCTCTCCTGGAGCTGACCCTTCTCCCCGTATCCTCTGCTCTCTCCTGGAGCTGACCCTTCTCCCTCCATCCTCTGCTGTCTCCTGGAGCTGACCCTTCTCCCCGCATCCTCTGCTCTCTCCTGGAGCTGACCCTTCTCCCCGTATCCTCTGCTGTCTCCTGGAGCTGACCCTTCTCCCCGCATCCTCTGCTCTCTCCTGGAGCTGACCCTTATCCCTCCATCCTCTGCTCTCTCCTGGAGCTGACCCTTCTCCCCGTATCCTCTGCTCTCTCCTGGAGCTGACCCTTCTCCCCGTATCCTCTGCTGTCTCCTGGAGCTGACCCTTCTCCCCGCATCCTCTGCTCTCTCCTGGAGCTGACCCTTCTCCCCGTATCCTCTGCTCTCTCCTGGAGCTGACCCTTCTCCCCGCATCCTCTGCTCTCTCCTGGAGCTGACCCTTCTCCCCGCATCCTCTGCTCTCTCCTGGAGCTGACCCTTCTCCCCGCATCCTCTGCTCTCTCCTGGAGCTGACCCTTCTCCCCGCATCCTCTGCTCTCTCCTGGAGCTGACCCTTCTCCCTCCATCCTCTGCTTCCTCCTGGAGCTGACCCTTCTCCCCGCATCCTCTGCTCCCTCCTGGAGCTGACCCTTCTCCCCGCATCCTCTGCTCTCTCCTGGAGCTGACCCTTCTCCCCACATCCTCTGCTCTCTCCTGGAGCTGACCCTTCTCCCTCCATCCTCTGCTCTCTCCTGGAGCTGACCCTTCTCCCCGCATCCTCTGCTCTCTCCTGGAGCTGACCCTTCTCCCCGCATCCTCTGCTCTCTCCTGGAGCTGACCCTTCTCCCTGCATCCTCTGCTCTCTCCTGGAGCTGACCCTTCTCCCCGCATCCTCTGCTGTCTCCTGGAGCTGACCCTTCTCCCTCCATCCTCTGCTCTCTCCTGGAGCTGACCCTTCTCCCCGTATCCTCTGCTCTCTCCTGGAGCTGACCCTTCTCCCCGTATCCTCTGCTCTCTCCTGGAGCTGACCCTTCTCCCTGCATCCTCTGCTGTCTCCTGGAGCTGACCCTTCTCCCCGCATCCTCTGCTCTCTCCTGGAGCTGACACTTCTCCCCGCATCCTCTGCTCCCTCCTGGAGCTGACCCTTCTCCCTGCATCCTCTGCTCGCTCCTGGAGCTGACACTTCTCCCCGCATCCTCTGCTCTCTCCTGGAGCTGACCCTTCTCCCTGCATCCTCTGCTCTCTCCTGGAGCTGACCCTTCTCCCCGCATCCTCTGCTGTCTCCTGGAGCTGACCCTTCTCCCTCCATCCTCTGCTCTCTCCTGGAGCTGACCCTTCTCCCCGCATCCTCTGCTCTCTCCTGGAGCTGACCCTTCTCCCTGCATCCTCTGCTGTCTCCTGGAGCTGACCCTTATCCCTCCATCCTCTGCTCTCTCCTGGAGCTGACCCTTCTCCCCGCATCCTCTGCTCTCTCCTGGAGCTGACCCTTCTCCCTGCATCCTCTGCTCCCTCCTGGAGCTGACCCTTCTCCCCGTATCCTCTGCTCTCTCCTGGAGCTGACCCTTCTCCCTGCATCCTCTGCTCCCTCCTGGAGCTGACCCTTCTCCCTGCATCCTCTGCTGTCTCCTGGAGCTGACCCTTCTCCCTGCATCCTCTGCTGTCTCCTGGAGCTGACCCTTCTCCCTCCATCCTCTGCTCGCTCCTGGAGCTGACCCTTCTCCCCGCATCCTCTGCTCTCTCCTGGAGCTGACCCTTCTCCCCGCATCCTCTGCTGTCTCCTGGAGCTGACCCTTCTCCCCGCATCCTCTGCTGTCTCCTGGAGCTGACCCTTCTCCCTGCATCCTCTGCTGTCTCCTGGAGCTGACCCTTCTCCCTCCATCCTCTGCTCTCTCCTGGAGCTGACCCTTCTCCCCGCATCCTCTGCTCTCTCCTGGAGCTGACCCTTCTCCCTGCATCCTCTGCTGTCTCCTGGAGCTGACCCTTCTCCCTGCATCCTCTGCTGTCTCCTGGAGCTGACCCTTCTCCCTCCATCCTCTGCTCTCTCCTGGAGCTGACCCTTCTCCCCGCATCCTCTGCTCTCTCCTGGAGCTGACCCTTCTCCCTGCATCCTCTGCTGTCTCCTGGAGCTGACCCTTATCCCTCCATCCTCTGCTCTCTCCTGGAGCTGACCCTTCTCCCCGCATCCTCTGCTCTCTCCTGGAGCTGACACTTCTCCCCGCATCCTCTGCTTCCTCCTGGAGCTGACCCTTCTCCCTGCATCCTCTGCTCGCTCCTGGAGCTGACACTTCTCCCCGCATCCTCTGCTCTCTCCTGGAGCTGACCCTTCTCCCTGCATCCTCTGCTCTCTCCTGGAGCTGACCCTTCTCCCCGCATCCTCTGCTGTCTCCTGGAGCTGACCCTTCTCCCTCCATCCTCTGCTGTCTCCTGGAGCTGACCCTTCTCCCTGCATCCTCTGCTCGCTCCTGGAGCTGACACTTCTCCCCGCATCCTCTGCTCTCTCCTGGAGCTGACCCTTCTCCCCGCATCCTCTGCTCTCTCCTGGAGCTGACCCTTCTCCCTCCATCCTCTGCTGTCTCCTGGAGCTGACCCTTCTCCCTCCATCCTCTGCTGTCTCCTGGAGCTGACCCTTCTCCCTCCATCCTCTGCTCTCTCCTGGAGCTGACCCTTCTCCCCGCATCCTCTGCTCTCTCCTGGAGCTGACCCTTCTCCCTCCATCCTCTGCTCCATCCTGGAGCTGACCCTTCTCCCCGCATCCTCTGCTCTCTCCTGGAGCTGACCCTTCTCCCCGCATCCTCTGCTCTCTCCTGGAGCTGACCCTTCTCCCTCCATCCTCTGCTCCATCCTGGAGCTGACCCTTCTCCCCGTATCCTCTGCTCTCTCCTGGAGCTGACCCTTCTCCCCGCATCCTCTGCTCCCTCCTGGAGCTGACCCTTCTCCCTGCATCCTCTGCTCTCTCCTGGAGCTGACCCTTCTCCCCGCATCCTCTGCTCTCTCCTGGAGCTGACCCTTCTCCCTCCATCCTCTGCTCCATCCTGGAGCTGACCCTTCTCCCCGCATCCTCTGCTCTCTCCTGGAGCTGACCCTTCTCCCCGCATCCTCTGCTCTCTCCTGGAGCTGACCCTTCTCCCTCCATCCTCTGCTCCATCCTGGAGCTGACCCTTCTCCCCGTATCCTCTGCTCTCTCCTGGAGCTGACCCTTCTCCCCGCATCCTCTGCTCTCTCCTGGAGCTGACCCTTCTCCCCGCATCCTCTGCTCTCTCCTGGAGCTGACCCTTCTCCCTCCATCCTCTGCTCTCTCCTGGAGCTGACCCTTCTCCCTCCATCCTCTGCTGTCTCCTGGAGCTGACCCTTCTCCCCGCATCCTCTGCTGTCTCCTGGAGCTGACCCTTCTCCCTCCATCCTCTGCTGTCTCCTGGAGCTGACCCTTCTCCCTCCATCCTCTGCTCTCTCCTGGAGCTGACCCTTCTCCCCGCATCCTCTGCTCTCTCCTGGAGCTGACCCTTCTCCCCGCATCCTCTGCTGTCTCCTGGAGCTGACCCTTCTCCCTGCATCCTCTGTTCTCTCCTGGAGCTGACCCTTCTCCCTCCATCCTCTGCTCCATCCTGGAGCTGACCCTTCTCCCCGCATCCTCTGCTCTCTCCTGGAGCTGACCCTTCTCCCTGCATCCTCTGCTCGCTCCTGGAGCTGACCCTTCTCCCTCCATCCTCTGCTCCATCCTGGAGCTGACCCTTCTCCCCGCATCCTCTGCTCTCTCCTGGAGCTGACCCTTCTCCCCGCATCCTCTGCTCTCTCCTGGAGCTGACCCTTCTCCCCGCATCCTCTGCTCGCTCCTGGAGCTGACCCTTCTCCCCGCATCCTCTGCTTCCTCCTGGAGCTGACCCTTCTCCCTGCATCCTCTGCTCTCTCCTGGAGCTGACCCTTCTCCCCGTATCCTCTGCTCTCTCCTGGAGCTGACCCTTCTCCCCGTATCCTCTGCTCCCTCCTGGAGCTGACCCTTCTCCCCGTATCCTCTGCTCCCTCCTGGAGCTGACCCTTCTCCCCGTATCCTCTGCTTCCTCCTGGAGCTGACCCTTCTCCCCGTATCCTCTGCTCTCTCCTGGAGCTGACCCTTCTCCCCGCATCCTCTGCTTGCTCCTGGAGCTGACCCTTCTCCCCGCATCCTCTGCTCTCTCCTGGAGCTGACCCTTCTCCCTGCATCCTCTGCTCTCTCCTGGAGCTGACCCTTCTCCCCGTATCCTCTGCTCTCTCCTGGAGCTGACCCTTCTCCCCGTATCCTCTGCTCTCTCCTGGAGCTGACCCTTCTCCCCGCATCCTCTGCTCTCTCCTGGAGCTGACCCTTCTCCCCGTATCCTCTGCTCTCTCCTGGAGCTGACCCTTCTCCCCGTATCCTCTGCTCTCTCCTGGAGCTGACCCTTCTCCCCGCATCCTCTGCTCCCTCCTGGAGCTGACCCTTCTCCCCGTATCCTCTGCTCTTTCCTGGAGCTGACCCTTCTCCCCGTATCCTCTGCTCTCTCCTGGAGCTGACCCTTCTCCCCGTATCCTCTGCTCTCTCCTGGAGCTGACCCTTCTCCCCGTATCCTCTGCTCTCTCCTGGAGCTGACCCTTCTCCCCGCATCCTCTGCTCTCTCCTGGAGCTGACCCTTCTCCCCGTATCCTCTGCTCTCTCCTGGAGCTGACCCTTCTCCCCGTATCCTCTGCTCTCTCCTGGAGCTGACCCTTCTCCCCGCATCCTCTGCTCCCTCCTGGAGCTGACCCTTCTCCCCGTATCCTCTGCTCTTTCCTGGAGCTGACCCTTCTCCCCGTATCCTCTGCTCTCTCCTGGAGCTGACCCTTCTCCCCGTATCCTCTGCTCTCTCCTGGAGCTGACCCTTCTCCCCGTATCCTCTGCTCTTTCCTGGAGCTGACCCTTCTCCCCGTATCCTCTGCTCTCTCCTGGAGCTGACCCTTCTCTCCGTATCCTCTGCTCTCTCCTGGAGCTGACACTTCTCCCCGCATCCTCTGCTCCCTCCTGGAGCTGACACTTCTCCCCGCATCCTCTGCTCCCTCCTGGAGCTGACCCTTCTCCCCGTATCCTCTGCTCCCTCCTGGAGCTGACCCTTCTCCCCGCATCCTCTGCTCCCTCCTGGAGCTGACCCTTCTCCCCGTATCCTCTGCTCCCTCCTGGAGCTGACACTTCTGCAGCCGTCGCTCATGAACTTGGAGCAGAGGTCACACAGGAGGTGTCAGCAGTGATTGGAGGGGATTTGGAGCTCCTGCTTTGTGTTGAATGAAGAGACTGTTGGCAAATAAAGATGTGAGCTCAACTGAGCTTTTGTGTGAAGAAACAACATTTGTGAGCTGTCACTTGTCTCCTGATCTAATAATGCATCAGCCTGTCAGGGAGAGCCAGGAACTGAGAGCCAACCTGCCATGTGCGCTGGAGCAGGGTCCTCTGTATCTGTCCTGTTATTGCCTTTTGTACTTATTACCTCTGTAGTTGTTGCCTCCGCAGGTATTACTTGCCTCTGTGGTTGCCTCTGCGGTTGTTGCCTCTGTAGTTGTTGCCTCTGTGGTTTTCACCTCTGTTGTTGCCTCTGTGGTTGTTGCCTCTGTGGTTGTTGCCTCTGCGGTTGTTGCCTCTACGGTTGTTGCCTCTGTAGTTGTTGCCTCTGTGGTTGTCTCCTCTCTTGTTGCCCTGTGGTTGTTGCCTCTGCGGTTGTTGCCTCTGCGGTTGTTGCCTCTGTAGTTGCCTCTGTGGTTGTCTCCTATGTTGTTGCCTCTGTGGTTGTTGCCTCTGCGGTTGTTGCCTCTGCGGTTGTTGCCTCTGCGGTTGTTGCCTCTGTAGCTGTTGCCTCTGTGGTTGTCTCCTCTGTTGTTGCCCTGTGGTTGTTGCCTCTGTGGTTGTTGCCTCTGCGGTTGTTGCCTCTGTAGTTGTTGCCTCTGTGGTTGTCGCCTCTGTTGTTGCCCTGTAGTTGTCGCCTCTGTGGTTGTTGCCTCTGTGGTTGTTGCCTCTGCAGGTATTACTTGCCTCTGTGGTTGTTGCCTCTGTAGTTGCTGCCTCTGTAGTTGCTGCCTCTGTAGTTGCTGCCTCTGTGGTTGTTGCCTCTGCGGTTGTTGCCTCTTCGGTTGTTGCCTCTGTGGTTGTTGCCTCTGTAGTTGCTGCCTCTGTGGTTGTTACCTCTGTGGTTGTTGCCTCTGTGGTTGTTGCCTCTGTGGTTGTTGCCTCTGTAGTTGCTGCCTCTGTGGTTGTTACCTCTGTGGTTGTTGCCTCTGTAGTTGCTGCCTCTGGTTGTTGCCTCTGTAGTTGCTGCCTCTTCGGTTGTTGCCTCTGTGGTTGTTGCCTCTGTAGTTGCTGCCTCTGTGGTTGTTGCCTCTGTGGTTGTTGCCTCTGTAGTTGCTGCCTCTTCGGTTGTTGCCTCTGTAGTTGTTGCCTCTGTGGTTGTCGCCTCTGTTGTTGCCCTGTAGTTGTCGCCTCTGTGGTTGTTGCCTCTGTGGTTGTTGCCTCTGTGGTTGTTGCCTCTGCAGGTATTACTTGCCTCTGTGGTTGTTGCCTCTGTAGTTGCTGCCTCTGTAGTTGCTGCCTCTGTAGTTGCTGCCTCTGTGGTTGTTGCCTCTGTGGTTGTTGCCTCTGCGGTTGTTGCCTCTGTGGTTGTTGCCTCTGTGGTTGTTGCCTCTGTAGTTGCTGCCTCTGTGGTTGTTACCTCTGTGGTTGTTGCCTCTGTAGTTGTTGCCTCTGTGGTTGTTGCCTCTGTAGTTGCTGCCTCTGTGGTTGTTACCTCTGTGGTTGTTGCCTCTGTAGTTGTTGCCTCTGTGGTTGTTGCCTCTGTAGTTGCTGCCTCTGTGGTTGTTGCCTCTGTAGTTGCTGCCTCTTCGGTTGTTGCCTCTGTGGTTGTTGCCTCTGTAGTTGCTGCCTCTGTGGTTGTTGCCTCTGTGGTTGTTGCCTCTGTAGTTGCTGCCTCTTCGGTTGTTGCCTCTGTAGTTGTTGCCTCTGTGGTTGTCGCCTCTGTTGTTGCCCTGTAGTTGTCGCCTCTGTGGTTGTTGCCTCTGTGGTTGTTGCCTCTGTGGTTGTTGCCTCTGCAGGTATTACTTGCCTCTGTGGTTGTTGCCTCTGTAGTTGCTGCCTCTGTAGTTGCTGCCTCTGTAGTTGCTGCCTCTGTGGTTGTTGCCTCTGTGGTTGTTGCCTCTGCGGTTGTTGCCTCTGCGGTTGTTGCCTCTGTGGTTGTTGCCTCTGTGGTTGTTGCCTCTGTGGTTGTTACCTCTGTGGTTGTTGCCTCTGTAGTTGTTGCCTCTGTAGTTGTTGCCTCTGTGGTTGTTGCCTCTGTAGTTGTTACCTCTGTGGTTGTTGCCTCTGTAGTTGCTGCCTCTGTGGTTGTTGCCTCTGTGGTTGTTGCCTCTGTGGTTGCTGCCTCTGTGGTTGCTGCCTCTGTGGTTGTTGCCTCTGTAGTTGCTGCCTCTGTGGTTGTTACCTCTGTAGTTGTTGCCTCTGTAGTTGTTGCCTCTGTGGTTGTTGCCTCTGTGGTTGTTGCCTCTGTAGTTGCTGCCTCTGTGGTTGCTGCCTCTGTGGTTGTTGCCTCTGTGGTTGTTGCCTCTGTAGTTGCTGCCTCTGTGGTTGTTGCCTCTGTAGTTGCTGCCTCTGTGGTTGTTGCCTCTGTGGTTGTTGCCTCTGTGGTTGTTGCCTCTGTAGTTGCTGCCTCTGTGGTTGTTGCCTCTGTGGTTGTTGCCTCTGTGGTTGTTGCCTCTGTAGTTGCTGCCTCTGTGGTTGTTGCCTCTGTAGTTGTTGCCTCTGTAGTTGTTACCTCTGTGGTTGTTGCCTCTGTAGTTGTTGCCTCTGTGGTTGTTGCCTCTGTGGTTGTTGCCTCTGTAGTTGCTGCCTCTGTGGTTGTTGCCTCTGTGGTTGTTGCCTCTGTGGTTGTTACCTCTGTA
Source organism: Ranitomeya imitator (assembly GCF_032444005.1). Classification (NCBI taxonomy): domain Eukaryota; kingdom Metazoa; phylum Chordata; class Amphibia; order Anura; family Dendrobatidae; genus Ranitomeya; species Ranitomeya imitator. The sequence goes on from NC_091291.1 coordinate 146,870,467, forward strand.
GTTGTTGCCTCTGTGGTTGTTGCCTCTGTGGTTGTTGCCTCTGTAGTTGCTGCCTCTGTGGTTGTTGCCTCTGTGGTTGTTGCCTCTGTGGTTGTTGCCTCTGTGGTTGTTGCCTCTGTGGTTGCTGCCTCTGTGGTTGTTGCCTCTGTGGTTGTTGCCTCTGTGGTTGTTGCCTCTGTGGTTGTTGCCTCTGACGCAAGCATCCGTTGTGTTCCAATAAGAGTAAAGCCTAAAATCCAGAGGGGAAGAGATTGTCCCTTGTGTCCAGCATGGAGCGACTCGTGAGATTGTTCATGGTGTTTATTTCAGGCCTCCTGACAAATAGTGGAGCAGATTTCGGAATCCTGCACAGATCCATTGCTGCCTGGTAGATCCGGGCTGACAGTTGAGGCTAGTCTTCACCCCCTCTTATGTGATCTACTTTACACAAATATTTTGCTTCTAAGCTTGATCACATCGGTATTAAATCTGGTGGAACAAAAATCTTCACAAAACTGTCGCCAAAGTGTCCAGTACGGGGGCAAAACCCCATTGTGTCTGGGACAAATAATTACTAATTGTGTATAAAATGATGTTCGGAGCCTAATAGTTCTGGGAAAGGTGGTCGTCAAACTGTCCCTGGGACTAGTGATTTCTAAAATCAAAAAGTGCCTTCAGTTTTACACCTTTTCAACAGACCTTTTTTCACAATCCTTTTCGTTTAGTCTTGTCACGTTTGCACGGACGCCTCCACGAGAAGAGGGCACACTTCTTCCAATGTGTTGGTGAAGTGAAATACTCCAGAGTCTGAACGCTCCGCGTTTTCGGATCAGTGTTACATTTTATTCAGCAATTGTTCCCAGAGGTTTCTCATTACCGCTTTGAAAACAGCAGAAAAACAAAAGCAAATTTAGAATTGTAACAAAAACAATAAAAGATGCTTGAAAATCATGTAGAAAAAATGGAGAAAGAAGCTTAACGTGTGCGGCGCTGGCTGCGAGTTACTGCCGTGTTCTGGGGAGTGCGTCCATTCCACACTGATAATACTCCTGCACCTTGTATTATGGCTCCTACACCCACAACCAAACCTAAATACCTACGAAAAACAAAAGAAAACCTAAAATGTGGAAACTGTTGTTACAGAACCCAGGATTCTACTTTAAATATCATATATACAGTATACATAAATGTATTCGATCTCATATAAATAATTTATTCGTGAGTCGACCAATTTCTTTCATCCGTGTTTAAAAAAAAAAAAAAAATCCCCCACAGCTGCCAGTGTGAAGGCGCCAATGTCTGCCATCGTAATCTCCGTCCTGTCCAATTACACGGCGAGCACAGAATAAGATCCAGCTACAAAAGTAATAATAAAAACAATCAACACTTCATAGTTCCAGAACGGTTATTGATAATGATCCCAAAGCTCATCCATAACATACAATAAATTCCCAAAGAAAAACGGACGTGTGAGCAAATAAGAGGCAAATAATTTATTGATACATTGTAGGTCTGGTGTGACCGCTTTTTAGCATTTGCACCTTCTATTTGCTCCTATGCTCTGAGATATTGGCGAGAGGTTTTTTTATTGATCTTTCTGCATAATATTACGCTTTTACTATGCACCATGGAGCTTCAGTATTTTGGGATCCTTCTTTCTGAGTTTCTATGTATTAATATATTCACCGGCCTCTTTGGACGTGGCATCTAGGTGTCGCTGATTCCATCACTTGTTTTTCTGGTCTTATTAATTACTTGCTCCTACTTTTTTTTCATGTATTTTTAGGATTTGAAAATATTTACTGCTTATTTGCTCTCATGTCCGTTTTTGTTTGGCTATTTATTGATAAATATTTATTGCCCAAATCACAATAATATAAAAATACAAATAGAGGAAGAATAGGTCGTATAACAGAATTTCTACGTTTACATGACTTCATCTTTACTAGAAAATGTCAGTTTGATGTTTCATCAATAAAATAAATAATTCCCAATAAATTCTGCATATATAAAAGCAAGAAGGAAGCGATGGGAAGAAACGCTGCGTCCGACCTTCATCGCTCGTCCACTCGCTCCGCAGCCGTTAATGGCGGAAATTCCCCGGAGCTTCATTAGAATAAATGGAACAAGTCTGTTTCTTAGAAACGATCATTGTATTTTCTTCTTGTTTTGCTCACATTTTCTGTAAAGATTTTTATTAAATTGTATTTGAGAAATCCTTGAGTTGAAGAAGCCCTGATTATTACTATATTCACACATTTCTTTTCCTTTTATATACTCATTATAAAAACCAATGAAATTATCAGCAAGTCACAGAATTAACGTTTCTTTGAATTCGTTCCGTTGGGAAATATCTTTTATTAATAAAAACAAAACCTTCGACATTTAATAAATCATGTACTATAATAGTAGTAACAAATTATAGCAAAACTCTTATTTCTTCTCAATTAAAAATACTTTGTTTTATTTCCTTTCCACAAATATAAAAAAATAACTTGCAACAAAAAAACATTTTGTTGACTCCAAATACATATACATAAATTAACAAAGTAAGAACCTGCATAAAACCTCCAGTGCTGGGACCGGTGTGAAAAAAATGCAAATAAAAAGCAGGAACGAAAACGTTTTCTTTTTATTTGATTCCATACTTCTGAGAAGCTTCATTATGGGATATTCACTAAAGCCGATCTCTCCATGTAACCGGAACTTCAGCCGGGGTCAGCGGTGTCACTTGTGGTCATGGCCGTATTGTGGAGACCTAATGTGCCGCTCTCATCGGACCCGTGTGCAGGGCGGAGGTCAGGGGGTCCCGGGCGGAGGTCAGGGGGTCCCGGGCGGAGGTCAGGGGGTCCCGGGCGGAGGTCAGGGGGTCCCGGGCGGAGGTCAGGGGGTCCCGGGCGGAGGCCAGGGGGTCCCGGGCGGAGGTCAGGGGGTCCCGGGCGGAGGTCAGGGGGTCCCGGGCGGAGGCCAGGGGGTCCCGGGCGGAGGTCAGGGGGTCCCGGGCGGAGGTCAGGGGGTCCCGGGCGGAGGTCAGGGGTCCCGGGCTCGGTGTCCCTGCAGATCGTAGTCCCTCCTTGTTAGAGTCACTGCTCTCCGCCCGTATGGAAAGGTCTTTGCTTCTCGTCTGTCCCTTATACTTACAGGATTACTCCGACATTATTTTCATAACTGTCATTTGTAATTATTACCCTATTGTACCCGGCAGAGTCCACCGAACCGCTGCCTGTACCGCAAACTACCCACCTATTCACACTTAGTATTTATGTCATGGCTCACAAGATAAATAGTAATTATAACCATTGAACACGTTCTGTACATGAACCGAACTAAAATACATAAACCATTACCGAAATATATCACACAAACCTGGACATAAACATCACTAAAATATATAAAGTGAAACTGAGTACATAGACCTGTATACACTGAAATACACAAAACATTACATACACCTGTATGTATACACTGAAATAAAATACATAAATCTGTATACGAACATCAGTAAAATACAAAAACCTGAACATAAAGGGATATAAAATACATAAACCTTTACAAAAAGTGAGATAAAATACATAAAGCCAAACATAAAGGGAAATAAAATACATAAACTTTTATGTATACGCTGAAATAAAATACATAAACCTGATCATAAAGTGATATAAAATACATAAACTTGTATGTACACACTGAGATAAAATACAGAAACCTGAACATAAAGGGAAATAAAATACAGAAACCTGAACATAAAGTGAGATAAAATACATAAACCTTTACAAAAAGTGAGATAAAATACATAAACCCAAACATAAAGTGATATAAAATACATAAACTTGTATGTATACGCTGAAATAAAATACATAAACATGAAGATAAAGTGAAATAAAATACATAAACTTGTATATATACACTGAGATAAAATACATAAACCTGAACATAAAGTGAAATAAAATACATAAACCTGAACATAAAATAAAATACATAAACTTGTATATATACACTGAGATAAAATACATAAACCTGAACATAAAGTGAAATAAAATACATAAACCTGAACATAAAATAAAATACATAAACTTGCATGTACACACTGAGATAAAATACATAAACCTGAACATAAAATAAAATACATAAACTTGCATGTACACACTGAAATAAAATACATAAACCTGAACATAAAGTGAAATAAAATACATAAACGTGTATATATATACACACTGAGATAAAATACATAAACCTGAACATAAAGGGAAATAAAATACATAAACTTGTATGTATACACTGAAATAAAATACATAAACCCGAACATAAAGGGAAATAAAATACATAAACGTGTATGTACACACTGAGATAAAATACATAAAGCCAAACATAAAGTGAAATAAAATACATAAACTTGTATATATACACTGAGATAAAATACATAAACTTGTATGTATACACTGAGATAAAATACATAAACCCAAACATAATGATATAAAATACATAAACTTGTATGTATACACTGAAATAAAATACATAAACCTTAACATAAAGGGAAATAAAATACATAAACTTGTATGTATACACTGAAATAAAATACATAAACCCGAACATAAAGGGAAATAAAATACATAAACGTGTATGTACACACTGAGATAAAATACATAAACCCAAACATAAAGTGAAATAAAATACATAAACTTGTATGCACACACTGAAATAAAATACATAAATTCAAACATAAAGGGAAATAAAATACATAAACCTGTATATATACACTGAAATAAAATACATAAACTTGTATGTATACACTGAGATAAAATACATAAACCCAAACATAATGATATAAAATACATAAACTTGTATGTATACACTGAAATAAAATACATAAACCTTAACATAAAGGGAAATAAAATACATAAACTTGTATGTATACACTGAAATAAAATACATAAACCCGAACATAAAGGGAAATAAAATACATAAACGTGTATGTACACACTGAGATAAAATACATAAACCCAAACATAAAGTGAAATAAAATACATAAACTTGTATGCACACACTGAAATAAAATACATAAATTCAAACATAAAGGGAAATAAAATACATAAACCTGTATATATACACTGAAATAAAATACATAAACTTGTATGTATACACTGAGATAAAATACATAAACCCAAACATAATGATATAAAATACATAAACTTGTATGTATACACTGAAATAAAATACATAAACCTTAACATAAAGGGAAATAAAATACATAAACTTGTATATACACACTGAGATAAAATACATAAACCTGAACATAAAGTGAAATAAAATACATAAACCTGTATGTACACACTGAGATAAAATACATAAAGCCAAACATAAAGGGAAATAAAATACATAAACCTGAACATAAAGGGAAATAAAATACATAAACCTGAACATAAAGTGAAATAAAATACATAAACTTGTATGTATACACTGAAATAAAATCCATAAACCCAAATATAAAGTGAAATAAAATACATAAACCTGAACATAAAGTGAAATAAAATACATAAACTTGTATGTATACACTGAAATAAAATCCATAAACCCAAATATAAAGTGAAATAAAATACATAAACCCAAATATAAAGTGAAATAAAATACATAAACCCAAGTATCAAGTGAAATAAAATACATAAACCTGAACATAAAGTGATATAAAATACATAAAATTGTATGTATACACTGAGATAAAATACATAAACCTGAACATAAAGGGAAATAAAATACATAGAATTGTATGTATACACTGAAATAAAATACATAAACCTGAACATAAAGGGAAATAAAATACATAAACCTTTACAAAAAGTGATATAAAATACATAAACTTGTATGTATACGCTGAAATAAAATACATAAACCTGAACATAAAGGGAAATAAAATACATAAACTTGTATGTATACACTGAGATAAAATACATAAACCTGAACATAAAGGGAAATAAAATACATAAACCTGAACATAAAGGGAAATAAAATACATAAACGTGTATGTATACACTGAGATAAAATACATAAACCTGAACATAAAGGGAAATAAAATACATAAAATTGTATGTATACACTGAAATAAAATACATAAACCTGAACATAAAGGGAAATAAAATACATAAACGTGTATGTATACACTGAGATAAAATACATAAACCTGAACATAAAGGGAAATAAAATACATAAACCTTTACAAAAAGTGATATAAAATACATAAACTTGTCTGTATACGCTGAGATAAAATACATAAACCTGAACATAAAGGGAAATAAAATACATAAAATTGTATGTATACACTGAAATAAAATACATAAACCTGAACATAAAGGGAAATAAAATACATAAACGTGTATGTATACACTGAGATAAAATACATAAACCTGAACATAAAGGGAAATAAAATACATAAACCTGAACATAAAGGGAAATAAAATACATAAACGTGTATGTATACACTGAGATAAAATACATAAACCTGAACATAAAGGGAAATAAAATACATAAACTTGTATGTATACACTGAGATAAAATACATAAACCTGAACATAAAGGGAAATAAAATACATAAACCTGAACATAAAGGGAAATAAAATACATAAACGTGAACATAAAGTGAGATAAAATACATAAACCTTTACAAAAAGTGATATAAAATACATAAACCTTTACAAAAAGTGATATAAAATACATAAACTTGTCTGTATACGCTGAGATAAAATACATAAACCTTAACATAAAGGGAAATAAAATACATAAACGTGTATGTATACACTGAGATAAAATACATAAACCTGAACATAAAGGGAAATAAAATACATAAACGTGTATGTATACACTGAGATGAAATACATAAACCTGAACATAAAGGGAAATAAAATACATAAACCTGAACATAAAGGGAAATAAAATATATAAACGTGTATATACACACTGAGATGAAATACATAAACCTGAACATAAAGGGAAATAAAATACATAAACGTGTATGTATACACTGAGATGAAATACATAAACCTGAACATAAAGTGATATAAAACATAAAGTGAGATCCAATCCGTGATCCTGTAGGATGCGGCAGATTTTGCTTTCTTGTGGTTCGTTTTTAGATCTTCGTGGTTTTCGCGTCACGCGGTGAGGACGGGAAGGTTCGGATATTTTGTCCTGGTGACCTGATTGATAAACTGATCTGTAATCACTCTACATTTGGTGGGATCCCGTGGGAAGCCCCAAATCTTCTTACATGAATGTTTCTTTTTCTTTCATGAATAATCCTCTATCGACAACCGATTCACGCGATAATAACAACATAAATAAATCCAAGTTTCAGGACTTTTCCAGGATATTAACAGATCCCTTGTAGGTGGTAAATGTGAGTCTGATCATTAGGGGTCTCGTCTGTAGCCCCCTCTGGGCCTATGTTTTTAGCGGCAGGAGATGGAGCTTTTGTGTGGGATCTGGACTTGCTCTGCGCCGGTCCGGGACATTGGGTCAGCGCGCGGAGGCCGCCATGACACGGGATCACAGTACCCTGACCGTGCAGCACAACCTCTGCGCATTCGGCGGGGGACATGTAAATTTTCGAGCAGCTTATACGGGCGTCATTGTCACCTGCTCCGCTCTCGGGGACGGTCCCGTGGGGTCTCTGGGTCTGACCGCACATCACATGCTCCCGCCGCACATTTATTCCACAGATATCTGCAGACATTTCTGCCACCAAACTGCCGCCTAAATGCTAATGATGGGGTTCATTGTGGGACCCCTGTGTGGGGACTGCGCGGAGGACAACTCTACCGCGTATTGTTCCCGGAGCGCACAAGACCCTCGCTCTATACTGTGCGTCCTGTAATCCTTGCATTTCTCAGCTCGGCTACTGTGGCCTCCAGTCCTGACAATCCGGGTACACCGGCAGGAAACGCCGAGGACGAGGCGGATCTGTGCCCCGATCAGCTCAGAGGACGCCAGATATTGGCTTCCAGCCTCTGTTTCCATGAACTGACAGCAAGCAGAGATCCTGGAAGGGTTGAGGCATGTTAGGCCGGTTCACATTTGTGTATCTGTGCGCAGTGTTGGATCCGCATAGATCCGCATGTGTCCTGCGTACCTATCGTTAACATTGTGTAAGCAGGGACATGTGTTGCATCAGTTCGCCCGCGTCATCTCGCGGTGTGCAGCGGGGTCCGGCATCAGGACAGCGCATTACTGTCTATGGGAACCAGTGCGTACTGCAGACTGACATGTCCAGGAATGGTTTTGAGAAGCACCCTCCTGGAAATATCGAACGCATGCGCATAATCAACGCAAACGCAGGCAAAACGCATGCACACGCAGCAGGTGTTTTTTGCCGCCATGTGTAAGCTGCTGCAGATAAATAACACTGTGTAAACATGCAGATGATACGCTGTGCTCAGAAACGCTAATGTGAACCGTGCCGTATTGGGGGCGACACTCCATGTGCTGGAGACCGGTCACCCGCGGCCGCCTCGCTCCGCGCTGTGTCCACGTTAGCAGCTTTCTCTCCTTTCTGCGCGCTCGTCCCTTCTACTCCTGGGCGGTCACAGGACACGGATTAGCTGCCACCTCACACACAGTCCGTCACCCTGCTGGCGGCACAGCATGGCGGAGTCAGGGAGTAACGATGGGTGTAGTAGTACGTGTAAAGGGATATTCACACCCTGCGCCGTATTACTGTGAATCGCCCGCAAGCAGAAGTATACGGGCCGGCACACGGGCTAGCTGCAGATACTGCATGTGATGATTGGACAGAGCTCTCGTGTCCTGGCAGTACGTGGCACGCTGGCACAGGAGCCGGCACACGGGCTAGCTGCAGATACTGCATGTGATGATTGGACAGAGCTCTCGTGTCCTGGCAGTACGTGGCACGCTGGCACAGGAGCCGGTACACGGGCTAGCTGCAGATACTGCATGTGATGATAATAATAATAATAATAATTTTATTTATATAGCGCCAACATATTCCGCAGCGCTTTACAAATTATAGAGGGGACTTGTACAGACAATAGACATTACAGCATAACAGAAATACAGTTCAAAACAGATACCAGGAGGAGTGAGGGCCCTGCTGCTCGCAAGCTACAAACTATGGGGAAAAGGGGAGACACGAGAGGTGGATGGTAACAATTGCTTTAGTTATTCGGACCAGCTATAGTGTAAGGCTCAGGTGTTCATGTAAAGCTGCATGAACCAGTTACCTGCCTAAGTATGTAGCAGTACAAACACAGAGGGCTAATACTGCATAAAGTGTATGAGAACATGATGCGAGGAACCTTTTTTTTTTTTTTTTTATTATAAATAGGCCACACAGGGATCGTTAGGTTAATGCATTGAGGCGGTAGGCCAGTCTGAACAAATGAGTTTTTAGGGTACGCTTAAAACTGTGGTGATTAGTCAGAGCTCTTGTGCCCTGGCAGTACGTGGCACGCTGGCACAGGAGCCGGCACACGGGCTAGCTGCAGATACTGCATGTGATGATTGGACAGAGCTCTCGTGCCCTGGCAGTACGTGGCACGCTGGCACAGGAGCCGGCACACGGGCTAGCTGCAGATACTGCATGTGATGATTAGTCAGAGCACTCGTGCCCTGGCAGTACGTGGCACGCTGGCACAGGAGCCGGAACACGGCTAGCTGCAGATACTGCATGTGATGATTAGTCCGAGCTCTCGTGTCCTGGCAGTACGTGGCACGCTGGCACAGGAGCCGGAACACGGCTAGCTGCAGATACTGCATGTGATGATTAGTCAGAGCTCTCGTGCCCTGGCAGTACGTGGCACGCTGGCACAGGAGCCGGCACACGGCTAGCTGCAGATAGTGCATGTGATGATTAGTCGGTGCTCTCGTGCCCTGGCAGTACGTGGCACGCTGGCACAGGAGCCGGCACACGGCTAGCTGCAGATAGTGCATGTGATGATTAGTCGGTGCTCTCGTGCCCTGGCAGTACGTGGCACGCTGGCACAGGAGCCGGCACACGGGCTAGCTGCAGATACTGCATGTGATGATTAGTTAGAGCTCCCGTGTCCTGGCAGTACGTGGCACGCTGGCACAGGAACCGGAACACGGGCTAGCTGCAGATACTGCATGTGATGATTAGTCAGAGCTCTCGTGTCCTGGCAGTACGTGGCACGCTGGCACAGGAGGCGGCACACGGCTAGCTGCAGATAGTGCATGTGATGATTGGACAGAGCTCTCGTGCCCTGGCAGTACGTGGCACGCTGGCACAGGAGCCGGAACACGGGCTAGCTGCAGATACTGCATGTGATGATTAGTCAGAGCTCTCGTGTCCTGGCAGTACGTGGCACGCTGGCACAGGAGGCGGCACACGGCTAGCTGCAGATAGTGCATGTGATGATTAGTCGGTGCTCTCGTGTCCTGGCAGTACGTGGCAAGCTGGCACAGGAGCCAGAACACGGGTAGCTGCATATACTGCATGTGATGATTAGTCAGAGCTCTCGTGCCCTGGCAGTACGTGGCACACTGGCACAGGAGCCGGCACACGGGCTAGCTGCAGATACTGCATGTGATCATTAGTCAGAGCTCTCGTGTCCTGGCAGTATGTGGCACGCTGGCACAGGAGGCGGCACACGGCTAGCTGCAGATACTGCATGTGATGATTAGTCGGTGCTCTCGTGCCCTGGCAGTACGTGGCACGCTGGCACAGGAGCCGGAACACGGGCTAGCTGCAGATACTGCATGTGATGATTAGTCAGAGCTCTCATGCCCTGGCAGTACGTGGCACGCTGGCACAGGAGTTGGCACACGGCTAGCTGCAGATACTGCATGTGATGATTAGTCAGTGCTCTCGTGTCCTGGCAGTACGTGGCACGCTGGCACAGGAGCCGGCACACGGCTAGCTGCAGATACTGCATGTGATGATTAGTCAGTGCTCTCGTGTCCTGGCAGTACGTGGCACGCTGGCACAGGAGCCGGAACACGGGCTAGCTGCAGATACTGCATGTGATGATTAGTCAGAGCTCTCGTGTCCTGGCAGTACGTGGCACGCTGGCACAGGAGCCGGCACACGGCTAGCTGCAGATACTGCATGTGATGATTAGTCTGTTCTCATGTACTGGCAGTACGTGGCACGCTGGCACAGGAGGCGGCACACGGCTAGCTGCAGATAGTGCATGTGATGATTAGTCAGAGCTCTCGTGTCCTGGCAGTACGTGGCACGCTGGCTCAGGAGCCGGAACACGGCTAGCTGCAGATACTGCATGTGATGATTAGTCAGAGCTCTCGTGTCCTGGCAGTACGTGGCACGCTGGCACAGGAGCCGGCACACGGCTAGCTGCAGATACTGCATGTGATGATTAGTCTGTTCTCATGTCCTGGCAGTACGTGGCACGCTGGCACAGGAGCCGGCACACGGCTAGCTGCAGATACTGCATGTGATGATTAGTCGGTGCTCTCGTGCCCTGGCAGTACGTGGCACGCTGGCACAGGAGCCGGCACACGGCTAGCTGCAGATACTGCATGTGATGATTAGTCTGTTCTCATGTCCTGGCAGTACGTGGCACGCTGGCACAGGAGCCGGCACACAACTAGCTGCAGATACTGCATGTGATCATTAGTCTGTTCTCATGTCCTGGCAGTACGTGGCACGCTGGCACAGGAGCCGGCACATGGGCTAGCTGCAGATACTGCATGTGATGGTTAGTCGGTGCTCTCGTGTCCTGGCAGTATGTGGCACGCTGGCACAGGAGCCGGCACACGGCTAGCTGCAGATACTGCATGTGATGATTAGTCAGAGCTCTCGTGTCCTGGCAGTACGTGGCACGCTGGCACAGGAGGCGGAACACGGGCTAGCTGCAGATACTGCATGTGATGATTAGCCAGAGCTCTCGTGTCCTGGCAGTATGTGGCACGCTGGCACAGGAGCCGGCACACGGCTAGCTGCAGATACTGCATGTGATGATTAGTCTGTTCTCATGTCCTGGCAGTACGTGGCACGCTGGCACAGGAGCCGGCACACGGCTAGCTGCAGATACTGCATGTGATCATTAGTCGGTGCTCTCGTGTCCTGGCAGTACGTGGCACGCTGGCACAGGAGCCGGCACACAGCTAGCTGCAGATACTGCATGTGATGATTAGTCAGAGCTCTCGTGCCCTGGCAGTACGTGGCACGCTGGCACAGGAGCCGGCACACGGCTAGCTGCAGATACTGCATGTGATGATTAGTCAGAGCTCTCATGCCCTGGCAGTATGTGGCACGCTGGCACAGGAGCCGGCACACGGCTAGCTGCAGATACTGCATGTGATCATTAGTCGGTGCTCTCGTGTCCTGGCAGTACGTGGCACGCTGGCACAGGAGCCGGCACACGGCTAGCTGCAGATACTGCATGTGATGATTAGTCAGAGCTCTCGTGTCCTGGCAGTACGTGGCACGCTGGCACAGGAGCCGGCACACGGTTAGCTGCAGATACTGCATGTGATCATTAGTCAGAGCTCTCGTGTCCTGGCAGTACGTGGCACGCTGGCACAGGAGCCGGCACACGGCTAGCTGCAGATACTGCATGTGATCATTAGTCGGTGCTCTCGTGTCCTGGCAGTACGTGGCACGCTGGCACAGGAGCCGGCACATGGGTAGCTGCAGATACTGCATGTGATCATTAGTCAGAGCTCTCGTGTCCTGGCAGTACGTGGCACGCTGGCACAGGAGCCGGCACACGGCTAGCTGCAGATACTGCATGTGATCATTAGTCAGAGCTCTCGTGCCCTGGCAGTACGTGGCACGCTGGCACAGGAGGCGGCACACGGCTAGCTGCAGATACTGCATGTGATGCTTAGTCAGAGCTCTCATGCCCTGGCAGTACGTGGCACGCTGGCACAGGAGGCGGCACACGGCTAGCTGCAGATACTGCATGTGATGATTAGTCAGAGCTCTCGTGTCCTGGCAGTACGTGGCATGCTGGCACAGGAGCCGGCACACGGCTAGCTGCAGATACTGCATGTGATGATTAGTCAGAGCTCTTGTGTCCTGGCAGTACGTGGCACGCTGGCACAGGAGGCAGCACACGGCTAGCTGCAGATACTGCATGTGATGATTGGTCAGAGCTCTTGTGTCCTGGCAGTACGTGGCACGCTGGCACAGGAGCCGGTACATGGCTAGCTGCAGATACTGCATGTGATGCTTAGTCAGAGCTCTCATGCCCTGGCAGTACGTGGCACGCTGGCACTGGAGGCAGCACACGGCTAGCTGCAGATACTGCATGTGATCATTAGTCAGAGCTCTCGTGTCCTGGCAGTACGTGGCACGCTGGCACAGGAGCCGGCACACGGCTAGCTGCAGATACTGCATGTGATGCTTAGTCAGAGCTCTCATGCCCTGGCAGTACGTGGCACGCTGGCACAGGAGGCAGCACACGGCTAGCTGCAGATACTGCATGTGATGATTAGTCAGAGCTCTCGTGTCCTGGCAGTATGTGGCACGCTGGCACAGGAGGCAGCACACGGCTAGCTGCAGATACTGCATGTGATGATTAGTCAGAGCTCTCGTGTCCTGGCAGTATGTGGCACGCTGGCACAGGAGGCGGCACACGGCTAGCTGCAGATACTGCATGTGATCATTAGTCAGAGCTCTCGTGTCCTGGCAGTACGTGGCACGCTGGCACAGGAGGCGGCACACGGCTAGCTGCAGATACTGCATGTGATCATTAGTCAGAGCTCTCGTGTCCTGGCAGTACGTGGCACGCTGGCACAGGAGCCGGCACATGGGTAGCTGCAGATACTGCATGTGATCATTAGTCAGAGCTCTCGTGTCCTGGCAGTACGTGGCACGCTGGCACAGGAGGCGGCACATGGCTAGCTGCAGATACTGCATGTGATGATTAGTCAGAGCTCTCGTGTCCTGGCAGTACGTGGCACGCTGGCACAGGAGGCGGCACACGGCTAGCTGCAGATAGTGCATGTGATCATTAGTCAGAGCTCTTGTGCCCTGGCAGTATGTGGCACGCTGGCACAGGAGGCAGCACACGGCTAGCTGCAGACACTGCATGTGATGATTAGTCAGAGCTCTCGTGTCCTGGCAGTATGTGGCACGCTGGCACAGGAGCCGGCACACGGCTAGCTGCAGATACTGCATGTGATGATTAGTCAGAGCTCTTGTGTCCTGGCAGTACGTGGCACGCTGGCACAGGAGCCGGCACACGGCTAGCTGCAGATACTGCATGTGATGATTAGTCAGAGCTCTTGTATCCTGGCAGTACGTGGCACGCTGGCACAGGAGGCAGCACACGGCTAGCTGCAGATACTGCATGTGATGATTGGTCAGAGCTCTTGTGTCCTGGCAGTAGGTGGCACGCTGGCACAGGAGCCGGCACATGGGTAGCTGCAGATACTGCATGTGATCATTAGTCAGAGCTCTCGTGTCCTGGCAGTACGTGGCACGCTGGCACAGGAGGCAGCACACGGCTAGCTGCAGATACTGCATGTGATGATTAGTCAGAGCTCTCGTGTCCTGGCAGTATGTGGCACGCTGGCACAGGAGGCAGCACACGGCTAGCTGCAGATACTGCATGTGATGATTAGTCAGAGCTCTCGTGTCCTGGCAGTATGTGGCACGCTGGCACAGGAGGCAGCACACGGCTAGCTGCAGATACTGCATGTGATGATTAGTCAGAGCTCTCGTGTCCTGGCAGTATGTGGCACGCTGGCACAGGAGGCGGCACACGGCTAGCTGCAGATACTGCATGTGATCATTAGTCAGAGCTCTCGTATCCTGGCAGTACGTGGCACGCTGGCACAGGAGGCGGCACACGGCTAGCTGCAGATACTGCATGTGATGATTAGTCAGAGCTCTCGTGTCCTGGCAGTACGTGGCACGCTGGCACAGGAGCCGGCACACGGCTAGCTGCAGATACTGCATGTGATGATTAGTCAGAGCTCTTGTATCCTGGCAGTACGTGGCACGCTGGCACAGGAGGCAGCACACGGCTAGCTGCAGATACTGCATGTGATGATTGGTCAGAGCTCTTGTGTCCTGGCAGTACGTGGCACGCTGGCACAGGAGCCGGCACACGGCTAGCTGCAGATACTGCATGTGATCATTAGTCAGAGCTCTCGTGTCCTGGCAGTACGTGGCACGCTGGCACAGGAGGCAGCACACGGCTAGCTGCAGATACTGCATGTGATGATTAGTCAGAGCTCTCGTGTCCTGGCAGTATGTGGCACGCTGGCACAGGAGGCAGCACACGGCTAGCTGCAGATACTGCATGTGATGATTAGTCAGAGCTCTCGTGTCCTGGCAGTATGTGGCACGCTGGCACAGGAGGCAGCACACGGCTAGCTGCAGATACTGCATGTGATGATTAGTCAGAGCTCTCGTGTCCTGGCAGTATGTGGCACGCTGGCACAGGAGGCGGCACACGGCTAGCTGCAGATACTGCATGTGATCATTAGTCAGAGCTCTCGTATCCTGGCAGTACGTGGCACGCTGGCACAAGAGGCGGCACACGGCTAGCTGCAGATACTGCATGTGATGATTAGTCAGAGCTCTCGTGTCCTGGCAGTACGTGGCACGCTGGCACAGGAGGCAGCACACGGCTAGCTGCAGATACTGCATGTGATGATTGGACAGAGCTCTCGTGCCCTGGCAGTACGTGGCACGCTGGCACAGGAGCCGGCACACGGGCTAGCTGCAGATACTGCATGTGATGATTAGTCAGAGCACTCGTGCCCTGGCAGTACGTGGCACGCTGGCACAGGAGCCGGAACACGGCTAGCTGCAGATACTGCATGTGATGATTAGTCCGAGCTCTCGTGTCCTGGCAGTACGTGGCACGCTGGCACAGGAGCCGGAACACGGCTAGCTGCAGATACTGCATGTGATGATTAGTCAGAGCTCTCGTGCCCTGGCAGTACGTGGCACGCTGGCACAGGAGCCGGCACACGGCTAGCTGCAGATAGTGCATGTGATGATTAGTCGGTGCTCTCGTGCCCTGGCAGTACGTGGCACGCTGGCACAGGAGCCGGCACACGGCTAGCTGCAGATAGTGCATGTGATGATTAGTCGGTGCTCTCGTGCCCTGGCAGTACGTGGCACGCTGGCACAGGAGCCGGCACACGGGCTAGCTGCAGATACTGCATGTGATGATTAGTTAGAGCTCCCGTGTCCTGGCAGTACGTGGCACGCTGGCACAGGAACCGGAACACGGGCTAGCTGCAGATACTGCATGTGATGATTAGTCAGAGCTCTCGTGCCCTGGCAGTACGTGGCACGCTGGCACAGGAGCCGGAACACGGGCTAGCTGCAGATACTGCATGTGATGATTAGTCAGAGCTCTCGTGTCCTGGCAGTACGTGGCACGCTGGCACAGGAGGCGGCACACGGCTAGCTGCAGATAGTGCATGTGATGATTAGTCGGTGCTCTCGTGTCCTGGCAGTACGTGGCAAGCTGGCACAGGAGCCAGAACACGGGTAGCTGCATATACTGCATGTGATGATTAGTCAGAGCTCTCGTGCCCTGGCAGTACGTGGCACACTGGCACAGGAGCCGGCACACGGGCTAGCTGCAGATACTGCATGTGATCATTAGTCAGAGCTCTCGTGTCCTGGCAGTATGTGGCACGCTGGCACAGGAGGCGGCACACGGCTAGCTGCAGATACTGCATGTGATGATTAGTCGGTGCTCTCGTGCCCTGGCAGTACGTGGCACGCTGGCACAGGAGCCGGAACACGGGCTAGCTGCAGATACTGCATGTGATGATTAGTCAGAGCTCTCATGCCCTGGCAGTACGTGGCACGCTGGCACAGGAGTTGGCACACGGCTAGCTGCAGATACTGCATGTGATGATTAGTCAGTGCTCTCGTGTCCTGGCAGTACGTGGCACGCTGGCACAGGAGCCGGCACACGGCTAGCTGCAGATACTGCATGTGATGATTAGTCAGTGCTCTCGTGTCCTGGCAGTACGTGGCACGCTGGCACAGGAGCCGGAACACGGGCTAGCTGCAGATACTGCATGTGATGATTAGTCAGAGCTCTCGTGTCCTGGCAGTACGTGGCACGCTGGCACAGGAGCCGGCACACGGCTAGCTGCAGATACTGCATGTGATGATTAGTCTGTTCTCATGTACTGGCAGTACGTGGCACGCTGGCACAGGAGGCGGCACACGGCTAGCTGCAGATAGTGCATGTGATGATTAGTCAGAGCTCTCGTGTCCTGGCAGTACGTGGCACGCTGGCTCAGGAGCCGGAACACGGCTAGCTGCAGATACTGCATGTGATGATTAGTCAGAGCTCTCGTGTCCTGGCAGTACGTGGCACGCTGGCACAGGAGCCGGCACACGGCTAGCTGCAGATACTGCATGTGATGATTAGTCTGTTCTCATGTCCTGGCAGTACGTGGCACGCTGGCACAGGAGCCGGCACACGGCTAGCTGCAGATACTGCATGTGATGATTAGTCGGTGCTCTCGTGCCCTGGCAGTACGTGGCACGCTGGCACAGGAGCCGGCACACGGCTAGCTGCAGATACTGCATGTGATGATTAGTCTGTTCTCATGTCCTGGCAGTACGTGGCACGCTGGCACAGGAGCCGGCACACAACTAGCTGCAGATACTGCATGTGATCATTAGTCTGTTCTCATGTCCTGGCAGTACGTGGCACGCTGGCACAGGAGCCGGCACATGGGCTAGCTGCAGATACTGCATGTGATGGTTAGTCGGTGCTCTCGTGTCCTGGCAGTATGTGGCACGCTGGCACAGGAGCCGGCACACGGCTAGCTGCAGATACTGCATGTGATGATTAGTCAGAGCTCTCGTGTCCTGGCAGTACGTGGCACGCTGGCACAGGAGGCGGAACACGGGCTAGCTGCAGATACTGCATGTGATGATTAGCCAGAGCTCTCGTGTCCTGGCAGTATGTGGCACGCTGGCACAGGAGCCGGCACACGGCTAGCTGCAGATACTGCATGTGATGATTAGTCTGTTCTCATGTCCTGGCAGTACGTGGCACGCTGGCACAGGAGCCGGCACACGGCTAGCTGCAGATACTGCATGTGATCATTAGTCGGTGCTCTCGTGTCCTGGCAGTACGTGGCACGCTGGCACAGGAGCCGGCACACAGCTAGCTGCAGATACTGCATGTGATGATTAGTCAGAGCTCTCGTGCCCTGGCAGTACGTGGCACGCTGGCACAGGAGCCGGCACACGGCTAGCTGCAGATACTGCATGTGATGATTAGTCAGAGCTCTCATGCCCTGGCAGTATGTGGCACGCTGGCACAGGAGCCGGCACACGGCTAGCTGCAGATACTGCATGTGATCATTAGTCGGTGCTCTCGTGTCCTGGCAGTACGTGGCACGCTGGCACAGGAGCCGGCACACGGCTAGCTGCAGATACTGCATGTGATGATTAGTCAGAGCTCTCGTGTCCTGGCAGTACGTGGCACGCTGGCACAGGAGCCGGCACACGGTTAGCTGCAGATACTGCATGTGATCATTAGTCAGAGCTCTCGTGTCCTGGCAGTACGTGGCACGCTGGCACAGGAGCCGGCACACGGCTAGCTGCAGATACTGCATGTGATCATTAGTCGGTGCTCTCGTGTCCTGGCAGTACGTGGCACGCTGGCACAGGAGCCGGCACATGGGTAGCTGCAGATACTGCATGTGATCATTAGTCAGAGCTCTCGTGTCCTGGCAGTACGTGGCACGCTGGCACAGGAGCCGGCACACGGCTAGCTGCAGATACTGCATGTGATCATTAGTCAGAGCTCTCGTGCCCTGGCAGTACGTGGCACGCTGGCACAGGAGGCGGCACACGGCTAGCTGCAGATACTGCATGTGATGCTTAGTCAGAGCTCTCATGCCCTGGCAGTACGTGGCACGCTGGCACAGGAGGCGGCACACGGCTAGCTGCAGATACTGCATGTGATGATTAGTCAGAGCTCTCGTGTCCTGGCAGTACGTGGCATGCTGGCACAGGAGCCGGCACACGGCTAGCTGCAGATACTGCATGTGATGATTAGTCAGAGCTCTTGTGTCCTGGCAGTACGTGGCACGCTGGCACAGGAGGCAGCACACGGCTAGCTGCAGATACTGCATGTGATGATTGGTCAGAGCTCTTGTGTCCTGGCAGTACGTGGCACGCTGGCACAGGAGCCGGTACATGGCTAGCTGCAGATACTGCATGTGATGCTTAGTCAGAGCTCTCATGCCCTGGCAGTACGTGGCACGCTGGCACTGGAGGCAGCACACGGCTAGCTGCAGATACTGCATGTGATCATTAGTCAGAGCTCTCGTGTCCTGGCAGTACGTGGCACGCTGGCACAGGAGCCGGCACACGGCTAGCTGCAGATACTGCATGTGATGCTTAGTCAGAGCTCTCATGCCCTGGCAGTACGTGGCACGCTGGCACAGGAGGCAGCACACGGCTAGCTGCAGATACTGCATGTGATGATTAGTCAGAGCTCTCGTGTCCTGGCAGTATGTGGCACGCTGGCACAGGAGGCAGCACACGGCTAGCTGCAGATACTGCATGTGATGATTAGTCAGAGCTCTCGTGTCCTGGCAGTATGTGGCACGCTGGCACAGGAGGCGGCACACGGCTAGCTGCAGATACTGCATGTGATCATTAGTCAGAGCTCTCGTGTCCTGGCAGTACGTGGCACGCTGGCACAGGAGGCGGCACACGGCTAGCTGCAGATACTGCATGTGATCATTAGTCAGAGCTCTCGTGTCCTGGCAGTACGTGGCACGCTGGCACAGGAGCCGGCACATGGGTAGCTGCAGATACTGCATGTGATCATTAGTCAGAGCTCTCGTGTCCTGGCAGTACGTGGCACGCTGGCACAGGAGGCGGCACATGGCTAGCTGCAGATACTGCATGTGATGATTAGTCAGAGCTCTCGTGTCCTGGCAGTACGTGGCACGCTGGCACAGGAGGCGGCACACGGCTAGCTGCAGATAGTGCATGTGATCATTAGTCAGAGCTCTTGTGCCCTGGCAGTATGTGGCACGCTGGCACAGGAGGCAGCACACGGCTAGCTGCAGACACTGCATGTGATGATTAGTCAGAGCTCTCGTGTCCTGGCAGTATGTGGCACGCTGGCACAGGAGGCGGCACACGGCTAGCTGCAGATACTGCATGTGATGATTAGTCAGAGCTCTCGTGTCCTGGCAGTACGTGGCACGCTGGCACAGGAGCCGGCACACGGCTAGCTGCAGATACTGCATGTGATGATTAGTCAGAGCTCTTGTATCCTGGCAGTACGTGGCACGCTGGCACAGGAGGCAGCACACGGCTAGCTGCAGATACTGCATGTGATGATTGGTCAGAGCTCTTGTGTCCTGGCAGTAGGTGGCACGCTGGCACAGGAGCCGGCACATGGGTAGCTGCAGATACTGCATGTGATCATTAGTCAGAGCTCTCGTGTCCTGGCAGTACGTGGCACGCTGGCACAGGAGGCAGCACACGGCTAGCTGCAGATACTGCATGTGATGATTAGTCAGAGCTCTCGTGTCCTGGCAGTATGTGGCACGCTGGCACAGGAGGCAGCACACGGCTAGCTGCAGATACTGCATGTGATGATTAGTCAGAGCTCTCGTGTCCTGGCAGTATGTGGCACGCTGGCACAGGAGGCAGCACACGGCTAGCTGCAGATACTGCATGTGATGATTAGTCAGAGCTCTCGTGTCCTGGCAGTATGTGGCACGCTGGCACAGGAGGCGGCACACGGCTAGCTGCAGATACTGCATGTGATCATTAGTCAGAGCTCTCGTATCCTGGCAGTACGTGGCACGCTGGCACAGGAGGCGGCACACGGCTAGCTGCAGATACTGCATGTGATGATTAGTCAGAGCTCTCGTGTCCTGGCAGTACGTGGCACGCTGGCACAGGAGCCGGCACACGGCTAGCTGCAGATACTGCATGTGATGATTAGTCAGAGCTCTTGTATCCTGGCAGTACGTGGCACGCTGGCACAGGAGGCAGCACACGGCTAGCTGCAGATACTGCATGTGATGATTGGTCAGAGCTCTTGTGTCCTGGCAGTACGTGGCACGCTGGCACAGGAGCCGGCACACGGCTAGCTGCAGATACTGCATGTGATCATTAGTCAGAGCTCTCGTGTCCTGGCAGTACGTGGCACGCTGGCACAGGAGGCAGCACACGGCTAGCTGCAGATACTGCATGTGATGATTAGTCAGAGCTCTCGTGTCCTGGCAGTATGTGGCACGCTGGCACAGGAGGCAGCACACGGCTAGCTGCAGATACTGCATGTGATGATTAGTCAGAGCTCTCGTGTCCTGGCAGTATGTGGCACGCTGGCACAGGAGGCAGCACACGGCTAGCTGCAGATACTGCATGTGATGATTAGTCAGAGCTCTCGTGTCCTGGCAGTATGTGGCACGCTGGCACAGGAGGCGGCACACGGCTAGCTGCAGATACTGCATGTGATCATTAGTCAGAGCTCTCGTATCCTGGCAGTACGTGGCACGCTGGCACAAGAGGCGGCACACGGCTAGCTGCAGATACTGCATGTGATGATTAGTCAGAGCTCTCGTGTCCTGGCAGTACGTGGCACGCTGGCACAGGAGGCAGCACACGGCTAGCTGCAGATACTGCATGTGATGATTAGTCAGAGCTCTCGTGTCCTGGCAGTATGTGGCACGCTGGCACAGGAGGCGGCACACGGCTAGCTGCAGATACTGCATGTGATCATTAGTCAGAGCTCTCGTATCCTGGCAGTACGTGGCACGCTGGCACAGGAGGCGGCACACGGCTAGCTGCAGATACTGCATGTGATGATTAGTCAGAGCTCTCGTGTCCTGGCAGTATGTGGCACGCTGGCACAGGAGGCGGCACACGGCTAGCTGCAGATACTGCATGTGATGATTAGTCAGAGCTCTCGTGTCCTGGCAGTACGTGGCACGCTGGCACAGGAGCCGGCACACAGCTAGCTGCAGATACTGCATGTGATGATTAGTCAGAGCTCTCGTGTCCTGGCAGTACGTGGCATGCTGGCACAGGAGCCGGCACATGGGTAGCTGCAGATACTGCATGTGATCATTAGTCAGAGCTCTCGTGTCCTGGCAGTACGTGGCACGCTGGCACAGGAGCCGGCACACGGCTAGCTGCAGATACTGCATGTGATCATTAGTCGGTGCTCTCGTGTCCTGGCAGTACGTGGCACGCTGGCACAGGAGCCGGCACACGGCTAGCTGCAGATACTGCATGTGATCATTAGTCGGTGCTCTCGTGTCCTGGCAGTACGTGGCACGCTGGCACAGGAGCCGGCACATGGGTAGCTGCAGATAGTGCATGTGATCATTAGTCAGAGCTCTCGTGTCCTGGCAGTACGTGGCACGCTGGCACAGGAGGCGGCACATGGGTAGCTGCAGATACTGCATGTGATCATTAGTCAGAGCTCTCGTGTCCTGGCAGTACGTGGCACGCTGGCACAGGAGGCGGCACATGGGTAGCTGCAGATACTGCATGTGATCATTAGTCAGAGCTCTCGTGTCCTGGCAGTACGTGGCACGCTGGCACAGGAGCCGGCACACGGCTAGCTGCAGATACTGCATGTGATGATTAGTCTGTGCTCTCGTGTCCTGGCAGTATGTGGCACGCTGGCACAGGAGGCGGCACACGGCTAGCTGCAGATACTGCATGTGATGATTAGTCAGAGCTCTCGTGTCCTGGCAGTATGTGGCACGCTGGCACAGGAGGCGGCACACGGCTAGCTGCAGATACTGCATGTGATGATTGGTCAGAGCTCTTGTGTCCTGGCAGTACGTGGCACGCTGGCACAGGAGCCGGCACACGGCTAGCTGCAGATACTGCATGTGATGATTGGTCAGAGCTCTTGTGTCCTGGCAGTACGTGGCACGCTGGCACAGGAGCCGGCACACGGCTAGCTGCAGATAGTGCATGTGATCATTAGTCAGAGCTCTCGTGTCCTGGCAGTACGTGGCACGCTGGCACAGGAGGCGGCACACGGCTAGCTGCAGATACTGCATGTGATGATTAGTCAGAGCTCTCGTGTCCTGGCAGTACGTGGCATGCTGGCACAGGAGCCGGCACACGGCTAGCTGCAGATACTGCATGTGATGCTTAGTCAGAGCTCTCGTGTCCTGGCAGTACGTGGCACGCTGGCACAGGAGCCGGCACACGGCTAGCTGCAGATACTGCATGTGATGATTAGTCAGAGCTCTCGTGTCCTGGCAGTACGTGGCATGCTGGCACAGGAGCCGGCACACGGCTAGCTGCAGATACTGCATGTGATGCTTAGTCAGAGCTCTCGTGTCCTGGCAGTACGTGGCACGCTGGCACAGGAGCCGGCACACGGCTAGCTGCAGATACTGCATGTGATGATTGGTCAGAGCTCTTGTGTCCTGGCAGTACGTGGCACGCTGGCACAGGAGCCGGCACACGGCTAGCTGCAGATACTGCATGTGATGATTAGTCAGAGCTCTCGTGTCCTGGCAGTACGTGGCATGCTGGCACAGGAGCCGGCACACGGCTAGCTGCAGATACTGCATGTGATCATTAGTCAGAGCTCTCGTATCCTGGCAGTACGTGGCACGCTGGCACAGGAGCCGGCACATGGCTAGCTGCAGATACTGCATGTGATCATTAGTCAGAGCTCTCGTATCCTGGCAGTACGTGGCACGCTGGCACAGGAGGCGGCACACGGCTAGCTGCAGATACTGCATGTGATGATTAGTCAGAGCTCTCGTGTCCTGGCAGTACGTGGCACGCTGGCACAGGAGCCGGCACACGGCTAGCTGCAGATACTGCATGTGATGATTAGTCAGAGCTCTCGTGTCCTGGCAGTACGTGGCACGCTGGCACAGGAGGCGGCACACGGCTAGCTGCAGATACTGCATGTGATCATTAGTCGGTGCTCTCGTGTCCTGGCAGTACGTGGCACGCTGGCACAGGAGCCGGCACACGGCTAGCTGCAGATACTGCATGTGATCATTAGTCGGTGCTCTCGTGTCCTGGCAGTACGTGGCATGCTGGCACAGGAGCCGGCACATGGGTAGCTGCAGATACTGCATGTGATCATTAGTCAGAGCTCTCGTGTCCTGGCAGTACGTGGCACGCTGGCACAGGAGCCGGCACACGGCTAGCTGCAGATACTGCATGTGATCATTAGTCGGTGCTCTCGTGTCCTGGCAGTACGTGGCACGCTGGCACAGGAGCCGGCACACGGCTAGCTGCAGATACTGCATGTGATCATTAGTCGGTGCTCTCGTGTCCTGGCAGTACGTGGCACGCTGGCACAGGAGCCGGCACATGGGTAGCTGCAGATAGTGCATGTGATCATTAGTCAGAGCTCTCGTGTCCTGGCAGTACGTGGCACGCTGGCACAGGAGGCGGCACACGGCTAGCTGCAGATACTGCATGTGATCATTAGTCAGAGCTCTCGTGTCCTGGCAGTACGTGGCACGCTGGCACAGGAGGCGGCACATGGGTAGCTGCAGATACTGCATGTGATCATTAGTCAGAGCTCTCGTGTCCTGGCAGTACGTGGCACGCTGGCACAGGAGCCGGCACACGGCTAGCTGCAGATACTGCATGTGATGATTAGTCTGTGCTCTCGTGTCCTGGCAGTATGTGGCACGCTGGCACAGGAGGCGGCACACGGCTAGCTGCAGATACTGCATGTGATGATTAGTCAGAGCTCTCGTGTCCTGGCAGTATGTGGCACGCTGGCACAGGAGGCGGCACACGGCTAGCTGCAGATACTGCATGTGATGATTGGTCAGAGCTCTTGTGTCCTGGCAGTACGTGGCACGCTGGCACAGGAGCCGGCACACGGCTAGCTGCAGATACTGCATGTGATGATTGGTCAGAGCTCTTGTGTCCTGGCAGTACGTGGCACGCTGGCACAGGAGCCGGCACACGGCTAGCTGCAGATACTGCATGTGATCATTAGTCAGAGCTCTCGTGTCCTGGCAGTACGTGGCACGCTGGCACAGGAGGCGGCACACGGCTAGCTGCAGATACTGCATGTGATGATTAGTCAGAGCTCTCGTGTCCTGGCAGTACGTGGCATGCTGGCACAGGAGCCGGCACACGGCTAGCTGCAGATACTGCATGTGATGCTTAGTCAGAGCTCTCGTGTCCTGGCAGTACGTGGCACGCTGGCACAGGAGCCGGCACACGGCTAGCTGCAGATACTGCATGTGATGATTAGTCAGAGCTCTCGTGTCCTGGCAGTATGTGGCACGCTGGCACAGGAGCCGGCACACGGCTAGCTGCAGATACTGCATGTGATGATTAGTCAGAGCTCTCGTGTCCTGGCAGTATGTGGCACGCTGGCACAGGAGCCGGCACACGGCTAGCTGCAGATACTGCATGTGATGATTAGTCAGAGCTCTCGTGTCCTGGCAGTACGTGGCATGCTGGCACAGGAGTCGGCACACGGCTAGCTGCAGATACTGCATGTGATCATTAGTCAGAGCTCTCGTGTCCTGGCAGTATGTGGCACGCTGGCACAGGAGCCGGCACACGGCTAGCTGCAGATACTGCATGTGATGATTAGTCAGAGCTCTCGTGTCCTGGCAGTACGTGGCATGCTGGCACAGGAGTCGGCACACGGCTAGCTGCAGATACTGCATGTGATCATTAGTCAGAGCTCTCGTGTCCTGGCAGTACGTGGCACGCTGGCACAGGAGCCGGCACACGGGCTAGCTGCAGATACTGCATGTGATCATTAGTCAGAGCTCTCATGCCCTGGCAGTACGTGGCACGCTGGCACAGGAGCCGGCACATGGCTAGCTGCAGATACTGCATGTGATGATTAGTCTGTTCTCGTGTCCTGGCAGTACGTGGCACGCTGGCACAGGAGCCGGCACATGGCTAGCTGCAGATACTGCATGTGATGATTAGTCTGTTCTCGTGTCCTGGCAGTACGTGGCACGCTGGCACAGGAGGCGGCACACGGCTAGCTGCAGATACTGCATGTGATGATTAGTCAGAGATCTCGTGTCCTGGCAGTACGTGGCACGCTGGCACAGGAGGCAGCACACGGCTAGCTGCAGATACTGCATGTGATGATTAGTCGCTGCTCTCGTGTCCTGGCAGTACGTGGCACGCTGGCACAGGAGGCGGCACACGGCTAGCTGCAGATACTGCATGTGATCATTAGTCAGAGCTCTCGTGTCCTGGCAGTACGTGGCATGCTGGCACAGGAGCCGGCACACGGCTAGCTGCAGATACTGCATGTGATGATTAGTCTGTTCTCGTGTCCTGGCAGTACGTGGCACGCTGGCACAGGAGGCGGCACACGGCTAGCTGCAGATACTGCATGTGATGATTAGTCAGAGATCTCGTGTCCTGGCAGTACGTGGCACGCTGGCACAGGAGGCGGCACACGGCTAGCTGCAGATACTGCATGTGATGCTTAGTCAGAGCTCTCGTGTCCTGGCAGTACGTGGCACGCTGGCACAGGAGGCGGCACACGGCTAGCTGCAGATACTGCATGTGATCATTAGTCAGAGCTTTCGTGTCCTGGCAGTACGTGGCACGCTGGCACAGGAGCCGGCACATGGCTAGCTGCAGATACTGCATGTGATGATTAGTCTGTTCTCGTGTCCTGGCAGTACGTGGCACGCTGGCACAGGAGCTGACATCAGGGCTCACATTACACATCGGCTCCCTATGATTACATGTGTGCCCTTATGTGACAAGTCGTACCTCAGCATTTCTATAGTTTTTTCAGTGTCATTTGACTCTTGCTCTCAGGCCACGTTCACACGGTCAGTATTCGGTCAGGATTTTACAGCAGTGTTTGTCGCCAGGAGCGGTGATAATACAGACGTGGTGACCTGTCTCTGCTTCGATTACTTGTCCTCTGATTGTCCCTCTGGTTTTGTCTTACAAATACTGCAGGTGTGACCGTGGGCTCCGAGCGCCGTGTGATCCTGGGACCGGTCCCGTCTATCGGCCGAGCGGACAGGAGCCCCCACTGTTCACACACGGCGGTCTTTCCATGTGGCGGATCAGCACTATATTTCATACGCGGCTCCGGCTGCCGGCTGGCCCTTGTGGGGTCCGTTCTCCACGTGGACTGGAAATATGTGCACAGACCCTCGAGGGGAACTAAGAAGGGCAGATTTCTGCTCATAGCAAGTGCTGATCTCCTATGAAAGAAATCGATCATCTCTTCTGATCCCTTCGCACGGCGCAGACTGACGGTTAGACGACAATTCGCTGTCCGTGTTGTCTCCAGCACATCCGGTCTTTACACGTGGCAATGTGCTGCCGACAACAGTAATCGAATGACCGCATATTTGGTCCAATCAAAGCCCGGTCGATGGTTGATTGGCGACATCTTACAGGGCCGCTAATTGGAAACATGAAAGCCCATTCCATGCAGTGATAATCGGCCACGTGGTGGTGAGTCCTTGGTTACTGTGTAGTCTTCACCAAAGGACCATTATTACCAGATTTTTATGTCCCAGAGACTAAGTAAAGTGGGTGAAAGTCTGCTGTCCGGGGGTCGGCGATGCTGCGGGACATTGGTCTGGGCTCCAGCACAATAAACGTCACCCTGCACCGATACATTGTAACAATTATGGTTCCTGCTGCTGATTGGACCCAGTGCATTTGTAGCAGCTTCTAGATGTCGTGAAGAATGTTTCCATTCACTGACAGCAAGCCGAGATGTTGAAATGGTGAGGAAGGGAAAACACAGGCCTGATTCATTATTCGGGGGATCTTTAGCGTCACTTTTTTGGTTTTGTGGTACCGTATTTGCTGCCATTTTTTGCCTAGTTCTGCAATATGCATCCTGAGTCTTGTGCAAAATAAAACCCCGCTCTTCACGTTTGTCGTTAACGCATTTTATGGCTTTGTAGTGTAAGACACGGCGAGTGACTAGAGCACATGTGCATGACAACGTGCGATTTTTGGGGAAGCCACAATTGATGAATCGGGTGAAAACATCTGGAAACCCTGAACTCCGACCACAATGACAAAATAGAAAAATAAAACGACAAACGCACAAAATGTGACTGTAAAAAGGATCAAATGAAAAGATGGATTGGTGCAAACAAAAAAGGCACAAAAACCGTGAGTGGGTGCAATGATGGATGCGCCCCATCGTGCATGAGAAGCTGCAGCGCTGCGCGTGGTAATGATGAGTCAATACTCGGGGGTCTCGGTCTCCAGTGTCCCTGCGCTACAAGCTGTCAGTCGCCCTGATGAGCAGGTATAGTTATTTCTGAAGTGCCTAGGACAGGAATCTGTGAGGATGCCGCGCTGGAGACGGAGGAGCCGGGGTCCGCACAGCTATATACAGACAAACCCAATGAGGGGGGCACAGAGTCAGTGTGAATGTGCAGCCCCCCAGGAACATAAGACAACACGGCCGGAGCCGGCGGCCAGGATTCTGGTATTGTCTGACACTGGTGGGATCATAGTCGGCATCCAGGACCTCACATTCTCAGATTCTCTGTGATAAGTTTCTGAGTGACATGAGTGGGATCCGCTCCCACAGGGCTGTGGTGGTTTTTTTGCAATAAAATCTGCTTCTAAATCCTTGTAAAATCTTCTGTGAATAAACCCTGAGGCGTCTTTTACACTTACCGTGTATTTTGTGGCCCTTTATTCTGGGCCTTTTTTACGGGCCGTATTGCCGCGGTTGTCAGGGTCTGCCACAATATCAAAAAAACTTATGGATCACCGTTTTCCAGGTTCCCAATATTATTGCAAAAGTATTGGGAAAAAAAAATGGCGTTCTGCAAAAACGGAAGTCACGGCGCACCACAAGAACAACCTTCCGTTGTTTTTGCGGTCCTATTCATTTAGAATGGGGGCCATGTCCATAAGTCGTGAAAAAATATCGAGCAAAAAACGGGCCAAAATAACCCGGCAGCCTAAAGCGGACGAGGTGATGACGGCACACGGCTCTGCAGTGCATCATGGGGTTTGCTGACATTGAAGCTGCAGACGCGGCTTTGTGGAGTTGATCAGGTGACGAGACCCCATTCTCCTGATGTCGGAGACCTCCGGACCTGTCCACACCGACACCATTACTGCCTGCCAGTCCCGGCTCCTCCGCTGTGCGGCTGCCCACATATAGGTAATCCGGCCAGCATTGCTCCATCTATATGGCTGTGGGCCGCATAGAATGGTATTGGCCCCCCTGGTCCAGACCGTCACCGGCAGCAAATATATAGCTTCAAATGTTCATATAAAGAGGGAACCGTACCGTAATGTTTTCTTTTTGTGTGTATGGTGGTTTATGCAGCTTTTTCCCAGTGCTCTTTTTTTGGGCAGGTGTTGGCTGGATGTCAGTAGGAGCTTACGAAATCCAGGCCACACAGTGCGGTGTCTGAAGGTTGTTCATTAAGGTTGTGCTCTCTGTATGGCACTATTTGTACGGTATTAAAGAATGCTTGTGTCCTTGTGATTCCATGAAAAACATTAGAACCTCATAGTCACCACATGAATAAATGAAATAAAGAATGAAGAAAATAATCAAGACAAAAAATGAGGTTGAGGTGTGAGTGGCTGCCGGACACCAGCATGGACCCTCATCCTCAGCAAGGGGCATAAAATCTGCTATGGACGGTGCCATCGTCACTATATGGTCTTCATGGTTCCACAACTTTCTAAAAGGAACTTTGTTCCTCAAGACTCTTGTGCCGTAGGTTACAAGGAAGCTGAGATTGAAGAGTAAATCCAGGGGCGGCAGATGCCCCCCGTCTGCTCCAGTATGAACATTTACTGCAGAATATCAGGCAGAAACTCCCACAAGAAAGAACGGATGGCAACATGAGATTACGGATATCACCACAGCAAATAATAGCTGTCATGATCACCTCCGAGGCAGCAGAGATGCTAATGGCTTTTCTGGGAGTTCCCTGGCACACTTCACTGCCAGGAGAAATAAATGCCAGGCAGATCCAGAGCCAGGAACAGAAGCAGCCTGAGAGCCATTCACACTGAGCATGAAATACAGCGACCACAGGCGGAAGAGCAGGCGATCGATGTCCCCCGGACGTGCGATATGCCCCTTACGTGCAATATGTCCCCAACGTGCGATGTCCCCGATGTGCGATGTCCCCCCCGACGTGCGATGTGCCCCGACATGTGATGTGCCCCGACGCGCAATATGTCCCCATACGTGCAATGTCCCCCAACGTGCAATGTCCCGATTCATGATGTCCCGATGTGCGATGTCCTCGACGCATGATGTCCCCGACGTATGATGTCCCCGACGTGCGATGTCCCAATGCATGATGTCCCCGATCTGCGACGGCCCCCAACGTGCGATGTCCCCAAACTGCGATGTCCCCGACGCATGATGTCCCCCGACGTGCAATGTCCTCGACTCATGATGTCCCTGTCGTGCGATGTCACAGACGTGCGATGTCCCTGACGTGTGATATCCCCGACGCATGATGTCCCTGTCGTGCGATGTCCCCGATGCGTGATGTCCCTGTCGTGCGATGTCCCCGACATCCAGACATCCAAAGAACCATAGACCCACTACAGGACAGCAGCCAAGACATCATGGCTCCATCACGAGGGACACATATTTCTCATTCTACAGAATACCAGCTTAGGGGGCCACGGCCCCAGCTGAAAGAGTACAGACATAGTACAGCTATTGACCATAGCTGAACCATGAATACGTTTGGGGTAGTCGAGATTTGGACCCACCAGTTCCCCATGGATACATTTGTGAAGGCCAGGATTAGGACCCATCAGTCACCTGGCTCTATGGAGATGTTCGGAGAAGCCAGGTTGTGACTGTCTGGTCAAATGGCCTTATACCTCAATGGACTGTTACCTTAAGCTTGTCATTACCTCCTCTCTGTGTGCATGCCACAGGTGGGATAGTCGGCCCTGGAAGCTCTTAGGTCACAGCTGCTCATATCCCGGTGAGTCAGCAGAAGAGGGAGACGCTGTAATTTTGCACCATTTTGGGCATTTTTCTGAGACTGTTCTAAGTGTTATTTTCCTGTTTTGTGGATCAAAAAAGTATTTCCACAATATTTTACCCTCAACCTGTGATGTCTGAGTAGTATTGTGCCAACAGTAAAAGGAGAGTGAGCGTTCGGTGGGATGATGCCTGTTTCATGCAGTTTTGGCTAGAGGACCAGGGCACCCACTGGCTCCCATGCCTCCATAAACCTCTCTACACTAACTTGGGTTGGTGGCAAAGCGGTAACCATATGGGCATCATCTCTATCAATTTCAAGGTATAAAGAAATTGCCTCATGCACAGTTAGTTTTGATGAACGGTTGAACTCTTCTACGTTTTTGAGAGCAAGTGAAACCTTGTTGCTGAAATCTGGATAATCTGTTTGCTATGAAAGTGGCTTCTTTTACCTGTGTCAACGCTTTGCCTGCTCCATGTCAGCCAGATACTTCTCAATATGAAACTCCTCATCTGATGAGGCTGAAAATATGGTAGCAGTAACAATGGAAGACTCCCGTCCTGCGCTCTGCAGTCCTGTAGGCCACTCACAATGCTACTTCAGTCAGAGCTTCTTTTCCTTTAGTTAGCTGTTGATCATCCAGCAATATACGATGACTCGGGTCCACATAAACAGCTGCCAGAAGAATTTTATTTTCTAATAGCAGTGTCTCTCTCCATTTCATTGAAGCAGCAATGCCATCTGCGATTATACCTCCTCTTTGTGACAGGCAAAACAACAAATTCATCCACTCCTTCCAGGAGTTAAATCCTCAGCTTGTAACTTTTTAGTCACTAAGTGGGTGATGAAGCAATTCCTTCAATTCAGCCACCTGTGTCCATTGACCTTCATTTAGTGTTACTTGAGGGTCGGCCATATCTACAAGGAGGGGTTTCAGCTCAAGCAATCGCTCAATCATTAAATCATCCACAATTGCCCCTTTTCCAGCTCGTCTCTTTAAGATGGAATCAATTTTGAGGGTTCTGGCAGCAATAAGCAATTTTCTCACTTTGCCAGTCAGAGTTCCACCATGTCCCTCTTGCAGACTATCTCTTACTGCCGTCTGCAGCGTGTGCACAACACAGATCATGTGATGAATATGAGAAAGCTATGAAGCTTCAATAAGATCTAATTGTAAAGTATCATTCTCCAATTCTTCTGTAGTAATAAATGTTTGTTCCTCCGTTGCAGGACTGTGGCCTTCTATCTCGCATTCTGAATCTGAAAGTTTTCTTCTAGCTGCTGTTCACCTTCATTATCCTCATTCATCAGTTTAATTGTAGTCAATACAAGAACTTATTCTTCTTTAATCTTGCAGAACTTTTTTCACTAAGGCCTGGAGACACTGGCTGCTGTGATGAACTTTAGTATCTTTTACTGCCAGTGTCTTGGGAACAATTTTCTTGTTGTCACAAACAAATCGACTGTTAGTAGCAAAATAGTTCACTCTGAGTGCAGGCATCCATTTTAAGAAATATAAAGCATCTCTTGAGAGTCTTATTACAATCCTCCTTTTGGTTAAGGGCTTCTTCAATCACTGATTTTCTAATTCTTTCTCTTTCCAGAGTAACATCAATATTGAAAGTAATTTCTCCATTAAGAACTGTATAAGCTGGTGGTGCAAATAATGATAATGGTACACCTTCTTACACAACAAGCTATATGAGCGTTCTTTTAAAATTTCTGCTGTCATTGTTACAGTAACTTTGTTACTTACAAAATATCTTGTAACTGATGGTTGAAGCGCTCTTTCCTCCTTTTTATGGTGGGAAGTGCTGGGCACTGGTTTCTTGGTGTTGCTGTGATCTTTCTCAGTCACAGCTTTGAACACTTCTGGGTGTAAGCGTTGTAAATGTTTTTTTTTAGATTGGACGCTCTCATAGGAGCATTTTTATCACTGTCTGAGTATGCACTGATATTGAACTCACAGCATTTGTGTTCATCTGTCATACACTGACGCACAAAATATTTTTTATCTTTAGTTAATGTGAAATGCTCAAATACATCTGACTTCATAGGAAGCTTCTTGGGCATTTTGCAATTATATAAATTCATTCTCTAAATAATTTTATCATATAAAAAAATAAGGTATATTTATAATTACTGCCAGAATAGGGGATCATGTATAATTCTGGATAGAAATAAAACAATCTTTGCATAAATCAATAATACAGATGATGACAAATACAATGTTTGTAATATATGTTTTTAGATAGCTTTACTCTGAACATTCAATCTCAGGCATGTCTCAGGGTACAGCTTGGTAAATGTTTCACATCATGATGCTTCACAGTCTATGAAGAGGAGAGGAGGGAGCAAGTTTGTGCTGAATCATACCCCAGAAAGAACCTGAAACTGCCAGCACAGCTAATAACATGAAGAGCAACTAACCTCTCCAAACATGAGCTCAGAGGAAAAGCAAACTAAAACATGAAGCTTTCAGAGAAAGCATACACTGGACTATTGATATATGCAGTTTATTGAAAGTTTAGATATGCTTTAGGAAGTATTTGCTTAATCCTGTTCACGCTAACGGTTCTTGAGATGAGTGCAGTGCTTTATTGCTCTGATCTGTAGAGGAGGAACTTTACTACTGAGCATGTACATAAAGTGCAGCACAGATTCATCTCAACTTAATGCCGAGGTCCTCATATCAGGAATAGAGCAGACATTTCGTACCATATGAAAAAATATTCATCACACACAGAATTTAGATACTGCACACAAGTTATTACATAATTTAGGAGTCCATCCAATTTTATACTTCAACTTCACCAAATTGTTTCCCGACTCCACAGCTCTGATGCTAACTATGGATTGTGTACGTTCCACAGCTCTGATGCTAACTATGGATTGTGTACGTTCCTGGGGCAGTGATATAATGTATATAATATGATAACAATAGATTACATGCTCCTGGGGCAGGTGACAATAGATTGTAAGGATGGTGGAAGTTACTACACAATGTACACAGAGTTATATAAACTGTGGGAAATCTCTGCATTTCGTTGCTCTGCAGGAATCAGATTTGTGCAGTTCGGAAGCAGCGGCCAAAAGTTCACCTGTGCAGCCTCCATGACTCATCAGTAACAGTTTTTTTTTCACTGACTTATGACAAGTTTATTATATTCAATCATGAAAATCTAATTATATGTTTATCGTATTTAATTATGAAGATCCAGCTGCGCATGTATTATAATTTAATGATGACAAGCCGCAGGAGAGGATCATTAGCATCGAAGCCACATTTTTCATCTGTACAGAATCGCTTACGCTGCAGGTGCGGACATGTCGCCCAGATCGGCCTGAGAAGTTGGTGAACGCTCCCGATAACACAGCACAGACTAATTATCAGGAGATATGGAGGAAATTAAAGGACCGGGGTCACCAGTCGTTCTCAAATTCCTGGACCGTCAGTAAAAATACTGCGCTTTTTGTAATGTCTAGAAAAACCAATTGAGGCTGAAGAAACTTATTTGGATAATTGTGAGTGTAATTATCGATACTTTACATTGAATGTAACTAATGTCTGATATCAGAATTCTGGGCTGTGGACGAGGATCACGGTTATGGTTTTCCAATGTGTCCATTTAGTCAAGTTGTCATCGGTGGACGGACCGAGGCCTCGCTCATCGACAACGCTGGCCATTCGGCTATCTGCTGATGAGTTATCAAATCTTCTGCGTTACTGGAATGCCACGAAGAAGCTAAAAATAAAAAAACACCACCACAGGACTCACCGATGCCGCGTCTTAACAGCAGTGTAGTTTTTAACACGTTTTGTAACATCTCTGTAACAACCTGATGGAAAAGAAGAGACCGTAGAAGAGACCGTCAGCTCGAGGATTCCTGGAACATTAGAGGATGAAGAACCACTGATCTCGTCTCTAGTTTGTAATTCCAGACAAACGTAGCGTGATCTCTAAATGCGTCTATGCACCTCGGACGTCTGTCTCTCCAGGCACCCCATACACACGCATGTGTTCTAAGGAAGGAGAGAAGAGTCAGCCATTGTTCCTGCACTCCTTTCCATGCAATTCTGATCTCCTCCACCAGACTCTTCTGTCCCACTCTTCTATACTTTCACTCACACTCCTCTGTCCCCATCCTCCATTTCTTCCTCCAGACTCCTCTGCCCTCCTCAATACATCTCTGTCCCCATTCAGACTCCTATATTCTCCAGACAGACTCTTCTGTCCTCCTTTAGACCCCTCTGTCCTCCTCCAGACGCCTCTGTCCTCCTCCAGACTCCTCTGTCCTCCTCCAGACTCCTCTGTCCTCTTTTAGACGCCTCTGTCCTCCTCCAGACGCCTCTGTCCTCCTCCAGACGCCTCTGTCCTCCTCCAGACTCCTCTGTCCTCCTTTAGACTCCTCTGTCCTCCTCCAGACTCCTCTGTCCTCCTCCAGACTCCTCTGTCCTGCTTTAGACTCCTCTGTCCTCCTCCTTTAGACTCCTCTGTCCTCCTCCAGATTCCTCTGTCCTCCAGACTCCTCTGTCCTCCTTTAGATGCCTCTGTCCTCCTCCAGACTCCTCTGTCCTCCTTTAGATGCCTCTGTCCTCCTCCAGACTCCTCTGTCCTCCTCCAGACTCCTCTGTCCTCCTTTAGATGCCTCTGTCCTCCTCCAGACTCCTCTGTCCTCCTCCAGACTCCTCTGTCCTCCTTTAGATGCCTCTGTCCTCCTCCAGACTCCTCTTTCCTCCTTTAGATGCCTCTGTCCTCCTCCAGACTCCTCTGTCCTCCTCCAGACTCCTCTGTCCTCCTTTAGATGCCTCTGTCCTCCTCCAGACTCCTCTGTCCTCCTCCAGACTCTTCTGTCCTCCTTTAAATGCCTCTGTCCTCCTCCAGAATCCTCTGTCCTCCTCCAGACTCCTCTGTCCTCCTTTAGACTCCGCTGTCCTCCAGACTCCTCTGTCCTCTTCCAGACGCCTCTGTCCTCCTCCAGACTCCTCTGTCCTCTTCCAGACTCCTCTGTCCTCTTCCAGACTCCTCTGTCCTCCTCCAGACTGCTCTGTCCTCTTCCCGACTCCTGTCCTCCTTTAGGCTCTGTCCTCTTTTAGACACCTTTGTCCTCCAGACTCCTCTGTCCTCCTCCAGACTCCTCTGTCCTCCTCCAGACTCCTCTGTCCTCTTTTAGACGCCTCTGTCCTCCTTTAGATGCCTCTGTCCTCCTCCAGACTCCTCTGTCCTCTTTTAGACGCCTCTGTTCACCTTTGGATGCCTCTGTCCTCCTCCAGACTCCTCTGTCCTCCTTTAGATTCCTCTGTCCTCCTCCAGACTCCTCTGTCCTCCTTTAGACCCCTCTGTCCTCCTCCAGACTCCTCTGTCCTCCTTTAGACGCCTCTGTCCTCCTTTAGACGCCTCTGTCCTCCTCCAGACGCCTCTGTCCTCCTCCAGACTCCTCTGTCCTCCTTTAGATGACTGTCCTCCTTTAGATTCCTCTGTCCTCCTCCAGACTCCTCTGTCCTCCTTTAGACCCCTCTGTCCTCCTCCAGACTCCTCTGTCCTCCTTTAGACGCCTCTGTCCACCTTTGGATGCCTCTGTCCTCCTCCAGACTCCTCTGTCCTCCTTTAGATGACTGTCCTCCTTTAGATTCCTCTGTCCTCCTCCAGACTCCTCTGTCCTCCTTTAGACCCCTCTGTCCTCCTCCAGACTCCTCTGTCCTCCTTTAGACGCCTCTGTCCTCCTTTAGACGCCTCTGTCCTCCTCCAGACGCCTCTGTCCTCCTCCAGACTCCTCTGTCCTCCTTTAGACAACTCTGTCTTCCTTTAGATTCCTCTGTCCTCCTCCAGACTCCATTTACCTGCTGCATTCCCTTCTCCCGTCCATTTACCTGCTGTATTCCTTCCTCCTTCCATCCATTTACCTGCTGCATTCCCTCCTTCCGTCCATTTACCTGCTGCATTCCCTCCTCCTTCCATCCATTTACCTGCTGCATTCCTTCCTTCCGTCCATTTACCTGCTGCATTCCCTCCTCCTTCCATCCATTTACCTGCTGCATTCCTTCCTTCCGTCCATTTACCTGCTGCATTTCCTCCTTCCGTCCATTTACCTGCTGCATTCCTTCCTCCTTCCATCCATTTACCTGCTGCATTCCCTCCTTCTGTCCATTTACCTGCTGCATTCCCTCCTCTTTCCGTCCATTTACCTGCTGCATTCCCTCCTCCTTCCGTCCATTTACCTGCTACATTCCCTCCTTCCGTCCATTTACCTGCTGCATTCCCTCCTCCTTCCATCCATTTACCTGCTGCATTCCCTCCTCTCATCCATTTACCTGCTGCATTTCCTCCTCTCATCCATTTACCTGCTGCATTCCCTCCTCCTTCCGTCCATTTACCTGCTGCATTCCCTCCTCTCATCCATTTACCTGCTGCATTTCCTCCTCTCATCCATTTACCTGCTGCATTCCCTCCTCCTTCCATCCATTTACCTGCTGCATTCCCTCCTCTCATCCATTTACCTGCTGCATTTCCTCCTCTCATCCATTTACCTGCTGCATTCCCTCCTCCTTCCGTCCATTTACCTGCTGCATTCCCTCCTCTCATCCATTTACCTGCTGCATTCCCTCCTCCCATCCATTTACCTGCTGCATTCCCTCCTTCGTCCATTTACCTGCTGCAGTCCCTCCTCCTTCCGTTCATTTACCTGCTG
The DNA here is from genome assembly GCF_032444005.1 of Ranitomeya imitator. Taxonomy (NCBI): domain Eukaryota; kingdom Metazoa; phylum Chordata; class Amphibia; order Anura; family Dendrobatidae; genus Ranitomeya; species Ranitomeya imitator. The sequence goes on from NC_091291.1 coordinate 146,908,003, forward strand.
CATTCCCTCCTTCTTCCGTCCATTTACCTCCTGCATTCCCTCCTTCTTCTGTCCATTTACCTCCTGCATTCCCTCCTCCTTCCGTCCATTTACCTGCTGCATTCCCTCCTCTTTCCTTCCATTTACCTGCTGCATTCCCTCCTCCTTCCATCCATTTACCTGCTGCATTCCCTCGTCCTGTCCACTTACCTGCTGCATTCCCTCCTCCTTCCGTCCATTTACCTGCTGCATTCCCTTCTCCTTCCGTCCATTTACCTGCTGTATTCCCTCCTTCTGTCCATTTACCTGCTGCATTGCCTCCTGCTTCTGTCCATTTGCCTGCTGCATTGCCTCCTGCTTCCGTCCATTTACCTGCTGCATTCCCTCCTCCTTCCGTCCATTTACCTGCTGTATTCCCTCCTTCATCCATTTACCTGCTGCAGTCCCTCCTCCTTCCGTTCATTTACCTCCTGCATTCCCTCCTTCTTCTGTCCATTTACCTCCTGCATTCCCTCCTCCTTCCGTCCATTTACCTGCTGCATTCCCTCCTCTTTCCATCCATTTACCTGCTGCATTCCCTCCTCCTTCCGTCCATTTACCTGCTGCATTCCCTCCTCCTTCCGTCCATTTACCTGCTGCATTCCCTCGTCCTGTCCACTTACCTGCTGCACTCCCTCCTCTTTCCATCCATTTACCTGCTACATTCCCTCCTCCTTCTGTCCATTTACCTGCTGCATTCCCTCGTCCTGTCCACTTACCTGCTGCATTCCCTCCTCTTTCCATCCATTTACCTGCTACATTCCCTCCTCCTTCCGTCCATTTACCTGCTACATTCCCTCCTCCTTCTGTCCATTTACCTGCTGCATTCCCTCCTCCTTCCGTCCATTTACCTGCTACATTCCCTCCTCCTTCTGTCCATTTACCTGCTGCATTCCCTCCTCCTTCCGTCCATTTACCTGCTGCATTCCCTCCTCCTTCCGTCCATTTACCTACTGTATTCCCTCCTTCTGTACATTTACCTGCTGCATTGCCTCCTGCTTCTGTCCATTTGCCTGCTGCATTGCCTCCTGCTTCCGTCCATTTACCTGCTGCATTCCCTCCTCCTTCCATCCATTTACCTGCTGTATTCCCTCCTTCTGTCCATTTACCTGCTGCATTGCCTCCTGCTTCCGTCCATTTACCTGCTGCATTCCCTCCTCCTTCCATCCATTTACCTGCTGCATTCCTTCCTTCCGTCCATTTACCTGCTGCATTTCCTCCTTCCGTCCATTTCCCTGCTGCATTCCTTCCTCCTTCCGTCCATTTACCTGCTGCATTCCCTCCTTCTGTCCATTTACCTGCTGCATTCCCTCCTTCTTCCGTCCATTTACCTGCTGCATTCCCTCCTCCTTCCATCCATTTACCTGCTGCATTTCCTCCTCCTTCCATCCATTTACCTGCTGCATTCCTTCCTTCCGTCCATTTACCTGCTACATTCCCTCCTTCCGTCCATTTACCTGCTGCATTCCCTCCTCCTTCCATCCATTTACCTGCTGCATTGCCTCCTGCTTCCGTCCATTTACCTGCTGTATTCCCTCCTTCTGTCCATTTACCTGCTGCATTCCCTCCTCCTTCCGTCCATTTACCTGCTGCATTCCCTCCTTCTGTCCATTTACCTGCTGCATTCCCTCCTCCTTCCATCCATTTACCTGCTGCATTCCCTCCTCCTTCCGTCCATTTACCTGCTGTATTCCCTCCTTCTGTCCATTTACCTGCTGCATTCCCTCCTCCTTCCGTCCATTTACCTGTTGCATTCCCTCCTCTTTCCGTCCATTTACCTGCTGCATTCCCTCCTCCTTCTGTCCATTTACCTGCTGCATTTCCTCCTCTTTCCATCCATTTACCTGCTGCATTTCCTCCTCTTTCCATCCATTTACCTCCTGCATTGCCTCCTGCTTCCGTCCATTTACCTGCTGCATTCCCTCCTCCTTCCGTCCATTTACCTGCTGCATTCCCTCCTCCTTCCGTCCATTTACCTGCTGCATTCCCTCCTCCTTCCGTCCATTTACCTGCTGCATTCCCTCCTCCTTCTGTCCATTTACCTGCTGTATTCCCTCCTTCTGTCCATTTACCTGCTGCATTGCCTCCTGCTTCTGTCCATTTGCCTGCTGCATTCCCTCCTCCTTCCGTCGATTTACCTGCTGCATTCCCTCCTCCTTCCGTCCATTTACCTGCTGCATTCCCTCCTCCTTCCGTCCATATACCTACTGTATTCCCTCCTTCTGTACATTTACCTGCTGCATTGCCTCCTGCTTCTGTCCATTTGCCTGCTGCATTGCCTCCTGCTTCCGTCCATTTACCTGCTGCATTCCCTCCTCCTTCCATCCATTTACCTGCTGTATTCCCTCCTTCTGTCCATTTACCTGCTGCATTGCCTCCTGCTTCTGTCCATTTGCCTGCTGCATTCCCTCCTCCTTCCGTCGATTTACCTGCTGCATTCCCTCCTCCTTCCGTCCATTTACCTGCTGCATTCCCTCCTTCCGTCCATTTACCTGCCGCATTCCCTCCTCCCGTCCATTTACCTGCGGCATTCCCTCCTTCCGTCCATTTACCTGCTGCATTCCCTCCTCCTTCCGTCCATTTACCTGCTGCATTCCCTCCTCTTTCCGTCCATTTGCCTGCTGCATTCCCTCCTCCTTCCGTCCATTTACCTGCTGCATTTCCTCCTCCTTCCGTCCATTTACCTGCTGCATTCCCTCCTCCTTCCGTCCATTTACCTGTTGCATTCCCTCCTCTTTCCGTCCATTTACCTGCTGCATTCCCTCCTCCTTCCGTCCATTTACCTGCTGCATTCCCTCCTTCTGTCCATTTACCTGCTGCATTTCCTCCTCTTTCCATCCATTTACCTGCTGCATTGCCTCCTGCTTCCGTCCATTTACCTGCTGCATTCCCTCCTCCTTCCGTCCATTTACCTGCTGTATTCCCTCCTTCTGTCCATTTACCTGCTGCATTGCCTCCTGCTTCTGTCCATTTGCCTGCTGCATTCCCTCCTACTTCTATTTACCTGCTGCATTTCCTCTTTCTGTCCATTTACCTGCTGCATTCCCTCCTCCTTCCGTCGATTTACCTGCTGCATTCCCTCCTCCCGTCCATTTACCTGCTGCATTCCCTCCTTCCGTCCATTTACCTGCTGCATTCCCTCCTCCTTCCGTCCATTTACCTGCTGCATTCCCTCCTCCTTCCGTCCATTTACCTGCTGTATTCCCTCCTTCTGTCCATTTACCTGCTGCATTGCCTCCTGCTTCTGTCCATTTGCCTGCTGCATTCCCTCCTCCTTCTATTTACCTGCTGCATTTCCTCTTTCTGTCCATTTACCTGCTGCATTCCCTCCTCCTTCCGTCGATTTACCTGCTGCATTCCCTCCTTCCGTCCATTTACCTGCTGCATTCCCTCCTCCTTCCGTCCATTTACCTGCTGCATTCCCTCCTCCTTCCGTCCATTTACCTGCTGCATTTCCTTCTCCTTCCGTCCATTTACCTGCTGCATTCCCTCCTCCTTCCGTCCATTTACCTGCTGCATTTCCTTCTCCTCCCGTCCATTTACCTGCTGCATTCCCTCCTCCTTCCGTCCATTTACCTGTTGCATTCCCTCCTCCTTGCGTCGATTTACCTGCTGCATTCCCTCCTCCTTCCGTCCATTTACCTGCCGCATTCCCTCCTTCCGTCCATTTACCTGCCGCATTCCCTCCTCCCGTCCATTTACCTGCCACATTCCCTCCTTCCGTCCATTTACCTGCCACATTCCCTCCTTCCGTCCATTTACCTGCTGCATTTCCTCTTTCCGTCCATTTACCTGCCGCATTCCCTCCTCCCGTCCATTTACCTGCTGCATTCCCTCCTCCTTCCGTCCATTTACCTGCTGCATTCCCTCCTCCTTCCGTCCATTTACCTGTTGCATTCCCTCCTCTTTCCGTCCATTTACCTGCTGCATTCCCTGCTCCTGTCCATTTACCTGCTGCATTTCCTCCTCTTTCCATCTATTTACCTGCTGCATTGCCTCCTGCTTCTGTCCATTTGCCTGCCACATTCCCTCCTTCCGTCCATTTACCTGCTGCATTTCCTCTTTCTGTCCATTTACCTGCTGCATTCCCTCCTCCCGTCCATTTACCTGCTGCATTTCCTCTTTCCGTCCATTTACCTGCTGCATTCCCTCCTCCTTCCGTCCATTTACCTGCTGCATTCCCTCCTCCTTCCGTCCATTTACCTGTTGCATTCCCTCCTCTTTCCGTCCATTTACCTGCTGCATTCCCTCCTCCTGTCCATTTACCTGCTGCATTTCCTCCTCTTTCCATCCATTTACCTGCTACATTCCCTCCTCTTTCCGTCCATTTACCTGCTGCATTCCCTCCTCCTTCTGTCCATTTACCTGCTGCATTTCCTCCTCTTTCCGTCCATTTACCTGCTGCATTGCCTCCTGCTTCTGTCCATTTGCCTGCTGCATTCCCTCCTCCCGTCCATTTACCTGCTGCATTTCCTCCTCTTTCCATCCATTTACCTGCTGCATTCCCTCCACATTCCGTCCATTTAACTTCCCTATCCAACATCACTGAAGGGGGGCTTGCTCATCTCCTCTCCAAATAACACCTCACACCTCACTACTTGTGTGCTTGATGCCATCCCACCTCTTTCCCAACCTCACCACTACACTAATCCCATCCCTAACCCACTTCTTCAATCTATCACTAAGTTCTGGCACCTTCCCTTCTGCTTTCAAACATGCCACAATCACGCCAATCCTTAAAAAGCCATCTCTTGACCCAAGCGCTATGTCCAGCTATCGCCCCATATCTTTGCTCCCATTTGCTTCCAAACTCCTTGAGCAGCATGTCCACGCTGAACTTTCCTCTCAACTTGCAACCAACTCTCTCTTTGACAATCTACAATCTGGCTTCCGTCCCCACCATTCCTCTGAGACAGCCCTGACCAAAATTACTAACGACTTACTTACAGCCAAAGCTAACGGACAATACTCTATACTCCTCCTTCTAGACCTGTCCTCTGCCTTCGACACAGTTGACCACTGCCTTCTACTACAGATCCTCTCCTCCTTTGGCATCAAAGACCTCGCCCTATCCTGGATCTCCTCATACCTCACCAACCGCACATTTAGCGTTTCCTACTCCCATACTACCTCTTCATCCCTCCCCCTCTGTGTCGGTGTCCCTCAAGGCTCTGTTCTAGGACCCCTACTCTTCTCAATCTATACCCTTGGCCTGGGACAACTTATAAAGTCCTATGGCTTCCAGTACCATCTATATGCTGATGACACTCAGATCTACCTCTCTGGCCCAGACGTCACCTCTCTGCTCTCCAGAATCCCAGAGTGCCTATCAGCCATATCCTCCTTCTCTCGCTTCCTCAAGCTTAACGTGGACAAATCTGAACTAATTATCTTTCCTCCATCTCGCATATCTTTCCTACCTGATCTATCTATCACAGTAAATGAATTCACATTTTCCCCCGTCCTGGTAATCTGCTTCCTCGGAGTAACCCTCGACTCTGCCCTGTCCTTTAAACCGCACATCCAAGCTCTCGCCACCTCCTGTCTCCTCCAGCTCAAAAATATCTCCAGAATCCGTCCTTTCCTCAACCCTCACTCTACCAAAATACTTGTGCATGCCCTCATCATCTCCCGCCTCGACTACTGCAACATCCTCCTCTGTGGCCTACCTTCTAACACTCTCGCTCCCCTCCAGTCCATCCTTAACTCTGCTGCCCGAGTAATTAATCTCTCTCCTCGCTACACTCCTGCTTCCCCTCTTTGCAAATCCCTTCACTGGCTCCCAATTTCCCAGCGTATCCAGTTTAAATTACTAACACTGACCTACAAAGCCATCCATAACCTTTCTCCTCCATATATTTCCACACTTATCTCTCAATATCTTCCCTCACGTGATCTCCGGTCCTCCCAAGACCTCCTTGTCTCCTCCACGCTTAGTCGCTCCTCAATCGCCTCCAAGACTTCTCCTGAATATCCCCCATCCTCTGGAATTCTTTGCCCCAACACGTCCGGTTATCCACTACTTTTGGATCCTTCAAACAGAACCTGAAAACTCATCTCTTCAAGGAAGTTTACAGCCTGTAAAGACCACACGGCCACCACAACACCATCGGAGCTCCAGCAACCCTCAACCTATTGTCTCCTTCCCCATAATCCTGTAGAATGTAAGCCCGCGGGGGCCGGGTCCTCGCCCCTCTGTATCAGTCTGTCATTGTTAGTTTACTGTAAGTGATATCTGTAACTTGTATGTAACCCCTTCTCATGCACAGCACCATGGAATCAATGGTGCTATATAAATAAATAATAAGCTGTTGTGTGACGTTGTTTTCGCAGGACACAATTAACGCTCCCATTGTGTGTTCCCATTGACAGGCTCGTCACCGCTCCGGACATACCCTCTTCTCTCCGTCATCAGCCGCCAACCCGGGGTCCTTAGCCACATTGTCCCCTCGACGTCCTCCTCACCCATTCAGGTCCTGTCTCCCACACATCTCTCCCCGCCATGTGTGCGCTCAGAGACGCCGGCCAGCGAAGCCCCACTAAGCAGTGAATCCGAACTTGAGCAGGCGGCCCCTCGTCTGAAGAAGCCGCGACGCAGCAGAACCATCTTCACCGAGATCCAGCTCATGGGGCTGGAAAAGAAATTCCAGAAGCAAAAGTATCTGTCCACTCCGGACCGGTGAGTACATGTGAGGCTCCTGGCCTGTGTGCTGGTCCGTACCAGGGCCCCAAATCCTATTCTAGGGCCCCACATCCAATTATTGGGCCCCACATCCTATTATAGGGCCCCCACTCCTATTATAGGGCCCCACATCCTATTACAGGGCCCCACATCCTATTATAGGGCCCCACATTCTATTACAGGGCCCCACATCCTATTATAGGGCCCCACATCATATTGTCCCACATCCAATTATAGGGCCCCCACTCCTATTATAGGGCCCCACATCATATTGTCCCACATCCTATTATAGGGCCCCACATCCAATTATTGGGCCCCACATCCTATTACAGGGCCCCACATCCTATTACGGGGCCCCACATCCTATTATTGGGCCCCACATCCTATTATAGGGCCCCCACTCCTATTATAGGGCCCCACAACCTATTACAGGGCCCCACAACCTATTACAGGGCCCCACATCCTATTATAGGGCCCCACATCATATTGTCCCACATCCTATTATAGGGCCCCACATCCTATTACAGGGCCCCACATCCTATTATAGGGCCCCACATCATATTGTCCCACATCCTATTATAGGGCCCCACATCCTATTATTGGGCCCCACATCCTATTCTAGGGCCCCACATCCTATTACAGGGCCCCACATCCTATTATAGGGCCCCACATCATATTGTCCCACATCCTATTATAGGGCCCCACATTCTATTACAGGGCCCCACATCCTATTCTAGGGCCCCACATCATATTGTCCCACATCCAATTATAGGGCCCCCACTCCTATTATAGGGCCCCACATCATATTGTCCCACATCCTATTACAGGGCCCCACATCCTATTATAGGGCCCCACATCTTATTGTCCCACATCCTATTATAGGGCCCCACATCCTATTACAGGGCCCCACATCATATTGTCCCACATCCTATTACAGGGCCCCACATCCTATTATAGGGCCCCCACTCCTATTATAGGGCCCCACATCCTATTACAGGGCCCCACATCCTATTAAAGGGCCCCCACTACTATTATAGGGCCCCACATCCTATAATTGGGCCCCACATCCTATTATAGGGCCCCACATCATATTGTCCCACATCCTATTACAGGGCCCCACATCCTATTATAGGGCCCCACATCATATTGTCCCACATCCTATTATAGGGCCCCACTCCTATTATAGGGCCCCACATCCTATTACAGGGCCCCACATCCTATTACAGGGCCCCACATCCTATTACGGGGCCCCACATCCTATTATTGGGCCCCACATCCTATTATAGGGCCCCCACTCCTATTCTAGGGCCCCACATCCTATTACAGGGCCCCACATCCTATTAAAGGGCCCCCACTACTATTATAGGGCCCCACATCCAATTATTGGGCCCCATATCCTATTATAGGGCCCCCACTCCTATTATAGGGCCCCACATCATATTGTCCCACATCCTATTATAGGGTCCCACATCCTATTATGGGGCCCCACATTCTATTATAGGACCCCACATCATATTGTCCCATGTCCTATTGTCCCACATCCTATTCTAGGGCTCCACATCCAATTATAGGGCCCCACATCCTATTATAGGGCCCCACATCCTATTATTGGGCCCCACATTCTATTATAGGACCCCACATCATATTGTCCCACATGCTATTCTAGGGCCCCACATCCTATAACAGGGCCCCATATCCTATTCTAGGGCCCCACATCCAATTCTAGGGCCCCACATCCTATTATAGGGCCCGCATCTTATTATAGCGCCCCACATCCTATTATAGGGCCCAACATCCTATTCTGGGGCCCCACATTCTATTATAGGGCCCTACACCCTATTATAGGGCCCCACATCATATTGTCCCACATCCTATTATAGGGCTCCACATCTTATTATAGGGCCCCACATCCTATTATAGGGCCCCACATCCTATTATAGGGCCCCACATTCTATTATAGGGCCCCACATCATATTGTCCCATGCCCTATTGTCCCACATCCTATTATAGGGCCCCACATCCTATTATAGGGCCCCACATTCTATTATAGGGCCCCACATCATATTGTCCCATGCCCTATTGTCCCACATCCAATTATTGGGCCCCACATCCTATTACAGGGCCCCACATCCTATTATAGGGCCCCACATCCTATTCTAGGGCCCCACATCATATTGCCCCACATCCAATTATTGGGCCCCACATCCTATTACAGGGCCCCACATCATATTGTCCTACATCCTATTATAGGGCCCCACATCCTATTATTGGGCCCCACATCCTATTATTGGGCCCCCACTCCTATTATAGGGCCCCACATCCTATTACGGGGCCCCACATCCTATTATTGGGCCCCACATCCTATTATAGGGCCCCCACTCCTATTATAGGGCCCCACAACCTATTACAGGGCCCCACATCCTATTAAAGGGCCCCCACTCCTATTATAGGGCCCCACATCCTATTATAGGGCCCCCACATCCTATTATAGGGCCCCCACATCCTATTATAGGGCCCCCACATCCTATTATAGGGCCCCACATCATATTGTCCTACATCCTATTATAGGGCCCCACATCCTATTACAGGGCCCCACATCCTATTACAGGGCCCCACATCCTATTACGGGGCCCCACATCCTATTATTGGGCCCCACATCCTATTATAGGGCCCCCACTCCTATTATAGGGCCCCACAACCTATTACAGGGCCCCACATCCTATTAAAGGGCCCCCACTCCTATTATAGGGCCCCACATCCTATTATAGGGCCCCCACATCCTATTATAGGGCCCCACATCATATTGCCCCACATCCTATTACAGGGCCCCACATCCTATTACAGGGCCCCACATCCTATTACAGGGCCCCACATCCTATTATTGGGCCCCACATCCTATTATAGGGCCCCCACTCCTATTATAGGGCCCCACATCCTATTACGGGGCCCCACATCCTATTATAGGGCCCCCACTCCTATTATAGGGCCCCACATCCTATTAAAGAGCCCCCACTCCTATTATAGGGCCCCACATCATATTGTCCCACATCCTATTATAGGGCCCCACATCCAATTATTGGGCCCCACATCCTATTATAGGGCCCCACATCATATTGTCCCACATCCTATTATAGGGCCCCACATCCAATTATTGGGCCCCACATCCTATTCTAGGGCCCCACTCCTATTATAGGACCCCCACTCCTATTATAGGACCCCCACTCCTATTATAGGACCCCCACTCCTATTATAGGGCCCTACATCTTATTATAGGGCCCTACACCCTATTGTAGGCAATGGCTCTAGCCTGAATCTCTGCTCCTAAGGCAGTGAAGGCTTTTTCTGGACAGTAGAATAATTCACTTATCTGACTTGGTCACTGCCCCCGTGTTATTTTGCTCTTTCTTGGGGCGCACCTCACCTGCACCCGCCGGCTTCTGGTCTGAACCCGTGTGCTCCATAGTGTTTGCATTACAGCATTCTGAAGCCTATGGCCATACAATATGTTCTCATTGTCCGGGGACCCACCAACAATCCACAGTGCGGAGGTTTGTAGCGGGCTCCTGAATATCCGGCGGCCCCTGTCCCCCCGAGCAGCAGCCCCCTGTGACCACAGATGATTCTCTTCAGTTCCATGTCATGAACACAGTCTCTTTGGTCCGTCCCGGTCGCTCCAGCTGTTTGTTCTTACGGTCCCAGCTGCAGGATGACATCAGGCCAAATCCCGTCTACAGCCCTGGCATCTGTGCTGGCACTGGGCACGGCGGGGCACGGTCTGCCCGTACCCACATGCCTGAGATCATTCCCACAATACGAGCGCCCGTTCACATCTATGGGAACAGCCAGGACCGGGGATGATTATTCTCCATCTGCCCTTTGGTCTTTTCCAGGCTGGACCTCGCTCAGGTGCTGGGACTGACGCAGCTCCAGGTCAAGACGTGGTATCAGAATCGGAGAATGAAGTGGAAGAAAATTGTAAGTTGTTTGTGATTAATCCATAGGTGACGATCCTTCATATGATTCCACCAGTAGTTGTCGCACCGCAGGTCAGATATGGATGAACCTGTGAGTTTCTGAGAATTCATCCTACACAATCCTGAAATCCTGACCTTTCCCTGGTGGACGTGTGTCCCGTATTACCACACAGGTCGTGGATTACTTGTGAAGTAGCTGTAACCGGCCAATACAATGGCGCTGGAAGGGCTCGCTGCACTTCTCGATAAATCGGACAAATATAATCTGCTAAAAAATTGGATTGCATTTGGACCAGTGTCCTGCGATTGCATGTCAAATTCAGATGGCATGCACCCATATAACTCTATGGGTACGTGTGAATAATCGCACTGCACTCAGATGGCACCCGAGTGCCGGCAGCAGAGGAGATGGAGATATTAATTTCTCCGTCTCCTCCCCACCAGTGCCGCCATTCTCTGATGTAAGATAACGGAGCACAGAGCAACAACACTTGCAGAGCCAGAGCCGAGGGTCATTAGCTTCCGAGGTGACTCCGGCCTAAGACCCTTCAGCAGTCACTGAGCGCTGCAGTCTGAGGCGCGACCTCTGGGTAATCACCTCATCAGTCAGGAGTAGTCCTACCTCGTACGATGGGTAACATACAGGTGGTCGGGGTGAAGGATTCCTGAGAAGGGGCCAGGTTGTCGGACATTGGAGTATCCAACGTGGCAGACATGACCCAGCTCAGTCAGGTGGAGGAGCTCAGGCAAAGTCATCGACAATCATTAATATTTATACATTTAATTCTCACAACACATTGAGGCACAATATGAAGAATTTGTGGCAGGATAATTCCGGAACTGGCCAGAATCGGGTATAGGCCCCCACAATCTCTCAGCCTTCCTCAGTCACGACTTCTCACCATGATGATGAGGAATATTGGAGGCCGGGGGTCTCCAGGGATTGAACTCCATCACTGAGCTCCATCCAACCTACCGATGCTCCCAACGTGGGCAGTACACATTCCGGAAAGACCACCGGTGTGATCCAATGTGCCCAATTCAATATTAATTCTCATACGCTTCTCCATAGGTCCTCAAGGGCGGACAGGAGGCGCCCACCAAGCCGAAAGGACGTCCAAAGAAAAATTCTATCCCAACGTCAGAGGAAATCGAGGCAGAGGAGAAACTGCAAAAACAGGCCCAAGATGCAAAATCAGAGGAGGAGCAAGAAAACGAAGAAGGTCAGGAGGAGCAAACCCTGAAGGAAGATGAAGATGATGAGAAGGAACTGGATTCAGGGTCACCTCCGGCCACGGCTGCACCGCAGCCCAATATCCCAACAGATGACACGGGATCCTCCAGTTAAAACTAGAAGGACTCGAGGAGTTTGTCATGAACGTGGCCAGGCTGCCCCCGTAGGCTCGGGCCCCCCGGTGTGTGCAGACCCCGACCACAAGGGAATGTCACCGCCAAGTCCCTTTATCTGGAAGGAAAGGGGTAAAGCCACATGGAGGAGGGAAGAGAGCGGAGGATTAACTGATGGTGTCTGTGCAGACAGGACTGGGACACTTTGCTGTGTTTGGAAACAATTGAACAGTGTGTATATAGTGTTCTTTATTATTGTGCCAAAAGCTGCAGTGGGAAGGGTGAAGAAAGCCAAAGACGGGAAGGAGCCGTCCCCAGTGTGACTTCCTACAGAAGGCTTTCACATTTAGTGCCTTTTTTGCATGTGAAATCTTGTTTGGTGTTAATTCATGACTGCAGTCATTTAATGTGTTCTTTATTCAGGACTGGTCCCCCATAGAATGGTCAGTAAGGGGGTCCGTCAGTCAGTAACAGCAGTACTCAGGCTCTGTAACAATGTCTCAGGTTACACTGTATCTTCTCCCAGGACAGAGGACACTTGTATCACTGATAGAACTGTACAACGTAGCCGACGACCAATGATCCTGCGCGAGCTCTCACCACAGACGAGGCTCGCGGCAGGTTCTGTAGTCTCCCCTCAGGAACATATATAATCCAAAGACTATGGGCGGCTGGAAAACCATGGAATCGTATTGTCCAACGCACAGGACACACAGGATATGGCGCCACTTTTCTACAAGGAAAACACAAATGACATAAAGGAAAGTTCTGAAAGTTTTGAATGAACTTTCTGTTGAATCTCCTCACTTCATCCAAGATGCTTGCTGTCAGTGAATGGGATATCATTCCTCTTTACATTGCAAGGTTGATATTCTGCACAGACCTACTAATTCTCACAGCTGAGGGTTTGTTGCATTGTGTCTAGTCTAGACACATCTGACCACCAGCCTGGGCAGAAGTTTAATGTACACAGATCAGTTATGAGAAGAGTCCCAATGGCTCCAGATCTCTGAATATAAAGTACGAGGATCCCCAATCACTGACAGCAAGCCGACATTGTGAAAGTGGGCTGAAAACGTTCCCCAAAGACAGAGACATATTGTGACTGGTGTTTTATAGACAAGACTTAAACCATGTTGCCTTGTACGAAATGCGATGTGTCTTCAACTGTCAAAAATGTCTGTGTGGTATAAGCTGATGTGATTTGTAAGACCAAAGGCGCAGTCAGACGGCCGTATAAATGGGAATGAGAGGAGAGCGCGGTGCAAGGACTGGTCACAGCTTCCCAAGCCGAGCGAGACCGTGCGTAGAAAGAAATGAAGCTGTCACACCCGGGTCAGGAGAGTCGCGCTGGTCTGTGCACCACATCTCATCTCGTTCCCATTTATGCTGCGCCCGGGTCAGGAGAGCTGCGCCGGTCCGTGCACCACATCTCATCTCGTTCCCATTTATGCTGCGCCCGGGTCAGGAGAGCTACGCCGGACCGTGCACCGCGTTCTCATCTCGTTCCCATTTATGCTGCGCCTGGGTCAGGAGAGCCGCGCCGAACCATGCATCACATCTCATCTCGTTCCCATTTATGATGCGCACGGGTCAGGAGAGCTACGCCGGTCGGTGCATCACGTCTCATCTCGTTCCCATTTATGCTGCGCCCAGGTCAAGAGAGCTGCACCGGTCGGTGCATCACGTCTCATCTCGTTCCCATTTATGCTGCGCCCGGGTCAGGAGAGCTACGCCGGTCCGTGCATCACATCTCATCTCGTTCCCATTTATGCTGCGCCCGGGTCAGGAGAGCTACGCTGGTCGGTGCATCACATCTCATCTCGTTCCCATTTATGCTGCGCCCGGGTCAGGAGAGCTACGCTGGTCGGTGCATCACGTCTCATCTCGTTCCCATTTATGCTGCGCCCGGGTCAGGAGAGCTACGCCGGTCCGTGCATCACATCTCATCTCGTTCCCATTTATGCTGCGCCCGGGTCAGGAGAGCTACGCTGGTCGGTGCATCACATCTCATCTCGTTCCCATTTATGCTGCGCCCGGGTCAGGAGAGCTACGCCGGTCCGTGCATCACATCTCATCTCGTTCCCATTTATGCTGCGCCCGGGTCAGGAGAGCTGCGCCGGACCGTGCACCATGTTCTCATCTCGTTCCCATTTATGCTGCGCCTGGGTCAGGAGAGCCACGCCGAACCATGCATCACATCTCATCTCGTTCCCATTTATGATGCGCACGGGTCAGGAGAGCTACGCCGGTCGGTGCATCACGTCTCATCTCGTTCCCATTTATGCTGCACCCAGGTCAAGAGAGCTGCGCCGGTCCATGCATCACATCTCATCTCGTTCCCATTTATGATGCGCCCGGGTCAGGAGAGCTACGCCGGTCGGTGCATCACGTCTCATCTCGTTCCCATTTATGCTGCGCCCGGGTCAGGAGAGCAGTGCCGGTCCGTGCACCGCGTTCTCATCTCGTTCCCATTTATGCTGCGCCCGGGTCAGGAGAGCTGCGCCGGTCCGTGCACCGCGTTCTCATCTCGTTCCCATTTATGCTGCGCCCGGGTCAGGAGAGCTGCGCCGGTCCGTGCACCACGTTCTCATCTCGTTCCCATTTATGCTGCGCCCGGGTCAGGAGAGCTGCGCCGGTCCGTGCACCGCGTTCTTATCTCGTTCCCATTTATGCTGCGCCCGGGTCAGGAGAGCTGCGCCGGTCCGTGCACCACGTTCTCATCTCGTTCCCATTTATGCTGCGCCCGGGTCAGGAGAGCTGCGCCGGTCCGTGCACCACGTTCTCATCTCGTTCCCATTTATGCTGCGCCCGGGTCAGGAGAGCTGCGCCGGTCCGTGCACCACGTTCTCATCTCGTTCCCATTTATGCTGCGCCCGGGTCAGGAGAGCTGCGCCGGTCCGTGCACCATGTTCTTATCTCGTTCCCATTTATGCTGCGCCCGGGTCAGGAGAGCTGCGCCGGTCCGTGCACCACGTTCTCATCTCGTTCCCATTTATGCTGCGCCCGGGTCAGGAGAGCTGCGCCGGTCCGTGCACCATGTTCTTATCTCGTTCCCGTTTATGCTGCGCCCGGGTCAGGAGAGCTGCGCCGGTCCGTGCACCATGTTCTTATCTCGTTCCCGTTTATGCTGCGCCTGGGTCAGGAGAGCCGCGCCGGTCGGTGCATCACGTCTCATCTCGTTCCCATTTATGCTGCGCCCGGGTCAGGAGAGCCGTGCCGGTCCGTGCACCGCGTGCGTAGAAAGAAATGAAGCTGTCACACCCGGGTCAGGAGAGCTGCGCCGGTCCGTGCACCATGTTCTTATCTCGTTCCCATTTATGCTGCGCCTGGGTCAGGAGAGCCGCGCCGAACCATGCATCACATCTCATCTCGTTCCCATTTATGCTGCGCCCGGGTCAGGAGAGCTACGCCGGTCGGTGCATCATGTTCTTATCTCGTTCCCATTTATGCTGCGCCCAGGTCAAGAGAGCTGCGCCGGTCCGTGCATCACATCTCATCTCGTTCCCATTTATGATGCGCCCAGGTCAAGAGAGCTGCGCCGGTCCGTGCATCACATCTCATCTCGTTCCCATTTATGATGCGCCCGGGTTAGGAGAGCTACGCCGGTCGGTGCATCACGTCTCATCTCGTTCCCATTTATGCTGCGCCCGGGTCAGGAGAGCCGTGCCGGTCCGTGCACCGCGTTCTCATCTCGTTCCCATTTATGCTGCGCCCGGGTCAGGAGAGCTGCGCCGGTCCGTGCACCGCGTTCTCATCTCGTTCCCATTTATGCTGCGCCCGGGTCAGGAGAGCTGCGCCGATCCGTGCACCATGTTCTTATCTCGTTCCCATTTATGCTGCGCCCGGGTCAGGAGAGCTGCGCCGGTCCGTGCACCACGTTCTCATCTCGTTCCCATTTATGCTGCGCCCGGGTCAGGAGAGCTGCGCCGGTCCGTGCACCGCGTTCTCATCTCGTTCCCATTTATGCTGCGCCCGGGTCAGGACAGCTGCGTCGGTCCGTGCACCATGTTCTTATCTCGTTCCCGTTTGTGCTGCGTCCAGGTCAGGAGAGCCGCGCCGGTCGGTGCATCACGTCTCATCTCGTTCCCGTTTGTGCTGCGTCCAGGTCAGGAGAGATGGTCCGGTCCATGCACCACGTTCTCATCTCGTTCCCATTTATGCAGCGTCCGGGTCAGGAGAGCCGGTCCGTGCACCGCGTTCTCATCTCGTTCCCATTTATGCTGCGCCCGGGTCAGGAGAGCCGGTCCGTGCACCGCGTTCTCATCTCGTTCCCATTTATGCTGCGCCCGGGTCAGGAGAGCCGGTCCGTGCACCGCGTTCTCATCTCGTTCCCATTTATGCTGCGCCCGGGTCAGGAGAGCCGGTCTGTGCACCGCGTTCTCATCTCGTTCCCATTTATGCTGCGCCCGGGTCAGGAGAGCCGGTCCGTGCACCGCGTTCTCATCTTGTTCCCATTTATGCTGCGCCCGGGTCAGGAGAGCCGGTCCGTGCACCGCGTTCTCATCTCGTTCCCATTTATGCTGCGCCCGGGTCAGGAGAGCCGGTCCGTGCACCGCGTTCTCATCTCGTTCCCATTTATGCTGCGCCCGGGTCAGGAGAGCTGCGCCGGTCCGTGCACCATGTTCTTATCTCGTTCCCATTTATGCTGCGCCCTGGTCAGGAGAGCCGGTCCGTGCACCGCGTTCTCATCTCGTTCCCATTTATGCTGCGCCCGGGTCAGGAGAGCCGGTCCGTGCACCGCGTTCTCATCTCGTTCCCATTTATGCTGCGCCCGGGTCAGGAGAGCTGCGCCGGTCCGTGCACCATGTTCTTATCTCGTTCCCATTTATGCTGCGCCCTGGTCAGGAGAGCCGCACCTGTCCGTGCACCGCGTTCTTATCTCGTTCCCATTTATGCTGCGCCCGGGTCAGGAGAGCCGCGCCGGTCCGTGCACCGCGTTCTCATCTCGTTCCCATTTATGCTGCGCCCGGGTCAGGAGAGCCGCACCTGTCCGTGCACCGCGTTCTTATCTCGTTCCCATTTATGCTGCGCCCTGGTCAGGAGAGCCGCACCTGTCCGTGCACCGCGTTCTTATCTCGTTCCCATTTATGCTGCGCCCGGGTCAGGAGAGCCGCGCCGGTCCGTGCACCGCGTTCTCATCTCGTTCCCATTTATGCTGCGCCCGGGTCAGGAGAGCCGCACCTGTCCGTGCACCGCGTTCTTATCTCGTTCCCATTTATGCTGCGCCCGGGTCAGGAGAGCTGCGCCGGTCCGTGCACCATGTTCTTATCTCGTTCCCATTTATGCTGCGCCCGGGTCAGGAGAGCCGCACCTGTCCGTGCACCGCTTTCTTATCTCGTTCCCATTTATGCTGCGCCCGGGTCAGGAGAGCCGCACCTGTCCGTGCACCGCTTTCTTATCTCGTTCCCATTTATGCTGCGTCCAGGTCAGGAGAGCTGCGCCGGTCCGTGCACCATGTTCTTATCTTGTTCCCATTTATGCTGCGCCCGGGTCAGGAGAGCCGCGCCGGTCCGTGCACCGCGTTCTCATCTCGTTCCCATTTATGCTGCGCCCGGGTCAGGAGAGTCATGCCGGTCTGTGCACCGCGTTCTCATCTCGTTCCCATTTATGCTGCGTCCGGGTCAGGAGAGCCGCGCCGGTCCGTGCACCGCGTTCTCATCTCGTTCCCATTTATGCTGCGTCCGGGTCAGGAGAGCCGAGCCAGTCCGTGCACCACGTTCTCATCTCGTGCCCATTTATGCTGCTTCCTTTATGTTTTTACTAATCTAAAATCTGTTAGGCCTCATTCAGACGTCTGCGTTTATTCACAAATGCAAAAAAATGGTACGAGTGTGACGGAGTCTGGTCAGTGTCTGGATAAATTAATGATTTACAGCGTCTCCTATCATCATGTTAATCGCAGACAGCGCCCCGATCATTGATGCCATGTGTGTGCTGACTGTAAGGTAATGGACCCATAGATTTAAATTGGTGCTTGTCATCCTTGACATTGGTAAAAAATAGATGCTGTGATACTGTGTGAACAGCTCAGGGAGTGAGGAGCGCCGCTCTACAGCGTGTGACTGTACACTATCAGTGCAGGGAGTGAGGAGCGCCGCTCTACAGCGTGTGACTGTACACTATCAGCGCAGGGAGTGAGGAGCGCCGCTCTACAGCGTGTGACTGTACACTATAAGCGTAGGGAGTGAGGAGCGCTGCTCTACAGCGTGTGACTGTACACTGTCAGCGCACGGAGTGAGGAGCGCCGCTCTACCTCGTGTGACTGTACATTGTCAGCGCAGGGAGTGAGGAGCGCCGCTCTACAGCGTGTGACTGTACACTATCAGCGCAGGGAGTGAGGAGCGCCGCTCTACAGCGTGTGACTGTACACTGTCAGTGCAGGGAGTGAGGAGCGCCGCTCTACAGCGTGTGACTGTACACTATCAGCGCAGGGAGTGAGGAGCGCCGCTCTACAGCGTGTGACTATACACTGTCAGCGCAGGGAGTGAGGAGCGCCACTCTACAGCGTGTGACTGTACACTATCAGCGCAGGAAGTGAGGAGCGCCGCTTTACAGCGTGTGACTGTACACTGTCAGCGCAGGGAGTGAGGAGCGCCGCTCTACAGCGTGTGACTGTACACTGTCAGCGCAGGGAGTGAGGAGCGCCGCTCTACAGCGTGTGACTGTACACTGTCAGCGCAGGGAGTGAGGAGCGCCACTCTACAGCGTGTGACTGTACACTGTCAGCGCAGGGAGTGAGGAGCGCCGCTCTACAGCGTGTGACTGTACACTATCAGCGCAGGGAGTGAGGAGCGCCGCTCTACAGCGTGTGACTGTACACTATCAGCGCAGGGAGTGAGGAGCGCCGCTCTACAGCGTGTGACTGTACACTATCAGCGCAGGGAGTGAGGAGCGCCGCTCTACAGCGTGTGACTGTACACTATCAGCGCAGGGAGTGAGGAGCGCCGCTCTACAGCGTGTGACTGTACACTGTCAGCGCAGGGAGTGAGGAGCGCCGCTCTACAGCGTGTGACTGTACACTATCAGCGCAGGGAGTGAGGAGCGCCGCTCTACAGCGTGTGACTGTACACTATCAGCGCAGGGAGTGAGGAGCGCCGCTCTACAGCGTGTGACTGTACACTATCAGCGCAGGGAGTGAGGAGCGCCGCTCTACAGCGTGTGACTGTACACTATCAGCGCAGGGAGTGAGGAGCGCCGCTCTACAGCGTGTAACTGTACACTATCAGCGCAGGGAGTGAGGAGCGCCGCTCTACAGCGTGTGACTGTACACTATCAGCGCAGGGAGTGAGGAGCGCCGCTCTACAGCGTGTGACTGTACACTATCAGCGCAGGGAGTGAGCAGCGCCGCTCTACAGCGTGTGACTGTACACTATCAGCGCAGGGAGTGAGGAGCGCCGCTCTACAGCGTGTGACTGTACACTATCAGCGCAGGGAGTGAGCAGCGCCGCTCTACAGCGTGTGACTGTACACTATCAGCGCAGGGAGTGAGCAGCGCCGCTCTACAGCGTGTGACTGTACACTATCAGCGCAGGGAGTGAGCAGCGCCGCTCTACAGCGTGTGACTGTACACTATGCCTTACTATTAGTGATGAGCGAATATACTCGTTACTCGAGATTTCCCAGCATGCTCAGGGGTATTTTTTAGTGCTTGGAGATTTAGTTTTTAGCGCTGCAGCTAAATGATTAACATCTGTTAGCCAGGATAAGTACATGTGGGGGTTCCCTAGCAACCAGGCAACCCCCACATGTACTTATGCTGGCTAACAGATGTAAATCATTCAGTTGCGGCAAGAAAAACTAAATCTCCAAGCACTAAAAAATACTCGGAGGACAAACGAGCATGCTGGGAAATCTCGAGTAACGAGTATACTCGCTCATCACTACTTACTACCCCACCAGGAAAAGGAACCGCCACACAAATCCTGCGTCTGACGAGAGAGGCTTGGAGACTTATAGTCAGCAATGTCATATGACAAAGCACAATAAAGGGTCGGTATTGACTTCCACAAGGTGGCGCTAGAGGTCCCGTCCTCCTCCTCTCTGAAGGTAAAGCCCCCCATGGCTCCAGCGGAGTGACCCCTCCACCTCCGCTAGCTTTTCTCAGGTTTCACAGTTACCTTTTTTAGGCATTTTTAGGTTCCGTCTTCAGGGCTGATTCTTTTATATTTCTCTAGCAGTCAGTCCTGTGCTTGCGCTCCATATACAAATGTGGCTGATAACATAGAACAACACCTGGTTTCCAGGCTAAACCCCTCAGCAGGGCATGTATCCGTCACAGGGGGCAATAATGACTACGACTGGGATGCAACCGGAATCCAACATTTCGGGCAACGATGATATCTCCTGTCTATGGCAGCTTTACAATCAATTCATGTGATCAGCTGTGAGACCTCATAAACGCCATCTCTCAATCACCGGTCTACATTATCTCATCACTTTGAAATTGCATTACAAGAAAAAGGACAATTAAGAGAAGTGTCTCCCCGGAGCGCAGGTCTGATTGTGACGTCGTATGTGCAACTCTGACGAATAAGATTTATAATAAAATATCTATTTTTAAACGCGATTCTGAAGTGAAATGAAAAGGTTTGTTCTGGTCACATCTGCCGTGGATCCAGTCTCATTAGGATTTCCACTTACTGATTAAAGGGTTAATAATTTGTCCTGTGTACATGCATTACATTAGAGAAGGAAAAGATCCCGCACCCCAACCTGTATGATAACATTCAAGAACTTTATTCCGACTTATCAAGCCATAATACAAACATGGACGAACACCTGACGCGTTTCTGGTGCGTTAGAAGCGCCCTTATATAATAATATATAGGTATAATAATAACAAATGAAGAAAGTTTAAATAAGATCAGAAGATCCAAATACATCAGATAATCGAATTACAAATGCACAAGGTGTGACAGGCTGGACCGCCGCAAAAACAAGAAAACATAGATATAAAATAAATCATCCCTCGAATTCATGCCTTTTGGATATTTAGTATCTGTTTTTAGAATCCAGAATGCTTCACGTGGGGTGAATAATTTAACATTGATGTTCTTCACAAGGAGAAGTCAGAAACTTCAACTATAGATAATGATGATGACTGCACAGCTCCTGCAATTCAATTTTAAAGTCGGAGGCGACTGTTCAGCCTCCTGACCGCTATAATGCTTACAATAGATTTACTTATTAATAAGAATACATAGAAATGGTAATCAGTGCCCGTAAAGCAGGCAGGGATTGTACAGGCTCTAGCTAGTCATGCGATGCTATACCTATGCATCATAGGAATTATATCAGAGCATAAAAGAATAAAATGCAGGAAATAAACATGGTGCTGAAGAACATGGACATTAGTGCACTGTACTGTATTCATAAAAGAAGGGCCGCGAGAGTGACAAGCAATCAGGAGGGGCTGCGGTTACAGAGCGACAGTAGCCCCAAATATGTATCTGCCTGATTGTGTCAGGAGAGCTCAGGTTCGATAGCTATGGGTTGGTGTCAACTTCTCTTACAATTTAAGCCAATTTCTGCAATTTCTAGTAAAAGTGTTGGGTCCCAGGTCCATCCCCTTCATCTAACCCATACGCATATTTAGACTCCAGATCCATCCCCTTCATCTAACCCATACGCACATTTAGGCCCCAGGTCCATCCCCTTCATCTAACCCATACGCACATTTAGGCCCCAGGTCCATCCCCTTCATCTAACCCATACGAACATTTAGGCTTCAGGTCCATCCTCTTCATCTAACCCATACGAACATTTAGGCTCCAGGTCCATCCCCTTCCTCTAACCCATACGAACATTTAGGCTTTAGGTCCATCCTCTTCATCTAACCCATACGAACATTTAGGCTCCAGGTCCATCCCCTTCCTCTAACCCATACGAACATTTAGGCTTTAGGTCCATCCTCTTCATCTAACCCATACGAACATTTAGGCTCCAGGTCCATCCCCTTCCTCTAACCCATACGAACATTTAGGCTCCAGGTCCATCCCCTTCATCTAACCCATACGAACATTTAGGCTTCAGGTCCATCCTCTTCATCTAACCCATACGAACATTTAGGCTCCAGGTCCATCCCCTTCATCTAACCCATACGAACATTTAGGCTTCAGGTCCATCCTCTTCATCTAACCCATACGAACATTTAGGCTTCAGGTCCATCCTCTTCATCTAACCCATGCAAACATTTAGGCTTCAGGTCCATCCTCTTCATGTAACCCATACGAACATTTAGGCTCCAGGTCCATCCCCTTCATCTAACCCATACGAACATTTAGGCTTCAGGTCCATCCTCTTCATCTAACCCATACGCACATTTAGGCCCCAGGTCCATCCCCTTCATCTAACTTATATGTACATTTAGGCTCCAGGTCAATCCCCTTCCTCTAACCCATACGAACATTTAGGCCCCAGGTCCATCCCCTTCATCTAACCCATATGCACATTTAGGCCCCAGGTCCATCCCCTTCCTCTAACCCATACGAACATTTAGGCTTCAGGTCCATCCTCTTCATGTAACCCATACGAACATTTAGGCTCCAGGTCCATCCCCTTCATCTAACCCATACGAACATTTAGGCTCCAGGTCCATCCCCTTCATCTAACCCATACGAACATTTAGGCTTCAGGTCCATCCTCTTCATCTAACCCATACGAACATTTAGGCTCCAGGTCCATCCCCTTCATCTAACCCATACGAACATTTAGGCTTCAGGTCCATCCTCTTCATCTAACCCATACGAACATTTAGGCTTCAGGTCCATCCTCTTCATCTAACCCATGCGAACATTTAGGCTTCAGGTCCATCCTCTTCATGTAACCCATACGAACATTTAGGCTTCAGGTCCATCCTCTTCATCTAACCCATACGCACATTTAGGCTCCAGGTCCATCCCCTTCATCTAACCCATACAAACATTTAGGCTTCAGGTCCATCCTCTTCATCTAACCCATACGAACATTTAGACTCCAGGTCCATCCCCTTCATCTAACCCATACGAACATTTAGGCTTCAGGTCCATCCTCTTCATCTAACCCATACGAACATTTAGGCTTCAGGTCCATCCTCTTCATCTAACCCATGCGAACATTTAGGCTTCAGGTCCATCCTCTTCATGTAACCCATACGAACATTTAGGCTCCAGGTCCATCCCCTTCATCTAACCCATACGAACATTTAGGCTTCAGGTCCATCCTCTTCATCTAACCCATACGCACATTTAGGCCCCAGGTCCATCCCCTTCATCTAACTTATATGTACATTTAGGCTCCAGGTCAATCCCCTTCCTCTAACCCATACGAACATTTAGGCCCCAGGTCCATCCCCTTCATCTAACCCATATGCACATTTAGGCCCCAGGTCCATCCCCTTCCTCTAACCCATACGAACATTTAGGCTTCAGGTCCATCCTCTTCATGTAACCCATACGAACATTTAGGCTCCAGGTCCATCCCCTTCATCTAACCCATACGAACATTTAGGCTCCAGGTCCATCCCCTTCATCTAACCCATACGAACATTTAGGCTTCAGGTCCATCCTCTTCATCTAACCCATACGAACATTTAGGCTCCAGGTCCATCCCCTTCATCTAACCCATACGAACATTTAGGCTTCAGGTCCATCCTCTTCATCTAACCCATACGAACATTTAGGCTTCAGGTCCATCCTCTTCATCTAACCCATGCGAACATTTAGGCTTCAGGTCCATCCTCTTCATGTAACCCATACGAACATTTAGGCTTCAGGTCCATCCTCTTCATCTAACCCATACGCACATTTAGGCTCCAGGTCCATCCCCTTCATCTAACCCATACAAACATTTAGGCTTCAGGTCCATCCTCTTCATCTAACCCATACGAACATTTAGGCTCCAGGTCCATCCCCTTCATCTAACCCATACGAACATTTAGGCTTCAGGTCCATCCTCTTCATCTAACCCATACGAACATTTAGGCTTCAGGTCCATCCTCTTCATCTAACCCATGCGAACATTTAGGCTTCAGGTCCATCCTCTTCATGTAACCCATACGAACATTTAGGCTCCAGGTCCATCCCCTTCATCTAACCCATACGAACATTTAGGCTTCAGGTCCATCCTCTTCATCTAACCCATACGCACATTTAGGCCCCAGGTCCATCCCCTTCATCTAACTTATATGTACATTTAGGCTCCAGGTCAATCCCCTTCCTCTAACCCATACGAACATTTAGGCCCCAGGTCCATCCCCTTCATCTAACCCATATGCACATTTAGGCCCCAGGTCCATCCCCTTCCTCTAACCCATACGAACATTTAGGCTTCAGGTCCATCCCCTTCCTCTAACCCATACGAACATTTAGGCTTCAGGTCCATCCTCTTCATCTAACCCATACGCACATTTAGGCCCCAGGTCCACCCCCTTCATCTAACCTATATGTACATTTAGGCTCCAGGTCAATCCCCTTCCTCTAACCCATACGAACATTTAGGCCCCAGGTCCATCCCCTTCATCTAACCCATATGCACATTTAGGCCCCAGGTCCATCCCCTTCCTCTAACCCATATGCACATTTAGGCCCCAGGTCCATCCCCTTCCTCTAACCCATACGCACATTTAGGCCCCAGGTCCATCCCCTTCCTCTAACCCATGCGAACATTTAGGTCCCAGGTCCATCCCCTTCATCTAACCCATACGCACATTTAGGCCCCAGGTCCATCCCCTTCCTCTAACCCATACGAACATTTAGGCCCCAGGTCCATCCCCTTCCTCTAACCCATACGAACATTTAGGCTTCAGGTCCATCCTCTTCATCTAACCCATACACACATTTAGGCCCCAGGTCCATCCCCTTCATCCAACCCATACGTACATTTAGGTCCCAGGTCGATCCCCTTCATTTAACCCATACGCACATTTAGGCTCCAGGTCCATCCACTTCCTCTAACCCATACGCACATTTAGGCTCCAGGTCCATCCCCTTCATCTGGACTTCATGCACTAATTTCACCGTGACCAGGTATCGTCCTATCCTAGCCTGCATATACTCACAGTCGTATTCCGTTCTCGCTGCGTCATTCGTTGCTCAAGGTGAACGCTTATTCTACCAATATTACTGAGGCTTCCTCGCCCTTACTGGAAGCTCACATGATTTATGGATGTACTGTGGGCAAAGGGGTTAAACAAACATGGCACTGATATTTATGGTGTTACCTGGGCAGGGCGTGATTGAAGGAGAGGACCAGCCTTACGTATAATACCAGGCCTCACCTCGCCGCTCTGTTAAAACTTGTGTGTGATGCTCGAGGATAACACAGACTCCATTGTGCTCCTGCGAGAGGAGTGACATAAGACGGGCAAAGAACGCCCATCTACAAAAAGAGAGCAGAACATCAGAGGGAATCATTGTTATTCTTGGTGGGTCAATTAAACTTATCAAAATGTGACCTGGCACCCAGAATGATGATCATGAAATGAATTTATGGCAAAGCAGCTGCCAAATTCAAGGATATAAAAATACAAGAATTAACAGCAGGCGCTGCTCCAGTTTTACAGGGTACGTCAGTGGGGAAGTGTCAGCCTGAGAAAAGCCCAGGCCCAAGGAGGACTGTGCAAATCATCACCCAATTGTCCTCCCCACACTGGAATAAACCTTATTATGTTCAGTGTAGTTGATGAGATCCATCACTGAGTCCAGGAGAGAACAGTGCCCAGCTAGACCCATCAAGACTGAAGAGTCCATCGTCCAAGGTGGCCTAGACTGAGAACCTTCTGAGCGGGCAGACCCCACCAACCGAGGACTGGTCACCTTGCCGGCTGCCAGGCTTTAGCTGGAGGTGGATCTCAACCAACATGGGCAGGGTGGGGTTTGGTTGCACCACTGTCCAGCGAGCCTGTACCCCACTGTAGCCCACTCCTTATTGTTCACGTAGATGAGAAGAATGAGAGGTGGATACATGGATGAAGCCTACAAGAAGAAATGTACACAGGACCCCATGAATGACCGGAGGGGAAGGGTTGGGACGTTAAGGCCTTAGCCTCGGATAAGGTCAGAAATTCTGAAGATATAAACCTGAATTACAATAACAGAAGACATGCCAATTGTGCATGTCCTGCCCTGCGAGGTGGGAACGCCACGATAGAGTCACGGTAAAGACGATTTAACGAGATGAAATGTTACACATTAATTTTATAATCCTATAAACTCCGTGCACTTGAAAGGAACAACTGGATAAATCGCATTTTATTGCATTTATATGCCCAGAGTAATGTGAGGACTATGTCGCAGCCCAGAGACAAGTCATCCTCTTCTATTAACTCTTACGCTGCTGACTCACAAGCCGATGTCTGTAGAAGAGAAGATTTATGGCAATAAGGTACCACAAAACCAGCCAGGCTGTGCATCCGGTCCTCGCGCCCGAACACTGAGGATTTCTGGGCAATAAAAAGAGTTTAAAGGGGATACTCAAACTAAACAATATAAAAGCACCTGCAAATGTAAATGAGTTTCCATCCCCGATCCCTGTCACACTCCGCACTCTGTGATGAGCACAAGGCCAAAGTGGAGCTGCCGAGGCTAGGGCCAAATATCTTCATGGTAGGACACACTCGAAAATTAACCTACATACAGTAGGCACAAAAAGTATTCAGACCCTTTACATTTTTCACTCTGTTTCATTGCAGCCATTTGATAAATTCAAGAAAGTTCATTAATGTTCACTCTGCACCCCATCTTGACTGAAAAAAAACAGAAATGTAGAAATTTTTGCAAATTTAAGCAAAAAAAATTGAAATATCCCATGGTCCTAAGTATTCAGCCCCTTTGCTCAGACACTCATATGTAAGTCCCATGCTGTCCATTTCCTTGTGATCCTCCCTGAGATGGTTCTACTCCTTCATTGGAGTCCAGCTGTGTGTAATTTAACTGATAGGACTTGATTTGGAGCGGCGCACACCTGTCTATATAAGACCTCACCGTCTTACAGTGCATGTCAGACCAAATGAGGGTCATGAGGTCAAAGGAACTGGCCAAGGAGCTCAGAGACAGAATTGTGGCACGGCACAGATCTGGCCAAGGTTACAGCAGAGTTTCTGCAGTACTCAAGGTTCATAAGAGCACAGTGGCCTCCATAATCCTTAAATGGAAGAAGTTTGGGACCACCAGAAGTCTTCCTAGACCTAGCTGAGCAATCGTGGGAGAAGAGCCTTGGTGAGAGGTAAAGAAGAACCCCAAGATCACTGTGGCTGAGCTCCAGAGATGCAGTAGGGAGATGGGAGAAAGCTCCACAAAGTCAACTATCACTGCAGCCTCCACCAGTCGGGCCTTTATGGCAGAGTGGCCGGACGGAAGCCTCTCCTCAATGCAAGACATACGAAAGCCGCATAGAGTTTACAAAAAAACACACGAAGAACTCCCAGCCTATGAGAAAAAAGATTCTCTGGTCTGATGAGATGAAGAGAGACCTTTTTGGTGATAATTCTAAGCGCTATGTGTGGAGAAAACCAGGCACTGCCTATAACCTGCCCAATACAATCCCCACAGTGAAACATGGTGGAGGCAGCATCATGCTATCTATGAGGGTGTTTTTCAGCTGCACGGACAGGACGACTGGTTGTCATTGAAGGAAACATGAATGCGGCCAAGTACAGAGATATCCTGGATGAAAACCTCTTCCAGAGTGCTCTGGACCTCAGACTTGGCCGAAGGTTCACCTTCCAACAAGACAATGACCCTAAGCACGCAGCTAAAATAACAAAGGAGCGGCTTCAGAACAACTCTGTGACCATTTTTTACTGGCCCAGCCAGAGCGCTGACCTAAACCCAATGGAGCATCTCTGGAGAGACCTGAAAATGGCGTCCACCAACGTTCACCATCCAACCTGTCGGGACTGAAGAGGATCTGCAAGGAAGAATGGCCGAGGATCCCCAAATCCAGGGGGGAAAACTTGTTGCATCATTCCCAGGAAGACGCATGGCTGTACTAGCTCAAAAGGGTCTTCTCCTCAATACTGAGCAAAGAGGCTGAAGACTTATGACCATGGGAGAGTTCAGTTTTTCTTTTCTAATAAATTTGCAAAAATTTCTATATTTCTATTTTTTTCAGTCAAGATGGGAGGGATCATTTATATTAAAAATATGAACTTTTTCAAATGTACCAAATGGCTGCAATAAAACAAAGAGTGAAAAATGTAAAGGGGTCTGAATACTTTCAGCTCCCACTGTAGATAGGTGCAGTGGATATATACAGTCTTCACACCCCTGATAAAGTCCCAGCGCTTTGACATGCAATAAAATCCTATCAAGAAGAATAATTTCAAAACTTTTTCACCATTTATTGTCGCCATTATTTGAACAAATCCATTTCAAAAATCATTTTGAGAGGGGCAATAAAAAGAACAAGACTAATATAATGTGGTTGCATAAGTGTGAGCACCCTCTTATAATTGGGGATGTGGTTGTGTTCACATTTTCGAAGTTGTATTTACAGCAATAGCCATAAACAGCTGACAACACAGCAAAGGGACCTTATAGTGGAAAGTGATGAGTCAGGAGAAGGGGACAAACATTTTTCCAAGTCATTAAATCTACCTTGAACACTGTACGCCCCTCAAAAATTGATGAAAAGATAAGTAGAACATTGGTGCTGGAGGCTGCCAGCAACATTAAAGAAGCTGCAGAAACTTCTGGAAAGAGCTGGTTTTCTACTGCATGTAACATTCTCCCATATACTTCATTTGACTGTCCTGTGGGGTAGCCCGGTAATACAAAAGCAAATCCTTAAAAAAGAAAGAAACCATCCAAGGTCTTGGGAAGACGTGCTGTGGTCTAATGAGGCCAAGGTTGAACTTTTTAACCTTAATTCCAAGCGGTATGCTTGATACAAAGCCAACACTGTGCATCACCAGGAAAACACCATCCCCACAGTGAAGCATGGAGGCCAGACCTAAATGCGAGAGAAAATATGTGGGCGCTGTACACAGGAGATACTGCAAGAAAGATGTGCCGAGCTGAGACTCCGACCCAAAAATAACTAGGAAATTCAAGGGGGACTGCAAGAAAGTATTAATTTAAGGGTGGCAATATTTATGCAACCACAATATTTTACCTTTTCATTCTTCTTTTTTTCCATACAAAATGATTTCAGCTTGTTTTTCAGTTGCATTGTGCAGACTATGGGCGCCATTAGAGGTGGAAATAGTTCTGAAATGATTCTTTTTTTGCAGGATTTTTTTTACATTCATTTTCACAGGACCTGTAGACTTTGAACCTAATCCTGTTTTTCTCACTATTACTTTTCATTTGCTGGTCTTCGGACCATATTACCTATTATTGATTATTGATGGCGCCCCATCCTGAGCTTAGCTCTGGGTATATTTCATCTCTGGATGTTTTTTCGTGGCTGTTGTCTTCCTTATTCAGGAATATTGTCTGTTCACGTAGTTACCACGAGTCTTTTCTCATAAAATAACCACAAACCTACTGCGTTCAGTGATACGTTATTGTCTTACACGTTGTTCCTCGCTGTGGATTACTGCCAGGTTTATTTTTTTAACGATGATTCTATTGATCTGTTTCTATGTGAATAAACCCCACTCTGAAAAAATGTCTAGAAATAAAACAATTAAAAAGAAATTAGAAAAAAAAAAAGCCGTTCCAGGGATTAGTGCAGCGTCGTAGTAACACAAGTAACCGTGGAATGAAGAACCTTAGATCTCGGGAACAATAATGCTGAACTGTCCGGTCACCTCGGCCGCTCCAGGCTGCACGCAGGCCTTTGATATGTTAATCATACGGCTGTGTATTATATGAGTGATACATTTAGGATGACTAACTACCTGCTTCTCTGCGCTGAACATTACGCACCCGGATTGTAATCGATAATTAAACAGCTTTTAATTACATGGAATACAGACAGTTACAGTGATTTATAACAGTGTGAACGTTTGGTAATCAAAGCTTTGATCCCGCGCAGATCTCATAGGATCCAGTTCCTCCACAGAAGCCGACGACGGCACAATCTGCACCTGAGGACGGGACCAGAAAGTGAAGCGTGAGGCCATGATCACAAGATTAATATATTACATCAGTACGGAAAGGACCAATTCTGTATCACCGCTCCTGGCTACAAATACTGGTGTGAGATACTGACCGAATACTGATGTGAGATACTGACCGAATACTGATGTAATATACTGACCGAATACTGATGTAATATACTGACCGAATACTGATGTGAGATACTGACCGAATACTGATGTGAGATACTGACCGAATACTGATGTGATATACTGACCGAATACTGATGTGATATACTGACCGAATACTGATGTAATATACTGACCGAATACTGATGTAATATACTGACCGAATACTGATGTAATATACTGACCGAATACTGATGTAATATACTGACCGAATACTGATGTAATATACTGACTGAATACTGATGTGAGATACTGACCGAATACTGATGTAATATACTGACCGAATACTGATGTAATATACTGACCGAATACTGATGTAATATACTGACCGAATACTGATGTAATATACTGACCGAATACTGATGTAATATACTGACCGAATACTGATGTGATATACTGACCGAATACTGATGTGAGATACTGACCGAATACTGATGTAATATACTGACCGAATACTGATGTAATATACTGACCGAATACTGATGTAATATACTGACCGAATACTGATGTGATATACTGACCGAATACTGATGTAATATACTGACCGAATACTGATGTTATATACTGACCGAATACTGATGTGATATACTGACCGAATACTGATGTGATATACTGACCGAATACTGATGTGATATACTGACCGAATACTGATGTGATATACTGACCGAATACTGATGTAATATACTGACCGAATACTGATGTAATATACTGACCGAATACTGGTTTAATATACTGACCGAATACTGATGTGAGATACTGACCGAATACTGATGTGAGATACTGACCGAATACTGGTGTAATATACTGACCGAATACTGATGTAATATATTGACCGAATACTGATGTAATATACTGACCGAATACTGATGTAATATACTGACCGAATACTAATGTAATATACTGACCGAATACTGATGTGATATACTGACCGAATACTGATGTGATATACTGACCGAATACTGATGTGAGATACTGACCGAATACTGATGTAATATACTGACCGAATACTGATGTAATATACTGACCGAATACTGGTGTAATATACTGACCGAATACTGATGTGAGATACTGACCGAATACTGATGTAATATAGTGACCGAATACTTATGTAATATACTGACCGAATACTGGTGTAATATACTGACCGAATACTGGTGTAATATACTGACCGAATACTGATGTAATATATTGACCGAATACTGATGTAATATACTGACCGAATACTGATGTAATATACTGACCGAATACTGATGTGATATACTGACCGAATACTGATGTGATATACTGACCGAATACTGATGTAATATAGTGACCGAATACTGATGTAATATACTGACCGAATACTGATGTGAGATACTGACCGAATACTGGTGTAATATACTGACCGAATACTGATGTAATATATTGACCGAATACTGATGTAATATACTGACCGAATACTGATGTAATATACTGACCGAATACTGATGTAATATACTGACCGAATACTGATGTGATATACTGACCGAATACTGATGTGATATACTGACCGAATACTGATGTGAGATACTGACCGAATACTGATGTAATATACTGACCGAATACTGATGTAATATACTGACCGAATACTGGTGTAATATACTGACCGAATACTGATGTGAGATACTGACCGAATACTGATGTAATATAGTGACCGAATACTTATGTAATATACTGACCGAACACTGGTGTAATATACTGACCGAATACTGGTGTAATATACTGACCGAATACTGATGTAATATATTGACCGAATACTGATGTGATATACTGACCGAATACTGATGTGATATACTGACCGAATACTGATGTAATATAGTGACCGAATACTGATGTAATATACTGACCGAATACTGATGTGAGATACTGACCGAATACTGATGTAATATACTGACCGAATACTGATGTAATATAGTGACCGAATACTGATGTGAGATACTGACCGAATACTGATGTGAGATACTGACCGAATACTGGTGTAATATACTGACCGAATACTGGTGTAATATACTGACCGAATACTGATGTAATATACTGACCGAATACTGATGCAATATACTGACCGAATACTGATGTAATATACTGACCGAATACTGATGTGAGATACTGACCGAATACTGATGTAATATACTGACCGAATACTGATGTAATATACTGACCGAATACTGATGTCATATACTGACCGAATACTGAAGTAATATACTGACCGAATACTGGTGTAATATACTGACCGAATACTGATGTAATATAGTGACCGAATACTGATGTAATATACTGACCGAATACTGGTGTAATATACTGACCGAATACTGGTGTAATATACTGACCGAATACTGATGTAATATATTGACCGAATACTGATGTAATATACTGACCGAATACTGATGTGATATACTGACCGAATACTGATGTGATATACTGACCGAATACTGATGTGATATACTGACCGAATACTGATGTGAGATACTGACCGAATACTGATGTCATATACTGACCGAATACTGATGTAATATACTGACCGAATACTGGTGTAATATACTGACCGAATACTGGTGTAATATACTGACCGAATACTGATGTAATATATTGACCGAATACTGATGTAATATACTGACCGAATACTGATGTAATATACTGACCGAATACTGATGTAATATACTGACCGAATACTGATGTAATATACTGACCGAATACTGGTGTAATATACTGACCGAATACTGATGTAATATACTGACCGAATACTGATGCGAGATACTGACCGAATACTGATGTAATTTACTGACCGAATACTGATGTGAGATACTGACCGAATACGGATGTGAGATACTGACCGAATACTGGTGTAATATACTGACCGAATACTGATGTAATAAACTGACCGAATACTGATGTGAGATACTGACCGAATACTGATGTAATATACTGGCCGAATACTGATGTAATATACTGACCGAATACTGATGTAATATACTGACCGAATACTGATGTAATATACTGACCGAATACTGATGTGATATACTGACCGAATACTGATGTCATATACTGACCGAATACTGATGTGATATACTGACCGAATACTGATGTAATATACTGACCGAATACTGATGTAATATACTGACCGAATACTGGTGTAATATACTGACCGAATACTGATGTCATATACTGACCGAATACTGATGTGATATACTGACCGAATACTGATGTAATATACTGACCGAATACTGATGTAATATACTGACCGAATACTGGTGTAATATACTGACCGAATACTGATGTAATATACTGACCGAATACTGATGTAATATACTGACCGAATACTGATGTAATATACTGACCGAATACTGATGTGATATACTGACCGAATACTGATGTAATATACTGACCGAATAGTGATGTGATATACTGACCGAATACTGATGTAATATACTGACCGAATACTGGTGTAATATACTGACCGAATACTGATGTAATATAGTGACCGAATACTGATGTAATATACTGACCGAATACTGATGTAATATACTGACCGAATACTGATGTGATATACTGACCGAATACTGATGTGATATACTGACCGAATACTGATGTGATATACTGACCGAATACTGATGTGAGATACTGACCGAATACTGATGTCATATACTGACCGAATACTGTTTTAATATACTGACCGAATACTGGTGTAATATACTGACCGAATACTGGTGTAATATACTGACCGAATACTGATGTAATATATTGACCGAATACTGATGTAATATACTGACCGAATACTGATGTAATATACTGACCGAATACTGATGTAATATACTGACCGAATACTGATGTAATATACTGACTGAATACTGATGTGATATACTGACCGAATACTGATGTGATATACTGACCGAATACTGATGTAATATACTGACCGAACACTGATGTAATATACTGACCGAATACTGATGTAATATACTGACCGAATACTGATGTAATATACTGACCGAATACTGATGCGAGATACTGACCGACTACTGATGTAATATACTGACCGAATACTGATGTGAGATACTGACCGAATACGGATGTGAGATACTGACCGAATACTGGTGTAATATACTGACCGAATACTGATGTAATAAACTGACCGAATACTGTTGTGAGATACTGACCGAATACTGATGTAATATACTGACCGAATACTGATGTAATATTCTGACCGAATACTGATGTAATATACTGACCGAATACTGATGTAATATACTGACCGAATACTGATGTAATATACTGACCGAATACTGATGTAATATAGTGACCGAATACTGATGTAATATACTGACCGAATACTGGTGTAATATACTGACCGAATACTGGTGTAATATACTGACCGAATACTGATGTAATATATTGACCGAATACTGATGTAATATACTGACCGAATACTGATGTAATATACTGACCGAATACTGATGTGATATACTGACCGAATACTGATGTGATATACTGACCGAATACTGATGTGAGATACTGACCGAATACTGATGTCATATACTGACCGAATACTGATGTGATATACTGACCGAATACTGATGTGATATACTGACCGAATACTGATGTGAGATACTGACCGAATACTGATGTCATATACTGACCGAATACTGATGTAATATACTGACCGAATACTGGTGTAATATACTGACCGAATACTGGTGTAATATACTGACCGAATACTGATGTAATATATTGACCGAATACTGATGTAATATACTGACCGAATACTGATGTAATATACTGACCGAATACTGATGTAATATACTGACCGAATACTGATGTAATATACTGACCGAATACTGGTGTAATATACTGACCGAATACTGATGTAATATACTGACCGAATACTGATGTGAGATACTGACCGAATACTGATGTAATATACTGACCGAATACTGATGTGAGATACTGACCGAATACGGATGTGAGATACTGACCGAATACTGATGTGAGATACTGACCGAATACTGATGTAATATACTGACCGAAAACTGATGTGAGATACTGACCGAATACTGATGTGAGATACTGACCGAATACTGGTGTAATATACTGACCAAATACTGATGTAATATACTGACCGAATACTGATGTAATATACTGACCGAATACTGATGTGAGATACTGACCGAATACTGGTGTAATATACTGACCGAATACTGGTGTAATATACTGACCGAATACTGGTGTAATATACTGACCGAATACTGATGTAATATACTGACCGAATACTGATGTGAGATACTGACCGAATACTGATGTAATATACTGACCGAATACTGATGTGAGATACTGACCGAATACGGATGTGAGATACTGACCGAATACTGATGTGAGATACTGACCGAATACTGATGTAATATACTGACCGAATACTGATGTGATATACTGACCGAATACTGATGTGATATACTGACCGAATACTGATGTGATATACTGACCGAATACTGATGTGAGATACTGACCGAATACTGATGTCATATACTGACCGAATACTGATGTAATATACTGACCGAATACTGGTGTAATATACTGACCGAATACTGGTGTAATATACTGACCGAATACTGATGTAATATATTGACCGAATACTGATGTAATATACTGACCGAATACTGATGTAATATACTGACCGAATACTGATGTAATATACTGACCGAATACTGGTGTAATATACTGACCGAATACTGATGTAATATACTGACCGAATACTGATGTGAGATACTGACCGAATACTGATGTAATATACTGACCGAATACTGATGTGAGATACTGACCGAATACGGATGTGAGATACTGACCGAATACTGATGTGAGATACTGACCGAATACTGATGTAATATACTGACCGAAAACTGATGTGAGATACTGACCGAATACTGATGTGAGATACTGACCGAATACTGGTGTAATATACTGACCAAATACTGATGTAATATACTGACCGAATACTGATGTAATATACTGACCGAATACTGATGTGAGATACTGACTGAATACTGATGTAATATACTGACCGAATACTGATGTAATATACTGACCGAATACTGATGTGAGATACTTACTGAATACTGATGTAATATACTGACCGAATACTGATGTAATATACTGACCGAATACTGGTGTAATATACTGACCGAATACTGATGTGAGATACTGACCGAATACTGATATGAGATACTGATCGAATACTGATGTAAGATACTGACCGAATACTGATGTAATATACTGACCGAATACTGATGTGATATACTGACCGAATACTGATGTAATATACTGACCGAATACTGATGTAATATACTGACCGAATACTGATGTAATATACTGACCGAATACTGATGTAATATACTGACCGAATACTGGTGTAATATAATGACCGAATACTGATGTGAGATACTGACCGAATGCTGATGTAATATAGTGACTGAATACTGGTGTAATATACTGACCGAATACTTATGTAATATACTGACCGAATACTGATGTAATATACTGACCGAATACTGATGTAATATACTGACCGAATACTGGTGTAATATAATGACCGAATACTGATGTGAGATACTGACCGAATACTGATGTAATATAGTGACCGAATACTGGTGTAATATACTGACCGAATACTTATGTAATATACTGACCGAATACTGATGTAATATACTGACCGAATACTGATGTAATATACTGACCGAATACTTATGTAATATACTGACCGAATACTGATGTAATATACTGACCGAATACTGATGTAATATACTGACCGAATACTGATGTGAGATACTGACCGAATACTGATGTAATATACTGACCGAATACTGATGTGAGATACTGACCGAATACTGATGTGATATACTGACCGAATAGTGGTGTGATATACTGACCGTATACTGATGTAATATACTGACCGAAAACTGATGTGAGATACTGACCGAATACTGATGTGATATACTGACCGAATACTGATGTAATATACTGACCGAATACTGATGTAATATACTGACCGAATACTGGTGTAATATACTGACCGAATACTGATGTGAGATACTGACCGAATACTGATGTGAGATACTGACCGAATACTGATGTGAGATACTGACCGAATACTGATGTAATATACTGACCGAATACTGATGTGATATACTGACCGAATACTGATGTAATATACTGACCGAATACTGATGTAATATACTGACCGAATACTGGTGTAATATACTGACCGAATACTGATGTGAGATACTGACCGAATACTGATGTGAGATACTGACCGAATACTGATGTGAGATACTGACCGAATACTGATGTAATATACTGACCGAATACTGATGTGATATACTGACCGAATACTGATGTAATATACTGACCGAATACTGATGTAATATACTGACCGAATACTGATGTAATATACTGACCGAATTCTGATGTAATATACTGACCGAATACTGATGTAATATACTGACCGAATACTGATGTAATATACTGACCGAATACTGGTGTAATATACTGACCGTATACTGATGTAATATACTGACCGAATACTGATGTGAGATACTGACCGAATACTGATGTAATATACTGACCGAATACTGATGTAATATACTGACCGAATACTAATGTAATATACTGACCGAATACTGATGTGAGGTACTGACCGAATACTGATGTAATATACTGACCGAATACTGATGTGAGGTACTGACCGAATACTGATGTAATATACTGACCGAATACTGGTGTAATATACTGACCGAATACTGATGTGAGGTACTGACCAAATACTGATGTAATATACTGACCGAATACTGATGTGAGGTACTGACCGAATACTGATGTAATATACTGACCGAATACTGATGTATTATACTGACCGAATACTGATGTGAGATACTGACCGAATACTGATGTGAGATACTGACCGAATACTGATGTAATATACTGACCGAATACTGGTGTAATATACTGACCGAATACTGATGTGAGATACTGACCGAATACTGATGTGAGATACTGACCGAATACTGATGTAATATACTGACCGAAAACTGATGTGAGATACTGACCGAATACTGATGTGAGATACTGACCGAATACTGATGTAATTTACTGACCGAATACTGATGTGAGATACTGACCGAATACGGATGTGAGATACTGACCGAATACTGGTGTAATATACTGACCGAATACTGATGTAATAAACTGACCGAATACTGATGTGAGATACTGACCGAATACTGATGTAATATACTGACCGAATACTGATGTAATATACTGACCGAATACTGATGTAATATACTGACCGAATACTGATGTAATATACTGACCGAATACTGATGTGATATACTGACCGAATACTGATGTGATATACTGACCGAATACTGATGTGATATACTGACCGAATACTGATGTAATATACTGACCGAATACTGATGTAATATACTGACCGAATACTGATGTAATATACTGACCGAATACTGATGTGATATACTGACCGAATACTGATGTGATATACTGACCGAATACTGATGTAATATACTGACCGAATACTGATGTAATATACTGACCGAATACTGATGTAATATACTAACCAAATACTGATGTAATATACTGACCGAATACTGATGTAATATACTGACCGAATACTGATGTAATATACTGACCGAATACTGATGTAATATACTGACCGAATACTGATGTAATATACTGACCGAATACTGATGTAATATACTGACCGAATACTGATGTGATATACTGACCGAATACTGATGTGATATACTGACCGAATACTGATGTAATATACTGACCGAATACTGATGTAATATACTGACCGAATACTGATGTAATATACTAACCAAATACTGATGTAATATACTGACCGAATACTGATGTAATATACTGACCGAATACTGATGTGATATACTGACCGAATACTGATGTGATATACTGACCGAATACTGATGTAATATACTGACCGAATACTGATGTGATATACTGACCGAATACTGATGTAATATACTGACCGAATACTGATGTAATATACTGACCGAATACTGATGTAATATACTGACCGAATACTGATGTGATATACTGACCGAATACTGATGTGATATACTGACCGAATACTGATGTAATATACTGATCGAACACTGATGTAATATACTGACCGAATACTGATGTAATATACTGACCGAATACTGATGTAATATACTGACCGAATACTGATGCGAGATACTGACCGAATACTGATGTAATATACTGACCGAATACTGATGTGAGATACTGACCGAATACGGATGTGAGATACTGACCGAATACTGGTGTAATATACTGACCGAATACTGATGTAATAAACTGACCGAATACTGATGTGAGATACTGACCGAATACTGATGTAATATACTGACCGAATACTGATGTAATATACTGACCGAATACTGATGTAATATACTGACCGAATACTGATGTAATATACTGACCGAATACTGATGTGATATACTGACCGAATACTGATGTAATATACTGACCGAATACTGATGTAATATACTGACCGAATACTGATGTAATATACTGACCGAATACTGATGTAATATAGTGACCGAATACTGATGTAATATACTGACCGAATACTGGTGTAATATACTGACCGAATACTGGTGTAACATACTGACCGAATCCTGATGTAATATATTGACCGAATACTGATGTAATATACTGACCGAATACTGATGTAATATACTGACCGAATACTGATGTAATATACTGACCGAATACTGGTGTAATATACTGACCGAATACTGATGTAATATACTGACCGAATACTGATGTGAGATACTGACCGAATACTGATGTAATATACTGACCGAATACTGATGTGAGATACTGACCGAATACGGATGTGAGATACTGACCGAATACTGATGTGAGATACTGACCGAATACTGATGTAATATACTGACCGAAAACTGATGTGAGATACTGACCGAATACTGATGTGAGATACTGACCGAATACTGGTGTAATATACTGACCAAATAATGATGTAATATACTGACCGAATACTGATGTAATATACTGACCGAATACTGATGTGAGATACTGACCGAATACTGATGTAATATACTGACCGAATACTGATGTAATATACTGACCGAATACTGGTGTAATATACTGACCGAATACTGATGTAATATACTGACCGAATACTGATGTAATATACTGACCGAATACTGATGTAATATACTGACCGAATACTGATGTGATATACTGACCGAATACTGATGTAATATACTGACCGAATACTGATGTAATATACTGACCGAATACTGATGTGATATACTGACCGAATACTGATGTAATATACTGACCGAATACTGATGTAATATACTGACCGAATATTGATGTGATATACTGACCGAATACTGATGTGATATACTGACCGAATACTGATGTAATATACTGACCGAATACTGATGTAATATACTGACCGAATATTGATGTGATATACTGACCGAATACT
This sequence comes from Ranitomeya imitator, assembly GCF_032444005.1. Taxonomy (NCBI): domain Eukaryota; kingdom Metazoa; phylum Chordata; class Amphibia; order Anura; family Dendrobatidae; genus Ranitomeya; species Ranitomeya imitator. The sequence continues at coordinate 146,948,778 of NC_091291.1, forward strand.
GATGTAATATACTGACCGAATAATGATGTAATATACTGACCGAATACTGATGTGATATACTGACCGAATACTGATGTAATATACTGACCGAATACTGATGTAATATACTGACCGAATACTGATGTAATATACTGACCGAATACTGATGTGAGATACTGACTGAATACTGATGTAATATACTGACCGAATACTGATGTAATATACTGACCGAATACTGGTGTAATATACTGACCGAATACTGATGTGAGATACTGACCGAATACTGATATGAGATACTGACCGAATACTGATGTGAGATACTGACCGAATACTGATGTAATATACTGACCGAATACTGATGTGATATACTGACCGAATACTGATGTAATATACTGACCGAATACTGATGTAATATACTGACCGAATACTGATGTAATATACTGACCGAATACTGGTGTAATATACTGACCGAATACTGATGTGAGATACTGACCGAATGCTGATGTAATATACTGACCGAATACTGATGTAATATAGTGACCGAATACTGGTGTAATATACTGACCGAATACTTATGTAATATACTGACCGAATACTGATGTAATATACTGACCGAATACTGATGTAATATACTGACCGAATACTTATGTAATATACTGACCGAATACTGATGTAATATACTGACCGAATACTGATGTGAGAAACTGACCGAATACTGATGTGATATACTGACCGAATACTGATGTGAGATACTGACCGAATACTGATGTGATATACTGACCGAATAGTGGTGTGATATACTGACCGAATACTGATGTAATATACTGACCGAAAACTGATGTGAGATACTGACCGAATACTGATGTGATATACTGACCGAATACTGATGTAATATACTGACCGAATACTGATGTAATATACTGACCGAATACTGATGTAATATACTGACCGAATACTGATGTGAGATACTGACCGAATACTGATGTAATATACTGACCGAATACTGATGTAATATACTGACCGAATACTGGTGTAATATACTGACCGAATACTGATGTGAGATACTGACCGAATACTGATGTGAGACACTGACCGAATACTGATCTGAGATACTGACCGAATACTGATGTAATATACTGACCGAATACTGATGTGATATACTGACCGAATACTGATGTAATATACTGACCGAATACTGATGTAATATACTGACCGAATACTGATGTAATATACTGACCGAATACTGATGTAATATACTGACCGAATTCTGATGTAATATACTGACCGAATACTGATGTAATATACTGACCGAATACTGATGTGATATACTGACCGAATACTGGTGTAATATACTGACCGTATACTGATGTAATATACTGACCGAATACTGATGTGAGATACTGACCGAATACTGGTGTAATATACTGACCGAATACTGATGTAATATACTGACCGAATACTGATGTAATATACTGACCGAATACTGATGTGAGGTACTGACCGAATACTGATGTAATTTACTGACCGAATACTGATGTGAGGTACTGACCGAATACTGATGTAATATACTGACCGAATACTGGTGTAATATACTGACCGAATACTGATGTGAGGTACTGACCGAATACTGATGTAATATACTGACCGAATACTGATGTGAGGTACTGACCGAATACTGATGTAATATACTGACCGAATACTGATGTGAGATACTGACCGAATACGGATGTGAGATACTGAACGAATACTGATGTGAGATACTGACCGAATACTGATGTGAGATACTGACCGAATACTGATGTAATATACTGACCGAAAACTGATGTGAGATACTGACCGAATACTGATGTGAGATACTGACCGAATACTGGTGTAATATACTGACCAAATACTGATGTAATATACTGACCGAATACTGATGTAATATACTGACCGAATACTGATGTGAGATACTGACCGAATACTGATGTAATATACTGACCGAATACTGATGTAATATACTGACCGAATACTGATGTAATATACTGACCGAATACTGATGTAATATACTGACCGAATACTGGTGTAATATACTGACCGAATAATGATGTAATATACTGACCGAATACTGATGTAATATACTGACCGAATACTGATGTAATATACTGACCGAATACTGATGTAATATACTGACCGAATACTGATGTAATATACTGACCGAATACTGATGTGATATACTGACCGAATACTGATGTAATATACTGACCGAATAATGATGTAATATACTGACCGAATACTGATGTGATATACTGACCGAATACTGATGTAATATACTGACCGAATACTGATGTAATATACTGACCGAATACTGATGTGAGATACTGACCGAATACTGATGTGAGATACTGACCGAATACTGATGTAATATACTGACCGAATACTGATGTGATATACTGACCGAATACTGATGTAATATACTGACCGAATACTGATGTAATATACTGACCGAATACTGATGTGATATACTGACCGAATACTGATGTGATATACTGACCGAATGCTGATGTAATATACTGACCGAATACTGATGTAATATAGTGACCGAATACTGGTGTAATATACTGACCGAATACTTATGTAATATACTGACCGAATACTGATGTAATATACTGACCGAATACTGATGTAATATACTGACCGAATACTTATGTAATATACTGACCGAATACTGATGTAATATACTGACCGAATACTGATGTGAGAAACTGACCGAATACTGATGTGATATACTGACCGAATACTGATGTGAGATACTGACCGAATACTGATGTGATATACTGACCGAATAGTGGTGTGATATACTGACCGAATACTGATGTAATATACTGACCGAAAACTGATGTGAGATACTGACCGAATACTGATGTGATATACTGACCGAATACTGATGTAATATACTGACCGAATACTGATGTAATATACTGACCGAATACTGATGTAATATACTGACCGAATACTGATGTGAGATACTGACCGAATACTGATGTAATATACTGACCGAATACTGATGTAATATACTGACCGAATACTGGTGTAATATACTGACCGAATACTGATGTGAGATACTGACCGAATACTGATGTGAGACACTGACCGAATACTGATCTGAGATACTGACCGAATACTGATGTAATATACTGACCGAATACTGATGTGATATACTGACCGAATACTGATGTAATATACTGACCGAATACTGATGTAATATACTGACCGAATACTGATGTAATATACTGACCGAATACTGATGTAATATACTGACCGAATTCTGATGTAATATACTGACCGAATACTGATGTAATATACTGACCGAATACTGATGTGATATACTGACCGAATACTGGTGTAATATACTGACCGTATACTGATGTAATATACTGACCGAATACTGATGTGAGATACTGACCGAATACTGGTGTAATATACTGACCGAATACTGATGTAATATACTGACCGAATACTGATGTAATATACTGACCGAATACTGATGTGAGGTACTGACCGAATACTGATGTAATTTACTGACCGAATACTGATGTGAGGTACTGACCGAATACTGATGTAATATACTGACCGAATACTGGTGTAATATACTGACCGAATACTGATGTGAGGTACTGACCGAATACTGATGTAATATACTGACCGAATACTGATGTGAGGTACTGACCGAATACTGATGTAATATACTGACCGAATACTGATGTGAGATACTGACCGAATACGGATGTGAGATACTGAACGAATACTGATGTGAGATACTGACCGAATACTGATGTGAGATACTGACCGAATACTGATGTAATATACTGACCGAAAACTGATGTGAGATACTGACCGAATACTGATGTGAGATACTGACCGAATACTGGTGTAATATACTGACCAAATACTGATGTAATATACTGACCGAATACTGATGTAATATACTGACCGAATACTGATGTGAGATACTGACCGAATACTGATGTAATATACTGACCGAATACTGATGTAATATACTGACCGAATACTGATGTAATATACTGACCGAATACTGATGTAATATACTGACCGAATACTGGTGTAATATACTGACCGAATACTGATGTAATATACTGACCGAATACTGATGTAATATACTGACCGAATACTGATGTAATATACTGACCGAATACTGATGTAATATACTGACCGAATACTGATGTAATATACTGACCGAATACTGATGTGATATACTGACCGAATACTGATGTAACATACTGACCGAATAATGATGTAATATACTGACCGAATACTGATGTGATATACTGACCGAATACTGATGTAATATACTGACCGAATACTGATGTAATATACTGACCGAATACTGATGTGAGATACTGACCGAATACTGATGTGAGATACTGACCGAATACTGATGTAATATACTGACCGAATACTGATGTGATATACTGACCGAATACTGATGTAATATACTGACCGAATACTGATGTAATATACTGACCGAATACTGATGTGATATACTGACCGAATACTGATGTGATATACTGACCGAATATTGATGTGAGATACTGACCGAATACTGATGTAATATACTGACCGAATACTGATGTAATATACTGACCGAATACTGATGTAATATACTGACCGAATACTGGTGTAATATACTGACCGAATACTGATGTGAGATACTGACCGAATACTGATGTAATATAGTGACCGAATACTTATGTAATATACTGACCGAATACTGGTGTAATATACTGACCGAATACTGGTGTAATATACTGACCGAATACTGATGTAATATATTGACCGAATACTGATGTAATATACTGACCGAATACTGATGTAATATACTGACCGAATACTGATGTGATATACTGACCGAATACTGATGTGATATACTGACCGAATACTGATGTAATATAGTGACCGAATACTGATGTAATATACTGACCGAATACTGATGTGAGATACTGACCGAATACTGATGTAATATACTGACCGAATACTGATGTAATATAGTGACCGAATACTGATGTGAGATACTGACCGAATACTGATGTGAGATACTGACCGAATACTGGTGTAATATACTGACCGAATACTGGTGTAATATACTGACCGAATACTGATGTAATATACTGACCGAATACTGGTGTAATATACTGACCGAATACTGATGTAATATAGTGACCGAATACTGATGTAATATACTGACCGAATACTGGTGTAATATACTGACCGAATACTGGTGTAATATACTGACCGAATAGTGATGTAATATATTGACCGAATACTGATGTAATATACTGACCGAATACTGATGTAATATACTGACCGAATACTGATGTGATATACTGACCGAATACTGATGTGATATACTGACCGAATACTGATGTGAGATACTGACCGAACACTGATGTCATATACTGACCGAATACTGATGTAATATACTGACCGAATACTGGTGTAATATACTGACCGAATACTGGTGTAATATACTGACCGAATACTGATGTAATATATTGACCGAATACTGATGTAATATACTGACCGAATACTGATGTAATATACTGACCGAATACTGATGTAATATACTGACCGAATACTGATGTAATATACTGACCGAATACTGGTGTAATATACTGACCGAATACTGATGTAATATACTGACCGAATACTGATGCGAGATACTGACCGAATACTGATGTAATATACTGACCGAATACTGATGTGAGATACTGACCGAATACGGATGTGAGATACTGACCGAATACTGGTGTAATATACTGACCGAATACTGATGTAATATACTGACCGATTACTGATGTGATATACTGACCGAATACTGATGTAATATACTGACCGAATACTGATGTAATATACTGACCGAATATTGATGTGATATACTGACCGAATACTGATGTAATATACTGACCGAATAATGATGTAATATACTGACCGAATACTGATGTGATATACTGACCGAATACTGATGTAATATACTGACCGAATACTGATGTAATATACTGACCGAATACTGATGTAATATACTGACCGAATACTGATGTGAGATACTGACTGAATACTGATGTAATATACTGACCGAATACTGATGTAATATACTGACCGAATACTGGTGTAATATACTGACCGAATACTGATGTGAGATACTGACCGAATACTGATGTGAGATACTGACCGAATACTGATGTAATATACTGACCGAATACTGATGTAATATACTGACCGAATACTGATGTGAGATACTGACCGAATACTGATGTGAGATACTGACCGAATACTGGTGTAATATACTGACCGAATACTGATGTAATATACTGACCGAATACTGATGTGATATACTGACCGAATACTGATATAATATACTGACCGAATACTGATGTAATATACTGACCGAATACTGATGTAATATACTGACCGAATACTGATGTAATATACTGACCGAATACTGGTGTAATATACTGACCGAATACTGATGTGAGATACTGACCGAATGCTGATGTAATATACTGACCGAATACTGATGTAATATAGTGACCGAATACTGGTGTAATATACTGACCGAATACTTATGTAATATACTGACCGAATACTGATGTAATATACTGACCGAATACTGATGTAATATACTGACCGAATACTGATGTGAGATACTGACCGAATACTGATGTAATATACTGACCGAATACTGATGTGAGATACTGACCGAATACTGATGTGATATACTGACCGAATAGTGGTGTGATATACTGACCGAATACTGATATAATATACTGACCGAAAACTGATGTGAGATACTGACCGAATACTGATGTGAGATACTGACCGAATACTGGTGTAATATACTGACCAAATACTGATGTAATATACTGACCGAATACTGATGTAATATACTGACCGAATACTGATGTAATATACTGACCGAATACTGATGTAATATACTGACCGAATACTGATGTGAGATACTGACCGAATACTGATGTAATATACTGACCGAATACTGATGTAATATACTGACCGAATACTGATGTAATATACTGACCGAATACTGATGTAATATACTGACCGAATACTGATGTGATATACTGACCGAATACTGATGTAATATACTGACCGAATACTGATGTAATATACTGACCGAATACTGATGTGATATACTGACCGAATACTGATGTAATATACTGACCGAATACTGATGTAATATACTGACCGAATACTGATGTAATATACTGACCGAATACTGATGTGAGATACTGACCGAATACTGATGTAATATACTGACCGAATACTGATGTAATATACTGACCGAATACTGGTGTGATATACTGACCGAATACTGATGTGAGATACTGACCGAATACTGATGTAATATACTGACCGAATACTGATGTAATATACTGACCGAATACTGATGTGAGATACTGACCGAATACTGATGTGATATACTGACCGAATACTGATGTAATATACTGACCGAATACTGATGTAATATACTGACCGAATACTGATGTAATATACTGACCGAATACTGATGTAATATACTGACCGAATACTGGTGTAATATACTGACCGAATACTGATGTGAGATACTGACCGAATGCTGATGTAATATACTGACCGAATACTGATGTAATATACTGACCGAATACTGATGTGAGATACTGACCGAATACTGATGTGATATACTGACCGAATAGTGGTGTGATATACTGACCGAATACTGATGTAATATACTGACCGAAAACTGATGTGAGATACTGACCAAATACTGATGTGAGATACTGACCGAATACTGGTGTAATATACTGACCAAATACTGATGTAATATACTGACCGAATACTGATGTAATATACTGACCGAATACTGATGTAATATACTGACCGAATACTTATGTGAGATACTGACCGAATACTGATGTAATATACTGACCGAATACTGATGTAATATACTGACCGAATATTGGTGTAATATACTGACCGAATACTGATGTAATATACTGACCGAATACTGATGTAATATACTGACCGAATACTGATGTAATATACTGACCGAATACTGATGTGATATACTGACCGAATACTGATGTAATATACTGACCGAATACTGATGTAATATACTGACCGAATACTGATGTGATATACTGACCGAATACTGATGTAATATACTGACCGAATACTGATGTAATATACTGACCGAATACTGATGTGAGATACTGACCGAATACTGATGTAATATACTGACCGAATACTGATGTAATATACTGACCGAATACTGGTGTAATATACTGACCGAATACTGATGTGAGATACTGACCGAATACTGATGTGAGATACTGACCGAATACTGATGTGAGATACTGACCGAATACTGATGTAATATACTGACCGAATACTGATGTGATATACTGACCGAATAGTGATGTAATATACTGACCGAATACTGATGTAATATACTGACCGAATACTGATGTAATATACTGACCGAATACTGATGTAATATACTGACCGAATAATGATGTAATATACTGACCGAATACTGATGTGATATACTGACCGAATACTGATGTAATATACTGACCGAATACTGATGTAATATACTGACCGAATACTGATGTAATATACTGACCGAATACTGATGTGAGATACTGACTGAATAGTGATGTAATATACTGACCGAATACTGATGTAATATACTGACCGAATACTGGTGTAATATACTGACCGAATACTGATGTGAGATACTGACCGAATACTGATGTGAGATACTGACCGAATACTGATGTAATATACTGACCGAATACTGGTGTAATATACTGACCGAATACTGATGTGAGATACTGACCGAATACTGATGTGAGATACTGACCGAATACTGGTGTAATATACTGACCGAATACTGATGTAATATACTGACCGAATACTGATGTGATATACTGACCGAATACTGATATAATATACTGACCGAATACTGATGTAATATACTGACCGAATACTGATGTAATATACTGACCGAATACTGATGTAATATACTGACCGAATACTGGTGTAATATACTGACCGAATACTGATGTGAGATACTGACCGAATGCTGATGTAATATACTGACCGAATACTGATGTAATATTGTGACCGAATACTGGTGTAATATACTGACCGAATACTTATGTAATATACTGACCGAATACTGATGTAATATACTGACCGAATACTGATGTAATATACTGACCGAAAACTGATGTGAGATACTGACCGAATACTGATGTAATATACTGACCGAATACTGATGTGAGATACTGACCGAATACTGATGTAATATACTGACCGAATACTGATGTGAGATACTGACCGAATACTGATGTGATATACTGACCGAATAGTGGTGTGATATACTGACCGAATACTGATGTAATATACTGACCGAAAACTGATGTGAGATACTGACCGAATACTGATGTGAGATACTGACCGAATACTGGTGTAATATACTGACCAAATACTGATGTAATATACTGACCGAATACTGATGTAATATACTGACCGAATACTGATGTAATATACTGACCGAATACTGATGTGAGATACTGACCGAATACTGATGTAATATACTGACCGAATACTGATGTAATATACTGACCGAATATTGGTGTAATATACTGACCGAATACTGATGTAATATACTGACCGAATACTGATGTAATATACTGACCGAATACTGATGTAATATACTGACCGAATACTGATGTGATATACTGACCGAATACTGATGTAATATACTGACCGAATACTGATGTAATATACTGACCGAATACTGATGTGATATACTGACCGAATACTGATGTAATATACTGACCGAATACTGATGTAATATACTGACCGAATACTGATGTAATATACTGACCGAATACTGATGTGAGATACTGACCGAATACTGATGTAATATACTGACCGAATACTGATGTAATATACTGACCGAATACTGGTGTAATATACTGACCGAATACTGATGTGAGATACTGACCGAATATTGATGTGAGATACTGACCGAATACTGATGTGAGATACTGACCGAATACTGATGTAATATACTGACCGAATACTGATGTGAGATACTGACCGAATACTGATGTAATATACTGATCGAATACTGGTGTAATATACTGACCGAATACTGATGTGATATACTGACCGAATACTGATGTGAGATACTGACCGAATACTGATGTAATATACTGACCGAATACTGATGTGATATACTGACCGAATACTGATGTAATATACTGACCGAATACTGATGTAATATACTGACCGAATACTGATGTAATATACTGACCGAATACTGATGTAATATACTGACCGAATACTGATGTAATATACTGACCGAATACTGGTGTGATATACTGACCGAATACTGATGTGAGATACTGACCGAATACTGATGTAATATACTGACCGAATACTGATGTAATATAGTTACCGAATACTGGTGTAATATACTGACCGAATACTTATGTAATATACTGACCGAATACTGATGTAATATACTGACCGAATACTGATGTAATATACTGACCGAATACTGATGTGAGATACTGACCGAATACTGATGTAATATACTGACCGAATACTGATGTGAGATACTGACCGAATACTGATGTGATATACTGACCGAATAGTGGTGTGATATACTGACCGAATACTGATGTAATATACTGACCGAATACTGATGTAATATACTGACCGGATACTGATGTAATATACTGACCGAATACTGATGTGAGATACTGACCGAATACTGATGTAATATACTGACCGAATACTGATGTGAGATACTGACCGAATACTGATGTGAGATACTGACCGAATACTGATGTGATATACTGACCGAATACTGGTGTGATATACTGACCGAATACTGATGTAATATACTGACCGAATACTGATGTAATATACTGACCGAATACTGATGTAATATACTGACCGAATACTGATGTAATATACTGACCGAATACTGATGTGAGATACTGACCGAATACTGATGTAATATACTGACCGAATACTGATGTGATATACTGACCGAATACTGATGTAATATACTGACCGAATACTGATGTAATATACTGACCGAATACTGATGTAATATACTGACCGAATACTGGTGTAATATACTGACCGAATACTGATGTGAGATACTGACCGAATGCTGATGTAATATACTGACCGAATACTGATGTAATATACTGACCGAATACTGATGTGAGATACTGACCGAATACTGATGTGATATACTGACCGAATAGTGGTGTGATATACTGACCGAATACTGATGTAATATACTGACCGAAAACTGATGTGAGATACTGACCGAATACTGATGTGAGATACTGACCGAATACTGGTGTAATATACTGACCAAATACTGATGTAATATACTGACCGAATACTGATGTAATATACTGACCGAATACTGGTGTAATATACTGACCGAATACTGATGTGAGATACTGACCGAATGCTGATGTAATATACTGACCGAATACTGATGTAATATACTGACCGAATACTGATGTGAGATACTGACCGAATACTGATGTGATATACTGACCGAATAGTGGTGTGATATACTGACCGAATACTGATATAATATACTGACCGAAAACTGATGTGAGATACTGACCGAATACTGATGTGAGATACTGACCGAATACTGGTGTAATATACTGACCAAATACTGATGTAATATACTGACCGAATACTGATGTAATATACTGACCGAATACTGATGTAATATACTGACCGAATACTGATGTAATATACTGACCGAATACTGATGTGAGATACTGACCGAATACTGATGTAATATACTGACCGAATACTGATGTAATATACTGACCGAATACTGATGTAATATACTGACCGAATACTGATGTAATATACTGACCGAATACTGATGTGATATACTGACCGAATACTGATGTAATATACTGACCGAATACTGATGTAATATACTGACCGAATACTGATGTGATATACTGACCGAATACTGATGTAATATACTGACCGAATACTGATGTAATATACTGACCGAATACTGATGTAATATACTGACCGAATACTGATGTGAGATACTGACCGAATACTGATGTAATATACTGACCGAATACTGATGTAATATACTGACCGAATACTGGTGTGATATACTGACCGAATACTGATGTGAGATACTGACCGAATACTGATGTAATATACTGACCGAATACTGATGTAATATACTGACCGAATACTGATGTGAGATACTGACCGAATACTGATGTGATATACTGACCGAATACTGATGTAATATACTGACCGAATACTGATGTAATATACTGACCGAATACTGATGTAATATACTGACCGAATACTGATGTAATATACTGACCGAATACTGGTGTAATATACTGACCGAATACTGATGTGAGATACTGACCGAATGCTGATGTAATATACTGACCGAATACTGATGTAATATACTGACCGAATACTGATGTGAGATACTGACCGAATACTGATGTGATATACTGACCGAATAGTGGTGTGATATACTGACCGAATACTGATGTAATATACTGACCGAAAACTGATGTGAGATACTGACCGAATACTGATGTGAGATACTGACCGAATACTGGTGTAATATACTGACCAAATACTGATGTAATATACTGACCGAATACTGATGTAATATACTGACCGAATACTGATGTAATATACTGACCGAATACTTATGTGAGATACTTACCGAATACTGATGTAATATACTGACCGAATACTGATGTAATATACTGACCGAATATTGGTGTAATATACTGACCGAATACTGATGTAATATACTGACCGAATACTGATGTAATATACTGACCGAATACTGATGTAATATACTGACCGAATACTGATGTGATATACTGACCGAATACTGATGTAATATACTGACCGAATACTGATGTAATATACTGACCGAATACTGATGTGATATACTGACCGAATACTGATGTAATATACTGACCGAATACTGATGTAATATACTGACCGAATACTGATGTAATATACTGACCGAATACTGATGTGAGATACTGACCGAATACTGATGTAATATACTGACCGAATACTGATGTAATATACTGACCGAATACTGGTGTAATATACTGACCGAATACTGATGTGAGATACTGACCGAATACTGATGTGAGATACTGACCGAATACTGATGTGAGATACTGACCGAATACTGATGTAATATACTGACCGAATACTGATGTGATATACTGACCGAATACTGATGTAATATACTGACCGAATACTGATGTAATATACTGACCGAATACTGATGTAATATACTGACCGAATACTGATGTAATATACTGACCGAATAATGATGTAATATACTGACCGAATACTGATGTGATATACTGACCGAATACTGATGTAATATACTGACCGAATACTGATGTAATATACTGACCGAATACTGATGTAATATACTGACCGAATACTGATGTGAGATACTGACTGAATAGTGATGTAATATACTGACCGAATACTGATGTAATATACTGACCGAATACTGGTGTAATATACTGACCGAATACTGATGTGAGATACTGACCGAATACTGATGTGAGATACTGACCGAATACTGATGTAATATACTGACCGAATACTGGTGTAATATACTGACCGAATACTGATGTGAGATACTGACCGAATACTGATGTGAGATACTGACCGAATACTGGTGTAATATACTGACCGAATACTGATGTAATATACTGACCGAATACTGATGTGATATACTGACCGAATACTGATATAATATACTGACCGAATACTGATGTAATATACTGACCGAATACTGATGTAATATACTGACCGAATACTGATGTAATATACTGACCGAATACTGGTGTAATATACTGACCGAATACTGATGTGAGATACTGACCGAATGCTGATGTAATATACTGACCGAATACTGATGTAATATAGTGACCGAATACTGGTGTAATATACTGACCGAATACTTATGTAATATACTGACCGAATACTGATGTAATATACTGACCGAATACTGATGTAATATACTGACCGAAAACTGATGTGAGATACTGACCGAATACTGATGTAATATACTGACCGAATACTGATGTGAGATACTGACCGAATACTGATGTAATATACTGACCGAATACTGATGTGAGATACTGACCGAATACTGATGTGATATACTGACCGAATAGTGGTGTGATATACTGACCGAATACTGATGTAATATACTGACCGAAAACTGATGTGAGATACTGACCGAATACTGATGTGAGATACTGACCGAATACTGGTGTAATATACTGACCAAATACTGATGTAATATACTGACCGAATACTGATGTAATATACTGACCGAATACTGATGTAATATACTGACCGAATACTGATGTGAGATACTGACCGAATACTGATGTAATATACTGACCGAATACTGATGTAATATACTGACCGAATATTGGTGTAATATACTGACCGAATACTGATGTAATATACTGACCGAATACTGATGTAATATACTGACCGAATACTGATGTAATATACTGACCGAATACTGATGTGATATACTGACCGAATACTGATGTAATATACTGACCGAATACTGATGTAATATACTGACCGAATACTGATGTGATATACTGACCGAATACTGATGTAATATACTGACCGAATACTGATGTAATATACTGACCGAATACTGATGTAATATACTGACCGAATACTGATGTGAGATACTGACCGAATACTGATGTAATATACTGACCGAATACTGATGTAATATACTGACCGAATACTGATGTGAGATACTGACCGAATACTGATGTGAGATACTGACCGAATACTGATGTGATATACTGACCGAATACTGATGTGATATACTGACCGAATACTGATGTAATATACTGACCGAATACTGATGTAATATACTGACCGAATACTGATGTAATATACTGACCGAATACTGATGTAATATACTGACCGAATACTGATGTAATATACTGACTGAATACTGATGTGAGATACTGACCGAATACTGATGTAATATACTGACCGAATACTGATGTAATATACTGACCGAATACTGATGTAATATACTGACCGAATACTGATGTAATATACTGACCGAATACTGATGTAATATACTGACCGAATACTGATGTGATATACTGACCGAATACTGATGTGAGATACTGACCGAATACTGATGTAATATACTGACCGAATACTGATGTAATATACTGACCGAATACTGATGTAATATACTGACCGAATACTGATGTGATATACTGACCGAATACTGATGTAATATACTGACCGAATACTGATGTTATATACTGACCGAATACTGATGTGATATACTGACCGAATACTGATGTGATATACTGACCGAATACTGATGTGATATACTGACCGAATACTGATGTGATATACTGACCGAATACTGATGTAATATACTGACCGAATACTGATGTAATATACTGACCGAATACTGGTTTAATATACTGACCGAATACTGATGTGAGATACTGACCGAATACTGATGTGAGATACTGACCGAATACTGGTGTAATATACTGACCGAATACTGATGTAATATATTGACCGAATACTGATGTAATATACTGACCGAATACTGATGTAATATACTGACCGAATACTAATGTAATATACTGACCGAATACTGATGTGATATACTGACCGAATACTGATGTGATATACTGACCGAATACTGATGTGAGATACTGACCGAATACTGATGTAATATACTGACCGAATACTGATGTAATATACTGACCGAATACTGGTGTAATATACTGACCGAATACTGATGTGAGATACTGACCGAATACTGATGTAATATAGTGACCGAATACTTATGTAATATACTGACCGAATACTGGTGTAATATACTGACCGAATACTGGTGTAATATACTGACCGAATACTGATGTAATATATTGACCGAATACTGATGTAATATACTGACCGAATACTGATGTAATATACTGACCGAATACTGATGTGATATACTGACCGAATACTGATGTGATATACTGACCGAATACTGATGTAATATAGTGACCGAATACTGATGTAATATACTGACCGAATACTGATGTGAGATACTGACCGAATACTGGTGTAATATACTGACCGAATACTGATGTAATATATTGACCGAATACTGATGTAATATACTGACCGAATACTGATGTAATATACTGACCGAATACTGATGTAATATACTGACCGAATACTGATGTGATATACTGACCGAATACTGATGTGATATACTGACCGAATACTGATGTGAGATACTGACCGAATACTGATGTAATATACTGACCGAATACTGATGTAATATACTGACCGAATACTGGTGTAATATACTGACCGAATACTGATGTGAGATACTGACCGAATACTGATGTAATATAGTGACCGAATACTTATGTAATATACTGACCGAACACTGGTGTAATATACTGACCGAATACTGGTGTAATATACTGACCGAATACTGATGTAATATATTGACCGAATACTGATGTGATATACTGACCGAATACTGATGTGATATACTGACCGAATACTGATGTAATATAGTGACCGAATACTGATGTAATATACTGACCGAATACTGATGTGAGATACTGACCGAATACTGATGTAATATACTGACCGAATACTGATGTAATATAGTGACCGAATACTGATGTGAGATACTGACCGAATACTGATGTGAGATACTGACCGAATACTGGTGTAATATACTGACCGAATACTGGTGTAATATACTGACCGAATACTGATGTAATATACTGACCGAATACTGATGCAATATACTGACCGAATACTGATGTAATATACTGACCGAATACTGATGTGAGATACTGACCGAATACTGATGTAATATACTGACCGAATACTGATGTAATATACTGACCGAATACTGATGTCATATACTGACCGAATACTGAAGTAATATACTGACCGAATACTGGTGTAATATACTGACCGAATACTGATGTAATATAGTGACCGAATACTGATGTAATATACTGACCGAATACTGGTGTAATATACTGACCGAATACTGGTGTAATATACTGACCGAATACTGATGTAATATATTGACCGAATACTGATGTAATATACTGACCGAATACTGATGTGATATACTGACCGAATACTGATGTGATATACTGACCGAATACTGATGTGATATACTGACCGAATACTGATGTGAGATACTGACCGAATACTGATGTCATATACTGACCGAATACTGATGTAATATACTGACCGAATACTGGTGTAATATACTGACCGAATACTGGTGTAATATACTGACCGAATACTGATGTAATATATTGACCGAATACTGATGTAATATACTGACCGAATACTGATGTAATATACTGACCGAATACTGATGTAATATACTGACCGAATACTGATGTAATATACTGACCGAATACTGGTGTAATATACTGACCGAATACTGATGTAATATACTGACCGAATACTGATGCGAGATACTGACCGAATACTGATGTAATTTACTGACCGAATACTGATGTGAGATACTGACCGAATACGGATGTGAGATACTGACCGAATACTGGTGTAATATACTGACCGAATACTGATGTAATAAACTGACCGAATACTGATGTGAGATACTGACCGAATACTGATGTAATATACTGGCCGAATACTGATGTAATATACTGACCGAATACTGATGTAATATACTGACCGAATACTGATGTAATATACTGACCGAATACTGATGTGATATACTGACCGAATACTGATGTCATATACTGACCGAATACTGATGTGATATACTGACCGAATACTGATGTAATATACTGACCGAATACTGATGTAATATACTGACCGAATACTGGTGTAATATACTGACCGAATACTGATGTCATATACTGACCGAATACTGATGTGATATACTGACCGAATACTGATGTAATATACTGACCGAATACTGATGTAATATACTGACCGAATACTGGTGTAATATACTGACCGAATACTGATGTAATATACTGACCGAATACTGATGTAATATACTGACCGAATACTGATGTAATATACTGACCGAATACTGATGTGATATACTGACCGAATACTGATGTAATATACTGACCGAATAGTGATGTGATATACTGACCGAATACTGATGTAATATACTGACCGAATACTGGTGTAATATACTGACCGAATACTGATGTAATATAGTGACCGAATACTGATGTAATATACTGACCGAATACTGATGTAATATACTGACCGAATACTGATGTGATATACTGACCGAATACTGATGTGATATACTGACCGAATACTGATGTGATATACTGACCGAATACTGATGTGAGATACTGACCGAATACTGATGTCATATACTGACCGAATACTGTTTTAATATACTGACCGAATACTGGTGTAATATACTGACCGAATACTGGTGTAATATACTGACCGAATACTGATGTAATATATTGACCGAATACTGATGTAATATACTGACCGAATACTGATGTAATATACTGACCGAATACTGATGTAATATACTGACCGAATACTGATGTAATATACTGACTGAATACTGATGTGATATACTGACCGAATACTGATGTGATATACTGACCGAATACTGATGTAATATACTGACCGAACACTGATGTAATATACTGACCGAATACTGATGTAATATACTGACCGAATACTGATGTAATATACTGACCGAATACTGATGCGAGATACTGACCGACTACTGATGTAATATACTGACCGAATACTGATGTGAGATACTGACCGAATACGGATGTGAGATACTGACCGAATACTGGTGTAATATACTGACCGAATACTGATGTAATAAACTGACCGAATACTGTTGTGAGATACTGACCGAATACTGATGTAATATACTGACCGAATACTGATGTAATATTCTGACCGAATACTGATGTAATATACTGACCGAATACTGATGTAATATACTGACCGAATACTGATGTAATATACTGACCGAATACTGATGTAATATAGTGACCGAATACTGATGTAATATACTGACCGAATACTGGTGTAATATACTGACCGAATACTGGTGTAATATACTGACCGAATACTGATGTAATATATTGACCGAATACTGATGTAATATACTGACCGAATACTGATGTAATATACTGACCGAATACTGATGTGATATACTGACCGAATACTGATGTGATATACTGACCGAATACTGATGTGAGATACTGACCGAATACTGATGTCATATACTGACCGAATACTGATGTGATATACTGACCGAATACTGATGTGATATACTGACCGAATACTGATGTGAGATACTGACCGAATACTGATGTCATATACTGACCGAATACTGATGTAATATACTGACCGAATACTGGTGTAATATACTGACCGAATACTGGTGTAATATACTGACCGAATACTGATGTAATATATTGACCGAATACTGATGTAATATACTGACCGAATACTGATGTAATATACTGACCGAATACTGATGTAATATACTGACCGAATACTGATGTAATATACTGACCGAATACTGGTGTAATATACTGACCGAATACTGATGTAATATACTGACCGAATACTGATGTGAGATACTGACCGAATACTGATGTAATATACTGACCGAATACTGATGTGAGATACTGACCGAATACGGATGTGAGATACTGACCGAATACTGATGTGAGATACTGACCGAATACTGATGTAATATACTGACCGAAAACTGATGTGAGATACTGACCGAATACTGATGTGAGATACTGACCGAATACTGGTGTAATATACTGACCAAATACTGATGTAATATACTGACCGAATACTGATGTAATATACTGACCGAATACTGATGTGAGATACTGACCGAATACTGGTGTAATATACTGACCGAATACTGGTGTAATATACTGACCGAATACTGGTGTAATATACTGACCGAATACTGATGTAATATACTGACCGAATACTGATGTGAGATACTGACCGAATACTGATGTAATATACTGACCGAATACTGATGTGAGATACTGACCGAATACGGATGTGAGATACTGACCGAATACTGATGTGAGATACTGACCGAATACTGATGTAATATACTGACCGAATACTGATGTGATATACTGACCGAATACTGATGTGATATACTGACCGAATACTGATGTGATATACTGACCGAATACTGATGTGAGATACTGACCGAATACTGATGTCATATACTGACCGAATACTGATGTAATATACTGACCGAATACTGGTGTAATATACTGACCGAATACTGGTGTAATATACTGACCGAATACTGATGTAATATATTGACCGAATACTGATGTAATATACTGACCGAATACTGATGTAATATACTGACCGAATACTGATGTAATATACTGACCGAATACTGGTGTAATATACTGACCGAATACTGATGTAATATACTGACCGAATACTGATGTGAGATACTGACCGAATACTGATGTAATATACTGACCGAATACTGATGTGAGATACTGACCGAATACGGATGTGAGATACTGACCGAATACTGATGTGAGATACTGACCGAATACTGATGTAATATACTGACCGAAAACTGATGTGAGATACTGACCGAATACTGATGTGAGATACTGACCGAATACTGGTGTAATATACTGACCAAATACTGATGTAATATACTGACCGAATACTGATGTAATATACTGACCGAATACTGATGTGAGATACTGACTGAATACTGATGTAATATACTGACCGAATACTGATGTAATATACTGACCGAATACTGATGTGAGATACTTACTGAATACTGATGTAATATACTGACCGAATACTGATGTAATATACTGACCGAATACTGGTGTAATATACTGACCGAATACTGATGTGAGATACTGACCGAATACTGATATGAGATACTGATCGAATACTGATGTAAGATACTGACCGAATACTGATGTAATATACTGACCGAATACTGATGTGATATACTGACCGAATACTGATGTAATATACTGACCGAATACTGATGTAATATACTGACCGAATACTGATGTAATATACTGACCGAATACTGATGTAATATACTGACCGAATACTGGTGTAATATAATGACCGAATACTGATGTGAGATACTGACCGAATGCTGATGTAATATAGTGACTGAATACTGGTGTAATATACTGACCGAATACTTATGTAATATACTGACCGAATACTGATGTAATATACTGACCGAATACTGATGTAATATACTGACCGAATACTGGTGTAATATAATGACCGAATACTGATGTGAGATACTGACCGAATACTGATGTAATATAGTGACCGAATACTGGTGTAATATACTGACCGAATACTTATGTAATATACTGACCGAATACTGATGTAATATACTGACCGAATACTGATGTAATATACTGACCGAATACTTATGTAATATACTGACCGAATACTGATGTAATATACTGACCGAATACTGATGTAATATACTGACCGAATACTGATGTGAGATACTGACCGAATACTGATGTAATATACTGACCGAATACTGATGTGAGATACTGACCGAATACTGATGTGATATACTGACCGAATAGTGGTGTGATATACTGACCGTATACTGATGTAATATACTGACCGAAAACTGATGTGAGATACTGACCGAATACTGATGTGATATACTGACCGAATACTGATGTAATATACTGACCGAATACTGATGTAATATACTGACCGAATACTGGTGTAATATACTGACCGAATACTGATGTGAGATACTGACCGAATACTGATGTGAGATACTGACCGAATACTGATGTGAGATACTGACCGAATACTGATGTAATATACTGACCGAATACTGATGTGATATACTGACCGAATACTGATGTAATATACTGACCGAATACTGATGTAATATACTGACCGAATACTGGTGTAATATACTGACCGAATACTGATGTGAGATACTGACCGAATACTGATGTGAGATACTGACCGAATACTGATGTGAGATACTGACCGAATACTGATGTAATATACTGACCGAATACTGATGTGATATACTGACCGAATACTGATGTAATATACTGACCGAATACTGATGTAATATACTGACCGAATACTGATGTAATATACTGACCGAATTCTGATGTAATATACTGACCGAATACTGATGTAATATACTGACCGAATACTGATGTAATATACTGACCGAATACTGGTGTAATATACTGACCGTATACTGATGTAATATACTGACCGAATACTGATGTGAGATACTGACCGAATACTGATGTAATATACTGACCGAATACTGATGTAATATACTGACCGAATACTAATGTAATATACTGACCGAATACTGATGTGAGGTACTGACCGAATACTGATGTAATATACTGACCGAATACTGATGTGAGGTACTGACCGAATACTGATGTAATATACTGACCGAATACTGGTGTAATATACTGACCGAATACTGATGTGAGGTACTGACCAAATACTGATGTAATATACTGACCGAATACTGATGTGAGGTACTGACCGAATACTGATGTAATATACTGACCGAATACTGATGTATTATACTGACCGAATACTGATGTGAGATACTGACCGAATACTGATGTGAGATACTGACCGAATACTGATGTAATATACTGACCGAATACTGGTGTAATATACTGACCGAATACTGATGTGAGATACTGACCGAATACTGATGTGAGATACTGACCGAATACTGATGTAATATACTGACCGAAAACTGATGTGAGATACTGACCGAATACTGATGTGAGATACTGACCGAATACTGATGTAATTTACTGACCGAATACTGATGTGAGATACTGACCGAATACGGATGTGAGATACTGACCGAATACTGGTGTAATATACTGACCGAATACTGATGTAATAAACTGACCGAATACTGATGTGAGATACTGACCGAATACTGATGTAATATACTGACCGAATACTGATGTAATATACTGACCGAATACTGATGTAATATACTGACCGAATACTGATGTAATATACTGACCGAATACTGATGTGATATACTGACCGAATACTGATGTAATATACTGACCGAATACTGATGTAATATACTGACCGAATACTGATGTAATATACTGACCGAATACTGATGTAATATACTGACCGAATACTGATGTAATATACTGACCGAATACTGATGTGATATACTGACCGAATACTGATGTGATATACTGACCGAATACTGATGTAATATACTGACCGAATACTGATGTAATATACTGACCGAATACTGATGTAATATACTAACCAAATACTGATGTAATATACTGACCGAATACTGATGTAATATACTGACCGAATACTGATGTAATATACTGACCGAATACTGATGTAATATACTGACCGAATACTGATGTAATATACTGACCGAATACTGATGTAATATACTGACCGAATACTGATGTGATATACTGACCGAATACTGATGTGATATACTGACCGAATACTGATGTAATATACTGACCGAATACTGATGTAATATACTGACCGAATACTGATGTAATATACTAACCAAATACTGATGTAATATACTGACCGAATACTGATGTAATATACTGACCGAATACTGATGTGATATACTGACCGAATACTGATGTGATATACTGACCGAATACTGATGTAATATACTGACTGAATACTGATGTGATATACTGACCGAATACTGATGTAATATACTGACCGAATACTGATGTAATATACTGACCGAATACTGATGTAATATACTGACCGAATACTGATGTGATATACTGACCGAATACTGATGTGATATACTGACCGAATACTGATGTAATATACTGATCGAACACTGATGTAATATACTGACCGAATACTGATGTAATATACTGACCGAATACTGATGTAATATACTGACCGAATACTGATGCGAGATACTGACCGAATACTGATGTAATATACTGACCGAATACTGATGTGAGATACTGACCGAATACGGATGTGAGATACTGACCGAATACTGGTGTAATATACTGACCGAATACTGATGTAATAAACTGACCGAATACTGATGTGAGATACTGACCGAATACTGATGTAATATACTGACCGAATACTGATGTAATATACTGACCGAATACTGATGTAATATACTGACCGAATACTGATGTAATATACTGACCGAATACTGATGTGATATACTGACCGAATACTGATGTAATATACTGACCGAATACTGATGTAATATACTGACCGAATACTGATGTAATATACTGACCGAATACTGATGTAATATAGTGACCGAATACTGATGTAATATACTGACCGAATACTGGTGTAATATACTGACCGAATACTGGTGTAACATACTGACCGAATCCTGATGTAATATATTGACCGAATACTGATGTAATATACTGACCGAATACTGATGTAATATACTGACCGAATACTGATGTAATATACTGACCGAATACTGGTGTAATATACTGACCGAATACTGATGTAATATACTGACCGAATACTGATGTGAGATACTGACCGAATACTGATGTAATATACTGACCGAATACTGATGTGAGATACTGACCGAATACGGATGTGAGATACTGACCGAATACTGATGTGAGATACTGACCGAATACTGATGTAATATACTGACCGAAAACTGATGTGAGATACTGACCGAATACTGATGTGAGATACTGACCGAATACTGGTGTAATATACTGACCAAATAATGATGTAATATACTGACCGAATACTGATGTAATATACTGACCGAATACTGATGTGAGATACTGACCGAATACTGATGTAATATACTGACCGAATACTGATGTAATATACTGACCGAATACTGGTGTAATATACTGACCGAATACTGATGTAATATACTGACCGAATACTGATGTAATATACTGACCGAATACTGATGTAATATACTGACCGAATACAGATGTGATATACTGACCGAATACTGATGTAATATACTGACCGAATACTGATGTAATATACTGACCGAATACTGATGTGATATACTGACCGAATACTGATGTAATATACTGACCGAATACTGATGTAATATACTGACCGAATATTGATGTGATATACTGACCGAATACTGATGTGATATACTGACCGAATACTGATGTAATATACTGACCGAATACTGATGTAATATACTGACCGAATATTGATGTGATATACTGACCGAATACTGATGTAATATACTGACCGAATAATGATGTAATATACTGACCGAATACTGATGTGATATACTGACCGAATACTGATGTAATATACTGACCGAATACTGATGTAATATACTGACCGAATACTGATGTAATATACTGACCGAATACTGATGTGAGATACTGACTGAATACTGATGTAATATACTGACCGAATACTGATGTAATATACTGACCGAATACTGGTGTAATATACTGACCGAATACTGATGTGAGATACTGACCGAATACTGATATGAGATACTGACCGAATACTGATGTGAGATACTGACCGAATACTGATGTAATATACTGACCGAATACTGATGTGATATACTGACCGAATACTGATGTAATATACTGACCGAATACTGATGTAATATACTGACCGAATACTGATGTAATATACTGACCGAATACTGGTGTAATATACTGACCGAATACTGATGTGAGATACTGACCGAATGCTGATGTAATATACTGACCGAATACTGATGTAATATAGTGACCGAATACTGGTGTAATATACTGACCGAATACTTATGTAATATACTGACCGAATACTGATGTAATATACTGACCGAATACTGATGTAATATACTGACCGAATACTTATGTAATATACTGACCGAATACTGATGTAATATACTGACCGAATACTGATGTGAGAAACTGACCGAATACTGATGTGATATACTGACCGAATACTGATGTGAGATACTGACCGAATACTGATGTGATATACTGACCGAATAGTGGTGTGATATACTGACCGAATACTGATGTAATATACTGACCGAAAACTGATGTGAGATACTGACCGAATACTGATGTGATATACTGACCGAATACTGATGTAATATACTGACCGAATACTGATGTAATATACTGACCGAATACTGATGTAATATACTGACCGAATACTGATGTGAGATACTGACCGAATACTGATGTAATATACTGACCGAATACTGATGTAATATACTGACCGAATACTGGTGTAATATACTGACCGAATACTGATGTGAGATACTGACCGAATACTGATGTGAGACACTGACCGAATACTGATCTGAGATACTGACCGAATACTGATGTAATATACTGACCGAATACTGATGTGATATACTGACCGAATACTGATGTAATATACTGACCGAATACTGATGTAATATACTGACCGAATACTGATGTAATATACTGACCGAATACTGATGTAATATACTGACCGAATTCTGATGTAATATACTGACCGAATACTGATGTAATATACTGACCGAATACTGATGTGATATACTGACCGAATACTGGTGTAATATACTGACCGTATACTGATGTAATATACTGACCGAATACTGATGTGAGATACTGACCGAATACTGGTGTAATATACTGACCGAATACTGATGTAATATACTGACCGAATACTGATGTAATATACTGACCGAATACTGATGTGAGGTACTGACCGAATACTGATGTAATTTACTGACCGAATACTGATGTGAGGTACTGACCGAATACTGATGTAATATACTGACCGAATACTGGTGTAATATACTGACCGAATACTGATGTGAGGTACTGACCGAATACTGATGTAATATACTGACCGAATACTGATGTGAGGTACTGACCGAATACTGATGTAATATACTGACCGAATACTGATGTGAGATACTGACCGAATACGGATGTGAGATACTGAACGAATACTGATGTGAGATACTGACCGAATACTGATGTGAGATACTGACCGAATACTGATGTAATATACTGACCGAAAACTGATGTGAGATACTGACCGAATACTGATGTGAGATACTGACCGAATACTGGTGTAATATACTGACCAAATACTGATGTAATATACTGACCGAATACTGATGTAATATACTGACCGAATACTGATGTGAGATACTGACCGAATACTGATGTAATATACTGACCGAATACTGATGTAATATACTGACCGAATACTGATGTAATATACTGACCGAATACTGATGTAATATACTGACCGAATACTGGTGTAATATACTGACCGAATAATGATGTAATATACTGACCGAATACTGATGTAATATACTGACCGAATACTGATGTAATATACTGACCGAATACTGATGTAATATACTGACCGAATACTGATGTAATATACTGACCGAATACTGATGTGATATACTGACCGAATACTGATGTAATATACTGACCGAATAATGATGTAATATACTGACCGAATACTGATGTGATATACTGACCGAATACTGATGTAATATACTGACCGAATACTGATGTAATATACTGACCGAATACTGATGTGAGATACTGACCGAATACTGATGTGAGATACTGACCGAATACTGATGTAATATACTGACCGAATACTGATGTGATATACTGACCGAATACTGATGTAATATACTGACCGAATACTGATGTAATATACTGACCGAATACTGATGTGATATACTGACCGAATACTGATGTGATATACTGACCGAATGCTGATGTAATATACTGACCGAATACTGATGTAATATAGTGACCGAATACTGGTGTAATATACTGACCGAATACTTATGTAATATACTGACCGAATACTGATGTAATATACTGACCGAATACTGATGTAATATACTGACCGAATACTTATGTAATATACTGACCGAATACTGATGTAATATACTGACCGAATACTGATGTGAGAAACTGACCGAATACTGATGTGATATACTGACCGAATACTGATGTGAGATACTGACCGAATACTGATGTGATATACTGACCGAATAGTGGTGTGATATACTGACCGAATACTGATGTAATATACTGACCGAAAACTGATGTGAGATACTGACCGAATACTGATGTGATATACTGACCGAATACTGATGTAATATACTGACCGAATACTGATGTAATATACTGACCGAATACTGATGTAATATACTGACCGAATACTGATGTGAGATACTGACCGAATACTGATGTAATATACTGACCGAATACTGATGTAATATACTGACCGAATACTGGTGTAATATACTGACCGAATACTGATGTGAGATACTGACCGAATACTGATGTGAGACACTGACCGAATACTGATCTGAGATACTGACCGAATACTGATGTAATATACTGACCGAATACTGATGTGATATACTGACCGAATACTGATGTAATATACTGACCGAATACTGATGTAATATACTGACCGAATACTGATGTAATATACTGACCGAATACTGATGTAATATACTGACCGAATTCTGATGTAATATACTGACCGAATACTGATGTAATATACTGACCGAATACTGATGTGATATACTGACCGAATACTGGTGTAATATACTGACCGTATACTGATGTAATATACTGACCGAATACTGATGTGAGATACTGACCGAATACTGGTGTAATATACTGACCGAATACTGATGTAATATACTGACCGAATACTGATGTAATATACTGACCGAATACTGATGTGAGGTACTGACCGAATACTGATGTAATTTACTGACCGAATACTGATGTGAGGTACTGACCGAATACTGATGTAATATACTGACCGAATACTGGTGTAATATACTGACCGAATACTGATGTGAGGTACTGACCGAATACTGATGTAATATACTGACCGAATACTGATGTGAGGTACTGACCGAATACTGATGTAATATACTGACCGAATACTGATGTGAGATACTGACCGAATACGGATGTGAGATACTGAACGAATACTGATGTGAGATACTGACCGAATACTGATGTGAGATACTGACCGAATACTGATGTAATATACTGACCGAAAACTGATGTGAGATACTGACCGAATACTGATGTGAGATACTGACCGAATACTGGTGTAATATACTGACCAAATACTGATGTAATATACTGACCGAATACTGATGTAATATACTGACCGAATACTGATGTGAGATACTGACCGAATACTGATGTAATATACTGACCGAATACTGATGTAATATACTGACCGAATACTGATGTAATATACTGACCGAATACTGATGTAATATACTGACCGAATACTGGTGTAATATACTGACCGAATACTGATGTAATATACTGACCGAATACTGATGTAATATACTGACCGAATACTGATGTAATATACTGACCGAATACTGATGTAATATACTGACCGAATACTGATGTAATATACTGACCGAATACTGATCTGATATACTGACCGAATACTGATGTAACATACTGACCGAATAATGATGTAATATACTGACCGAATACTGATGTGATATACTGACCGAATACTGATGTAATATACTGACCGAATACTGATGTAATATACTGACCGAATACTGATGTGAGATACTGACCGAATACTGATGTGAGATACTGACCGAATACTGATGTAATATACTGACCGAATACTGATGTGATATACTGACCGAATACTGATGTAATATACTGACCGAATACTGATGTAATATACTGACCGAATACTGATGTGATATACTGACCGAATACTGATGTGATATACTGACCGAATATTGATGTGAGATACTGACCGAATACTGATGTAATATACTGACCGAATACTGATGTAATATACTGACCGAATACTGATGTAATATACTGACCGAATACTGGTGTAATATACTGACCGAATACTGATGTGAGATACTGACCGAATACTGATGTAATATAGTGACCGAATACTTATGTAATATACTGACCGAATACTGGTGTAATATACTGACCGAATACTGGTGTAATATACTGACCGAATACTGATGTAATATATTGACCGAATACTGATGTAATATACTGACCGAATACTGATGTAATATACTGACCGAATACTGATGTGATATACTGACCGAATACTGATGTGATATACTGACCGAATACTGATGTAATATAGTGACCGAATACTGATGTAATATACTGACCGAATACTGATGTGAGATACTGACCGAATACTGATGTAATATACTGACCGAATACTGATGTAATATAGTGACCGAATACTGATGTGAGATACTGACCGAATACTGATGTGAGATACTGACCGAATACTGGTGTAATATACTGACCGAATACTGGTGTAATATACTGACCGAATACTGATGTAATATACTGACCGAATACTGGTGTAATATACTGACCGAATACTGATGTAATATAGTGACCGAATACTGATGTAATATACTGACCGAATACTGGTGTAATATACTGACCGAATACTGGTGTAATATACTGACCGAATAGTGATGTAATATATTGACCGAATACTGATGTAATATACTGACCGAATACTGATGTAATATACTGACCGAATACTGATGTGATATACTGACCGAATACTGATGTGATATACTGACCGAATACTGATGTGAGATACTGACCGAACACTGATGTCATATACTGACCGAATACTGATGTAATATACTGACCGAATACTGGTGTAATATACTGACCGAATACTGGTGTAATATACTGACCGAATACTGATGTAATATATTGACCGAATACTGATGTAATATACTGACCGAATACTGATGTAATATACTGACCGAATACTGATGTAATATACTGACCGAATACTGATGTAATATACTGACCGAATACTGGTGTAATATACTGACCGAATACTGATGTAATATACTGACCGAATACTGATGCGAGATACTGACCGAATACTGATGTAATATACTGACCGAATACTGATGTGAGATACTGACCGAATACGGATGTGAGATACTGACCGAATACTGGTGTAATATACTGACCGAATACTGATGTAATATACTGACCGATTACTGATGTGATATACTGACCGAATACTGATGTAATATACTGACCGAATACTGATGTAATATACTGACCGAATATTGATGTGATATACTGACCGAATACTGATGTAATATACTGACCGAATAATGATGTAATATACTGACCGAATACTGATGTGATATACTGACCGAATACTGATGTAATATACTGACCGAATACTGATGTAATATACTGACCGAATACTGATGTAATATACTGACCGAATACTGATGTGAGATACTGACTGAATACTGATGTAATATACTGACCGAATACTGATGTAATATACTGACCGAATACTGGTGTAATATACTGACCGAATACTGATGTGAGATACTGACCGAATACTGATGTGAGATACTGACCGAATACTGATGTAATATACTGACCGAATACTGATGTAATATACTGACCGAATACTGATGTGAGATACTGACCGAATACTGATGTGAGATACTGACCGAATACTGGTGTAATATACTGACCGAATACTGATGTAATATACTGACCGAATACTGATGTGATATACTGACCGAATACTGATATAATATACTGACCGAATACTGATGTAATATACTGACCGAATACTGATGTAATATACTGACCGAATACTGATGTAATATACTGACCGAATACTGGTGTAATATACTGACCGAATACTGATGTGAGATACTGACCGAATGCTGATGTAATATACTGACCGAATACTGATGTAATATAGTGACCGAATACTGGTGTAATATACTGACCGAATACTTATGTAATA
The DNA here is from genome assembly GCF_032444005.1 of Ranitomeya imitator. Lineage (NCBI taxonomy): Eukaryota > Metazoa > Chordata > Amphibia > Anura > Dendrobatidae > Ranitomeya > Ranitomeya imitator. The sequence goes on from NC_091291.1 coordinate 146,980,827, forward strand.
TACTGACCGAATACTGATGTAATATACTGACCGAATACTGATGTAATATACTGACCGAATACTGATGTGAGATACTGACCGAATACTGATGTAATATACTGACCGAATACTGATGTGAGATACTGACCGAATACTGATGTGATATACTGACCGAATAGTGGTGTGATATACTGACCGAATACTGATATAATATACTGACCGAAAACTGATGTGAGATACTGACCGAATACTGATGTGAGATACTGACCGAATACTGGTGTAATATACTGACCAAATACTGATGTAATATACTGACCGAATACTGATGTAATATACTGACCGAATACTGATGTAATATACTGACCGAATACTGATGTAATATACTGACCGAATACTGATGTGAGATACTGACCGAATACTGATGTAATATACTGACCGAATACTGATGTAATATACTGACCGAATACTGATGTAATATACTGACCGAATACTGATGTAATATACTGACCGAATACTGATGTGATATACTGACCGAATACTGATGTAATATACTGACCGAATACTGATGTAATATACTGACCGAATACTGATGTGATATACTGACCGAATACTGATGTAATATACTGACCGAATACTGATGTAATATACTGACCGAATACTGATGTAATATACTGACCGAATACTGATGTGAGATACTGACCGAATACTGATGTAATATACTGACCGAATACTGATGTAATATACTGACCGAATACTGGTGTGATATACTGACCGAATACTGATGTGAGATACTGACCGAATACTGATGTAATATACTGACCGAATACTGATGTAATATACTGACCGAATACTGATGTGAGATACTGACCGAATACTGATGTGATATACTGACCGAATACTGATGTAATATACTGACCGAATACTGATGTAATATACTGACCGAATACTGATGTAATATACTGACCGAATACTGATGTAATATACTGACCGAATACTGGTGTAATATACTGACCGAATACTGATGTGAGATACTGACCGAATGCTGATGTAATATACTGACCGAATACTGATGTAATATACTGACCGAATACTGATGTGAGATACTGACCGAATACTGATGTGATATACTGACCGAATAGTGGTGTGATATACTGACCGAATACTGATGTAATATACTGACCGAAAACTGATGTGAGATACTGACCAAATACTGATGTGAGATACTGACCGAATACTGGTGTAATATACTGACCAAATACTGATGTAATATACTGACCGAATACTGATGTAATATACTGACCGAATACTGATGTAATATACTGACCGAATACTTATGTGAGATACTGACCGAATACTGATGTAATATACTGACCGAATACTGATGTAATATACTGACCGAATATTGGTGTAATATACTGACCGAATACTGATGTAATATACTGACCGAATACTGATGTAATATACTGACCGAATACTGATGTAATATACTGACCGAATACTGATGTGATATACTGACCGAATACTGATGTAATATACTGACCGAATACTGATGTAATATACTGACCGAATACTGATGTGATATACTGACCGAATACTGATGTAATATACTGACCGAATACTGATGTAATATACTGACCGAATACTGATGTGAGATACTGACCGAATACTGATGTAATATACTGACCGAATACTGATGTAATATACTGACCGAATACTGGTGTAATATACTGACCGAATACTGATGTGAGATACTGACCGAATACTGATGTGAGATACTGACCGAATACTGATGTGAGATACTGACCGAATACTGATGTAATATACTGACCGAATACTGATGTGATATACTGACCGAATACTGATGTAATATACTGACCGAATACTGATGTAATATACTGACCGAATACTGATGTAATATACTGACCGAATACTGATGTAATATACTGACCGAATAATGATGTAATATACTGACCGAATACTGATGTGATATACTGACCGAATACTGATGTAATATACTGACCGAATACTGATGTAATATACTGACCGAATACTGATGTAATATACTGACCGAATACTGATGTGAGATACTGACTGAATAGTGATGTAATATACTGACCGAATACTGATGTAATATACTGACCGAATACTGGTGTAATATACTGACCGAATACTGATGTGAGATACTGACCGAATACTGATGTGAGATACTGACCGAATACTGATGTAATATACTGACCGAATACTGGTGTAATATACTGACCGAATACTGATGTGAGATACTGACCGAATACTGATGTGAGATACTGACCGAATACTGGTGTAATATACTGACCGAATACTGATGTAATATACTGACCGAATACTGATGTGATATACTGACCGAATACTGATATAATATACTGACCGAATACTGATGTAATATACTGACCGAATACTGATGTAATATACTGACCGAATACTGATGTAATATACTGACCGAATACTGGTGTAATATACTGACCGAATACTGATGTGAGATACTGACCGAATGCTGATGTAATATACTGACCGAATACTGATGTAATATTGTGACCGAATACTGGTGTAATATACTGACCGAATACTTATGTAATATACTGACCGAATACTGATGTAATATACTGACCGAATACTGATGTAATATACTGACCGAAAACTGATGTGAGATACTGACCGAATACTGATGTAATATACTGACCGAATACTGATGTGAGATACTGACCGAATACTGATGTAATATACTGACCGAATACTGATGTGAGATACTGACCGAATACTGATGTGATATACTGACCGAATAGTGGTGTGATATACTGACCGAATACTGATGTAATATACTGACCGAAAACTGATGTGAGATACTGACCGAATACTGATGTGAGATACTGACCGAATACTGGTGTAATATACTGACCAAATACTGATGTAATATACTGACCGAATACTGATGTAATATACTGACCGAATACTGATGTAATATACTGACCGAATACTGATGTGAGATACTGACCGAATACTGATGTAATATACTGACCGAATACTGATGTAATATACTGACCGAATATTGGTGTAATATACTGACCGAATACTGATGTAATATACTGACCGAATACTGATGTAATATACTGACCGAATACTGATGTAATATACTGACCGAATACTGATGTGATATACTGACCGAATACTGATGTAATATACTGACCGAATACTGATGTAATATACTGACCGAATACTGATGTGATATACTGACCGAATACTGATGTAATATACTGACCGAATACTGATGTAATATACTGACCGAATACTGATGTAATATACTGACCGAATACTGATGTGAGATACTGACCGAATACTGATGTAATATACTGACCGAATACTGATGTAATATACTGACCGAATACTGGTGTAATATACTGACCGAATACTGATGTGAGATACTGACCGAATATTGATGTGAGATACTGACCGAATACTGATGTGAGATACTGACCGAATACTGATGTAATATACTGACCGAATACTGATGTGAGATACTGACCGAATACTGATGTAATATACTGATCGAATACTGGTGTAATATACTGACCGAATACTGATGTGATATACTGACCGAATACTGATGTGAGATACTGACCGAATACTGATGTAATATACTGACCGAATACTGATGTGATATACTGACCGAATACTGATGTAATATACTGACCGAATACTGATGTAATATACTGACCGAATACTGATGTAATATACTGACCGAATACTGATGTAATATACTGACCGAATACTGATGTAATATACTGACCGAATACTGGTGTGATATACTGACCGAATACTGATGTGAGATACTGACCGAATACTGATGTAATATACTGACCGAATACTGATGTAATATAGTTACCGAATACTGGTGTAATATACTGACCGAATACTTATGTAATATACTGACCGAATACTGATGTAATATACTGACCGAATACTGATGTAATATACTGACCGAATACTGATGTGAGATACTGACCGAATACTGATGTAATATACTGACCGAATACTGATGTGAGATACTGACCGAATACTGATGTGATATACTGACCGAATAGTGGTGTGATATACTGACCGAATACTGATGTAATATACTGACCGAATACTGATGTAATATACTGACCGGATACTGATGTAATATACTGACCGAATACTGATGTGAGATACTGACCGAATACTGATGTAATATACTGACCGAATACTGATGTGAGATACTGACCGAATACTGATGTGAGATACTGACCGAATACTGATGTGATATACTGACCGAATACTGGTGTGATATACTGACCGAATACTGATGTAATATACTGACCGAATACTGATGTAATATACTGACCGAATACTGATGTAATATACTGACCGAATACTGATGTAATATACTGACCGAATACTGATGTGAGATACTGACCGAATACTGATGTAATATACTGACCGAATACTGATGTGATATACTGACCGAATACTGATGTAATATACTGACCGAATACTGATGTAATATACTGACCGAATACTGATGTAATATACTGACCGAATACTGGTGTAATATACTGACCGAATACTGATGTGAGATACTGACCGAATGCTGATGTAATATACTGACCGAATACTGATGTAATATACTGACCGAATACTGATGTGAGATACTGACCGAATACTGATGTGATATACTGACCGAATAGTGGTGTGATATACTGACCGAATACTGATGTAATATACTGACCGAAAACTGATGTGAGATACTGACCGAATACTGATGTGAGATACTGACCGAATACTGGTGTAATATACTGACCAAATACTGATGTAATATACTGACCGAATACTGATGTAATATACTGACCGAATACTGGTGTAATATACTGACCGAATACTGATGTGAGATACTGACCGAATGCTGATGTAATATACTGACCGAATACTGATGTAATATACTGACCGAATACTGATGTGAGATACTGACCGAATACTGATGTGATATACTGACCGAATAGTGGTGTGATATACTGACCGAATACTGATATAATATACTGACCGAAAACTGATGTGAGATACTGACCGAATACTGATGTGAGATACTGACCGAATACTGGTGTAATATACTGACCAAATACTGATGTAATATACTGACCGAATACTGATGTAATATACTGACCGAATACTGATGTAATATACTGACCGAATACTGATGTAATATACTGACCGAATACTGATGTGAGATACTGACCGAATACTGATGTAATATACTGACCGAATACTGATGTAATATACTGACCGAATACTGATGTAATATACTGACCGAATACTGATGTAATATACTGACCGAATACTGATGTGATATACTGACCGAATACTGATGTAATATACTGACCGAATACTGATGTAATATACTGACCGAATACTGATGTGATATACTGACCGAATACTGATGTAATATACTGACCGAATACTGATGTAATATACTGACCGAATACTGATGTAATATACTGACCGAATACTGATGTGAGATACTGACCGAATACTGATGTAATATACTGACCGAATACTGATGTAATATACTGACCGAATACTGGTGTGATATACTGACCGAATACTGATGTGAGATACTGACCGAATACTGATGTAATATACTGACCGAATACTGATGTAATATACTGACCGAATACTGATGTGAGATACTGACCGAATACTGATGTGATATACTGACCGAATACTGATGTAATATACTGACCGAATACTGATGTAATATACTGACCGAATACTGATGTAATATACTGACCGAATACTGATGTAATATACTGACCGAATACTGGTGTAATATACTGACCGAATACTGATGTGAGATACTGACCGAATGCTGATGTAATATACTGACCGAATACTGATGTAATATACTGACCGAATACTGATGTGAGATACTGACCGAATACTGATGTGATATACTGACCGAATAGTGGTGTGATATACTGACCGAATACTGATGTAATATACTGACCGAAAACTGATGTGAGATACTGACCGAATACTGATGTGAGATACTGACCGAATACTGGTGTAATATACTGACCAAATACTGATGTAATATACTGACCGAATACTGATGTAATATACTGACCGAATACTGATGTAATATACTGACCGAATACTTATGTGAGATACTTACCGAGTACTGATGTAATATACTGACCGAATACTGATGTAATATACTGACCGAATATTGGTGTAATATACTGACCGAATACTGATGTAATATACTGACCGAATACTGATGTAATATACTGACCGAATACTGATGTAATATACTGACCGAATACTGATGTGATATACTGACCGAATACTGATGTAATATACTGACCGAATACTGATGTAATATACTGACCGAATACTGATGTGATATACTGACCGAATACTGATGTAATATACTGACCGAATACTGATGTAATATACTGACCGAATACTGATGTAATATACTGACCGAATACTGATGTGAGATACTGACCGAATACTGATGTAATATACTGACCGAATACTGATGTAATATACTGACCGAATACTGGTGTAATATACTGACCGAATACTGATGTGAGATACTGACCGAATACTGATGTGAGATACTGACCGAATACTGATGTGAGATACTGACCGAATACTGATGTAATATACTGACCGAATACTGATGTGATATACTGACCGAATACTGATGTAATATACTGACCGAATACTGATGTAATATACTGACCGAATACTGATGTAATATACTGACCGAATACTGATGTAATATACTGACCGAATAATGATGTAATATACTGACCGAATACTGATGTGATATACTGACCGAATACTGATGTAATATACTGACCGAATACTGATGTAATATACTGACCGAATACTGATGTAATATACTGACCGAATACTGATGTGAGATACTGACTGAATAGTGATGTAATATACTGACCGAATACTGATGTAATATACTGACCGAATACTGGTGTAATATACTGACCGAATACTGATGTGAGATACTGACCGAATACTGATGTGAGATACTGACCGAATACTGATGTAATATACTGACCGAATACTGGTGTAATATACTGACCGAATACTGATGTGAGATACTGACCGAATACTGATGTGAGATACTGACCGAATACTGGTGTAATATACTGACCGAATACTGATGTAATATACTGACCGAATACTGATGTGATATACTGACCGAATACTGATATAATATACTGACCGAATACTGATGTAATATACTGACCGAATACTGATGTAATATACTGACCGAATACTGATGTAATATACTGACCGAATACTGGTGTAATATACTGACCGAATACTGATGTGAGATACTGACCGAATGCTGATGTAATATACTGACCGAATACTGATGTAATATAGTGACCGAATACTGGTGTAATATACTGACCGAATACTTATGTAATATACTGACCGAATACTGATGTAATATACTGACCGAATACTGATGTAATATACTGACCGAAAACTGATGTGAGATACTGACCGAATACTGATGTAATATACTGACCGAATACTGATGTGAGATACTGACCGAATACTGATGTAATATACTGACCGAATACTGATGTGAGATACTGACCGAATACTGATGTGATATACTGACCGAATAGTGGTGTGATATACTGACCGAATACTGATGTAATATACTGACCGAAAACTGATGTGAGATACTGACCGAATACTGATGTGAGATACTGACCGAATACTGGTGTAATATACTGACCAAATACTGATGTAATATACTGACCGAATACTGATGTAATATACTGACCGAATACTGATGTAATATACTGACCGAATACTGATGTGAGATACTGACCGAATACTGATGTAATATACTGACCGAATACTGATGTAATATACTGACCGAATATTGGTGTAATATACTGACCGAATACTGATGTAATATACTGACCGAATACTGATGTAATATACTGACCGAATACTGATGTAATATACTGACCGAATACTGATGTGATATACTGACCGAATACTGATGTAATATACTGACCGAATACTGATGTAATATACTGACCGAATACTGATGTGATATACTGACCGAATACTGATGTAATATACTGACCGAATACTGATGTAATATACTGACCGAATACTGATGTAATATACTGACCGAATACTGATGTGAGATACTGACCGAATACTGATGTAATATACTGACCGAATACTGATGTAATATACTGACCGAATACTGGTGTAATATACTGACCGAATACTGATGTGAGATACTGACCGAATACTGATGTGAGATACTGACCGAATACTGATGTGAGATACTGACCGAATACTGATGTAATATACTGACCGAATACTGATGTGAGATACTGACCGAATACTGATGTAATATACTGATCGAATACTGGTGTAATATACTGACCGAATACTGATGTGATATACTGACCGAATACTGATGTGAGATACTGACCGAATACTGATGTAATATACTGACCGAATACTGATGTGATATACTGACCGAATACTGATGTAATATACTGACCGAATACTGATGTAATATACTGACCGAATACTGATGTAATATACTGACCGAATACTGATGTAATATACTGACCGAATACTGATGTAATATACTGACCGAATACTGGTGTGATATACTGACCGAATACTGATGTGAGATACTGACCGAATACTGATGTAATATACTGACCGAATACTGATGTAATATAGTTACCGAATACTGGTGTAATATACTGACCGAATACTTATGTAATATACTGACCGAATACTGATGTAATATACTGACCGAATACTGATGTAATATACTGACCGAATACTGATGTGAGATACTGACCGAATACTGATGTAATATACTGACCGAATACTGATGTGAGATACTGACCGAATACTGATGTGATATACTGACCGAATAGTGGTGTGATATACTGACCGAATACTGATGTAATATACTGACCGAATACTGATGTAATATACTGACCGGATACTGATGTAATATACTGACCGAATACTGATGTGAGATACTGACCGAATACTGATGTAATATACTGACCGAATACTGATGTGAGATACTGACCGAATACTGATGTGAGATACTGACCGAATACTGATGTGATATACTGACCGAATACTGGTGTGATATACTGACCGAATACTGATGTAATATACTGACCGAATACTGATGTAATATACTGACCGAATACTGATGTAATATACTGACCGAATACTGATGTAATATACTGACCGAATACTGATGTGAGATACTGACCGAATACTGATGTGATATACTGACCGAATACTGATGTGATATACTGACCGAATACTGATGTAATATACTGACCGAATACTGATGTAATATACTGACCGAATACTGATGTAATATACTGACCGAATACTGGTGTAATATACTGACCGAATACTGATGTGAGATACTGACCGAATGCTGATGTAATATACTGACCGAATACTGATGTAATATACTGACCGAATACTGATGTGAGATACTGACCGAATACTGATGTGATATACTGACCGAATAGTGGTGTGATATACTGACCGAATACTGATGTAATATACTGACCGAAAACTGATGTGAGATACTGACCGAATACTGATGTGAGATACTGATAGTGACCGAATACTGGTGTAATATACTGACCGAATACTTATGTAATATACTGACCGAATACTGATGTAATATACTGACCGAATACTGATGTAATATACTGACCGAATACTGATGTGAGATACTGACCGAATACTGATGTAATATACTGACCGAATACTGATGTGAGATACTGACCGAATACTGATGTGATATACTGACCGAATAGTGGTGTGATATACTGACCGAATACTGATGTAATATACTGACCGAAAACTGATGTGAGATACTGACCGAATACTGATGTGAGATACTGACCGAATACTGGTGTAATATACTGACCAAATACTGATGTAATATACTGACCGAATACTGATGTAATATACTGACCGAATACTGATGTAATATACTGACCGAATACTTATGTGAGATACTGACCGAATACTGATGTAATATACTGACCGAATACTGATGTAATATACTGACCGAATATTGGTGTAATATACTGACCGAATACTGATGTAATATACTGACCGAATACTGATGTAATATACTGACCGAATACTGATGTAATATACTGACCGAATACTGATGTGATATACTGACCGAATACTGATGTAATATATTGACCGAATACTGATGTAATATACTGACCGAATACTGATGTGATATACTGACCGAATACTGATGTAATATACTGACCGAATACTGATGTAATATACTGACCGAATACTGATGTAATATACTGACCGAATACTGATGTGAGATACTGACCGAATACTGATGTAATATACTGACCGAATACTGATGTAATATACTGACCGAATACTGGTGTAATATACTGACCGAATACTGATGTGAGATACTGACCGAATACTGATGTGAGATACTGACCGAATACTGATGTGAGATACTGACCGAATACTGATGTAATATACTGACCGAATACTGATGTGATATACTGACCGAATACTGATGTAATATACTGACCGAATACTGATGTAATATACTGACCGAATACTGATGTAATATACTGACCGAATACTGGTGTGATATACTGACCGAATACTGATGTGAGATACTGACCGAATACTGATGTAATATACTGACCGAATACTGATGTAATATAGTGACCGAATACTGGTGTAATATACTGACCGAATACTTATGTAATATACTGACCGAATACTGATGTAATATACTGACCGAATACTGATGTAATATACTGACCGAATACTGATGTGAGATACTGACCGAATACTGATGTAATATACTGACCGAATACTGATGTGAGATACTGACCGAATACTGATGTGATATACTGACCGAATAGTGGTGTGATATACTGACCGAATACTGATGTAATATACTGACCGAATACTGATGTAATATACTGACCGAATACTGATGTAATATACTGACCGAATACTGATGTGAGATACTGACCGAATACTGATGTGATATACTGACCGAATACTGGTGTGATATACTGACCGAATACTGATGTAATATACTGACCGAATACTGATGTAATATACTGACCGAATACTGATGTAATATACTGACCGAATACTGATGTAATATACTGACCGAATACTGATGTGAGATACTGACCGAATACTGATGTGATATACTGACCGAATACTGATGTAATATACTGACCGAATACTGATGTAATATACTGACCGAATACTGATGTAATATACTGACCGAATACTGATGTAATATACTGACCGAATACTGGTGTAATATACTGACCGAATACTGATGTGAGATACTGACCGAATGCTGATGTAATATACTGACCGAATACTGATGTAATATACTGACCGAATACTGATGTGAGATACTGACCGAATACTGATGTGATATACTGACCGAATAGTGGTGTGATATACTGACCGAATACTGATGTAATATACTGACCGAAAACTGATGTGAGATACTGACCGAATACTGATGTGATATACTGACCGAATACTGATGTAATATACTGACCGAATACTGATGTAATATACTGACCGAATACTGATGTAATATACTGACCGAATACTGGTGTGATATACTGACCGAATACTGATGTGAGATACTGACCGAATACTGATGTAATATACTGACCGAATACTGATGTAATATAGTGACCGAATACTGGTGTAATATACTGACCGAATACTTATGTAATATACTGACCGAATACTGATGTAATATACTGACCGAATACTGATGTAATATACTGACCGAATACTGATGTGAGATACTGACCGAATACTGATGTAATATACTGACCGAATACTGATGTGAGATACTGACCGAATACTGATGTGATATACTGACCGAATAGTGGTGTGATATACTGACCGAATACTTATGTAATATACTGACCGAATACTGATGTAATATACTGACCGAATACTGATGTAATATACTGACCGAATACTGATGTGAGATACTGACCGAATACTGATGTAATATACTGACCGAATACTGATGTGAGATACTGACCGAATACTGATGTGATATACTGACCGAATAGTGGTGTGATATACTGACCGAATACTGATGTAATATACTGACCGAATACTGATGTAATATACTGACCGAATACTGATGTAATATACTGACCGAATACTGATGTGAGATACTGACCGAATACTGATGTAATATACTGACCGAATACTGATGTGAGATACTGACCGAATACTGATGTGATATACTGACCGAATACTGGTGTGATATACTGACCGAATACTGATGTAATATACTGACCGAATACTGATGTAATATACTGACCGAATACTGATGTAATATACTGACCGAATACTGATGTAATATACTGACCGAATACTGATGTAATATACTGACCGAATACTGATGTGAGATACTGACCGAATACTGATGTGATATACTGACCGAATACTGATGTAATATACTGACCGAATACTGATGTAATATACTGACCGAATACTGATGTAATATACTGACCGAATACTGATGTAATATACTGACCGAATACTGGTGTAATATACTGACCGAATACTGATGTGAGATACTGACCGAATGCTGATGTAATATACTGACCGAATACTGATGTAATATACTGACCGAATACTGATGTGAGATACTGACCGAATACTGATGTGATATACTGACCGAATAGTGGTGTGATATACTGACCGAATACTGATGTAATATACTGACCGAAAACTGATGTGAGATACTGACCGAATACTGATGTGAGATACTGACCGAATACTGGTGTAATATACTGACCAAATACTGATGTAATATACTGACCGAATACTGATGTAATATACTGACCGAATACTGATGTAATATACTGACTGAATACTTATGTGAGATACTGACCGAATACTGATGTAATATACTGACCGAATACTGATGTAATATACTGACCGAATACTGATGTAATATACTGACCGAATACTGATGTGATATACTGACCGAATACTGATGTGATATACTGACCGAATACTGATGTAATATACTGACCGAATACTGATGTAATATACTGACCGAATACTGATGTGATATACTGACCGAATACTGATGTAATATACTGACCGAATACTGATGTAATATACTGACCGAATACTGATGTAATATACTGACCGAATACTGATGTGAGATACTGACCGAATACTGATGTAATATACTGACCGAATACTGATGTAATATACTGACCGAATACTGGTGTAATATACTGACCGAATACTGATGTGAGATACTGACCGAATACTGATGTGAGATACTGACCGAATACTGATGTGAGATACTGACCGAATACTGATGTAATATACTGACCGAATACTGATGTGATATACTGACCGAATACTGATGTAATATACTGACCGAATACTGATGTAATATACTGACCGAATACTGGTGTGATATACTGACCGAATACTGATGTGAGATACTGACCGAATACTGATGTAATATACTGACCGAATACTGATGTAATATAGTGACCGAATACTGGTGTAATATTCTGACCGAATACTTATGTAATATACTGACCGAATACTGATGTAATATACTGACCGAATACTGATGTAATATACTGACCGAATACTGATGTGAGATACTGACCGAATACTGATGTAATATACTGACCGAATACTGATGTGAGATACTGACCGAATACTGATGTGATATACTGACCGAATAGTGGTGTGATATACTGACCGAATACTGATGTAATATACTGACCGAATACTGATGTGAGATACTGACCGAATACTGATGTAATATACTGACCGAATACTGATGTAATATACTGACCGAATACTGATGTGAGATACTGACCGAATACTGATGTAATATACTGATCGAATACTGATGTGAGATACTGACCGAATACTGATGTGATATACTGACCGAATACTGGTGTGATATACTGACCGAATACTGATGTAATATACTGACCGAATACTGATGTAATATACTGACCGAATACTGATGTAATATACTGACCGAATACTGATGTAATATACTGACCGAATACTGATGTGAGATACTGACCGAATACTGATGTGATATACTGACCGAATACTGATGTAATATACTGACCGAATACTGATGTAATATACTGACCGAATACTGATGTAATATACTGACCGAATACTGGTGTAATATACTGACCGAATACTGATGTGAGATACTGACCGAATGCTGATGTAATATACTGACCGAATACTGATGTAATATAGTGACCGAATACTGGTGTAATATACTGACCGAATACTTATGTGATATACTGACCGAATACTGATGTAATATACTGACCGAATACTGATGTAATATACTGACCGAATACTGATGTGAGATACTGACCGAATACTGATGTGATATACTGACCGAATAGTGGTGTGATATACTGACCGAATACTGATGTAATATACTGACCGAAAACTGATGTGAGATACTGACCGAATACTGATGTGAGATACTGACCGAATACTGGTGTAATATACTGACCAAATACTGATGTAATATACTGACCGAATACTGATGTAATATACTGACCGAATACTGATGTAATATACTGACCGAATACTGATGTGAGATACTGACCGAATACTGATGTAATATACTTGACGAATACTGCTGTAATATACTGACCGAATATTGGTGTAATATACTGACCGAATACTGATGTAATATACTGACCGAATACTGATGTAATATACTTGACGAATACTGATGTAATATACTGACCGAATACTGATGTAATATACTGACCGAATACTGATGTAATATACTGACCGAATACTGATGTAATATACTGACCGAATACTGATGTGATATACTGACCGAATACTGATGTAATATACTGACCGAATACTGATGTAATATACTGACCGAATACTGATGTAATATACTGACCGAATACTGATGTGAGATACTGACCGAATACTGATGTGAGATACTGACCGAATACTGATGTAATATACTGACCGAATACTGGTGTAATATACTGACCGAATACTGATGTGAGATACTGACCGAATACTGATGTAATATACTGACCGAATACTGGTGTAATATACTGACCGAATACTGATGTGAGATACTGACCGAATACTGATGTGAGATACTGACCGAATACTGATGTGAGATACTGACCGAATACTGATGTAATATACTGACCGAATACTGATGTGATATACTGACCGAATACTGATGTAATATACTGACCGAATACTGATGTAATATACTGACCGAATACTGATGTAATATACTGACCGAATACTGATGTAATATACTGACCGAATACTGGTGTGATATACTTTCCGAATACTGATGTGAGATACTGACCGAATACTGATGTAATATACTGACCGAATACTGATGTAATATAGTGACCGAATACTGGTGTAATATACTGACCGAATACTGATGTAATATACTGACCGAATACTGATGTGAGATACTGACCGAATACTGATGTAATATACTGACCGAATACTGACCGAATACTGATGTGATATATATATACTGACCGAATACTGATGTAATATACTGACCGAATACTGATGTAATATACTGACCGAATACTGATCTGAGATACTGACCGAATACTGATGTAATATACTGACCGAATACTGACCGAATACTGATGTGATATACTGACCGAATAGTGGTGTGATATACTGACCGAATACTGATGTAATATACTGACCGAATACTGATGTGAGATACTGACTGAATACTGATGTAATATACTGACCGAATACTGATGTGAGATACTGACCGAATACTGATGTGATATACTGACCGAATACTGATGTAATATACTGACCGAATACTGATGTAATATACTGACCGAATACTGATGTAATATACTGACCGAATACTGATGTAATATACTGACCGAATACTGGTGTAATATACTGACCGAATACTGATGTGAGATACTGACCGAATGCTGATGTAATATACTGACCGAATACTGATGTAATATAGTGACCGAATACTGGTGTAATATACTGACCGAATACTTATGTAATATACTGACCGAATACTGATGTAATATACTGACCGAATACTGATGTAATATACTGACCGAATACTGATGTGAGATACTGACCGAATACTGATGTGATATACTGACCGAATAGTGGTGTGATATACTGACCGAATACTGATGTAATATACTGACCGAAAACTGATGTGAGATACTGACCGAATACTGATGTGAGATACTGACCGAATACTGGTGTAATATACTGACCAAATACTGATGTAATATACTGACCGAATACTGATGTAATATACTGACCGAATACTGATGTAATATACTGACCGAATACTGATGTAATATACTGACCGAATACTGATGTAATATACTGACCGAATACTGATGTGAGATACTGACCGAATACTGATGTGAGATACTGACTGAATACTGATGTGAGATACTGACCGAATACTGATGTGAGATACTGACCGAATACTGATGTAATATACTGACCGAATACTGATGTAATATACTGACCGAATACTGATGTAATATACTGACCGAATACTGATGTAATATACTGACCGAATACTGATGTAATATACTGACCGAATACTGATGTGATATACTGACCGAATACTGATGTAATATACTGACCGAATACTGATGTAATATACTGACCGAATACTGATGTAATATACTGACCGAATACTGATGTGATATACTGACCGAATACTGATGTAATATACTGACCGAATACTGATGTAATATACTGACCGAATACTGGTGTAATATACTGACCGAATA
Source organism: Ranitomeya imitator (assembly GCF_032444005.1). Taxonomy (NCBI): domain Eukaryota; kingdom Metazoa; phylum Chordata; class Amphibia; order Anura; family Dendrobatidae; genus Ranitomeya; species Ranitomeya imitator. The sequence goes on from NC_091291.1 coordinate 146,997,794, forward strand.
CTGATGTGAGATACTGACCGAATGCTGATGTAATATACTGACCGAATACTGATGTAATATAGTGACCGAATACTGGTGTAATATACTGACCGAATACTTATGTAATATACTGACCGAATACTGATGTAATATACTGACCGAATACTGATGTAATATACTGACCGAATACTGATGTGAGATACTGACCGAATACTGATGTGATATACTGACCGAATAGTGGTGTGATATACTGACCGAATACTGATGTAATATACTGACCGAAAACTGATGTGAGATACTGACCGAATACTGATGTGAGATACTGACCGAATACTGGTGTAATATACTGACCAAATACTGATGTAATATACTGACCGAATACTGATGTAATATACTGACCGAATACTGATGTAATATACTGACCGAATACTGATGTAATATACTGACCGAATACTGATGTAATATACTGACCGAATACTGATGTGAGATACTGACCGAATACTGATGTGAGATACTGACTGAATACTGATGTGAGATACTGACCGAATACTGATGTGAGATACTGACCGAATACTGATGTAATATACTGACCGAATACTGATGTAATATACTGACCGAATACTGATGTAATATACTGACCGAATACTGATGTAATATACTGACCGAATACTGATGTAATATACTGACCGAATACTGATGTGATATACTGACCGAATACTGATGTAATATACTGACCGAATACTGATGTAATATACTGACCGAATACTGATGTAATATACTGACCGAATACTGATGTGATATACTGACCGAATACTGATGTAATATACTGACCGAATACTGATGTAATATACTGACCGAATACTGATGTAATATACTGACCAAATACTGATGTAATATACTGACCGAATACTGATGTAATATACTGACCGAATACTGATGTAATATACTGACCGAATACTGATGTGATATACTGACCGAATACTGATGTAATATACTGACCGAATACTGATGTAATATACTGACCAAATACTGATGTAATATACTGACCGAATACTGATGTAATATACTGACCGAATACTGATGTGAGATACTGACCGAATACTGATGTGATATACTGACCGAATACTGATGTAATATACTGACCGAATACTGATGTAATATACTGACCGAATACTGATGTAATATACTGACCGAATACTGATGTGAGATACTGACCGAATACTGATGTGAGATACTGACCGAATACTGATGTAATATACTGACCGAATACTGGTGTAATATACTGACCGAATACTGATGTGAGATACTGACCAAATACTGATGTGAGATACTGACCGAATACTGATGTGAGATACTGACCGAATACTGATGTAATATACTGACCGAATACTGATGTGATATACTGACCGAATACTGATGTAATATACTGACCGAATACTGATGTAATATACTGACCGAATACTGATGTAATATACTGACCGAATACTGATGTGAGATACTGACCGAATACTGATGTAATATACTGACCGAATACTGATGTAATATAGTGACCGAATACTGGTGTAATATACTGACCGAATACTTATGTAATATACTGACCGAATACTGATGTAATATACTGACCGAATACTGATGTAATATACTGACCGAATACTGATGTGAGATACTGACCGAATACTGATGTAATATACTGACCGAATACTGACCGAATACTGATGTGATATACTGACCGAATAGTGGTGTGATATACTGACCGAATACTGATGTAATATACTGACCGAATACTGATGTGAGATACTGACCGAATACTGATGTAATATACTGACCGAATACTGATGTGAGATACTGACAGAATACTGATGTGATATACTGACCGAATACTGGTGTGATATACTGACCGAATACTGATGTAATATACTGACCGAATACTGATGTAATATACTGAACGAATACTGATGTGATATACTGACCGAATACTGATGTAATATACTGACCGAATACTGATGTAATATACTGACCGAATACTGATGTGAGATACTGACCGAATACTGATGTAATATACTGACCGAATACTGATGTAATATACTGACCGAATACTGATGTGAGATACTGACCGAATACTGGTGTGATATACTGACCGGATACTGATGTGAGATACTGACCGAATACTGATGTAATATACTGACCGAATACTGATGTGAGATACTGACCGGATACTGATGTGATATACTGACCGAATACTGATGTGAGATACTGACCGAATACTGGTGTGATATACTGACCGAATACTGATGTAATATACTGACCGAATACTGATGTAATATACTGAACGAATACTGATGTGATATACTGACCGAATACTGATGTGATATACTGACCGAATACTGATGTGATATACTGACCGAGTACTGATGTGATATACTGACCGAATACTGATGTGATATACTGACCGAATACTGATGTAATATACTGACTGAATACTGGTGTGAGATACTGACCGAATACTGATGTGATATACTGACCGAATACTGATGTAATATACTGACCGAATACTGATGTGATATACTGACCGAATACTGATGTGATATACTGACCGAATACTGATGTGATATACTGACCGAGTACTGATGTGATATACTGACCGAATACTGATGTGATATACTGACCGAATACTGATGTAATATACTGACTGAATACTGGTGTGAGATACTGACCGAATACTGGTGTAATATACTGACTGAATACTGGTGTGAGATACTGACTGAATACTGATGTAATATACTGACCGAATACTGGTGTAATATACTGACTGAATACTGGTGTGAGATACTGACTGAATACTGATGTAATATACTGAACGAATACTGATGTGAGATACTGACCGAATACTGATGTGATATACTGACCGAATACTGGTCAATTTATGAGAATGAAAGCCTGAAAATGGACCCCGTTATGGCACAGAATGCCCCCGGTCCATGGCATAGATGTGCTGTTCTGGCCTCCTTTGTGTCATACTGGGCACCGAGCCTCCAGCTGGCATCAAGCAGCCGTAATTATCAAGCGTTGAGAAAGCTCCGATACATTGTAACCAGCTGAGCAGATTGCCGTATACCTCTTCCCCATAAATCCTATACATTAAAAAATTAGTAATTTCACGTATTTGCAAACCCGGAAATCAGAATAACAGACAGATGATTCACGGTTTGCAGCTTTTCTTTTAGAATCCATTTTTTCTGTCTGGTGGTTTTGATGACGTTTCTACATTTTTGAAAATGCAGTGAATCCTGGATTCTGCGTAAGATGAAAACTCTCGATGTTTTGTCTCTAACCTCATCACACTTTAGGACAAAGATTCATATCTGGCAGTAAAATGTGGCAAAATCTCTGCTGTACATAAAATCCCTCCTGGGGGAGAGCGGGGCACGGTTACACCTCGGTCACAATGCAGTTAGTGTTCCGAGATACAAATGCACATTATTATTATTATTATTATTTATATAGCACCATTGATTCCATGGCGCTGTACATGAGAAGGGGTTACATACAAATTACAGATATCACTTACAGTAAACTAACAATGACGGACTGATACAGAGGGGCGAGGACCCGGCCCCCGCGGGCTTACATTCTACAGGATGGTGGGGAAGGAGACAGTAGGTCGAGGGTTGCAGGAGCTCCGGTGTTGGTGAGGAGGCAGCGACCTTACATTCTACAGGATGGTGAGACAATACGTCGAGGGTTGCAGGAGCTCCGGTGTCGGTGAGGACCCTGCCCCCGCGGGCTTACATTCTACAGGATGGTGGGGATGGAGACAGTAGGTCGAGGGTTGTAGGAGCTCCGGTGTTGGTGAGGACCCGGTCCCCGTGGGCTTACATTCTACAGGATGGTGGGGAAGGAGACAATACGTCGAGGGTTGCAGGAGCTCCGGTGTTGGTGAGGACCCTGCCCCCGCGGGCTTACATTCTACAGGATGGTGGGGATGGAGACAGTAGGTCGAGGGTTGTAGGAGCTCCGGTGTTGGTGAGGACCCGGCCCCCGTGGGCTTACATTCTACAGGATGGTGGGGAAGGAGACAATACGTCGAGGGTTGCAGGAGCTTCGGTGTTGGTGAGGACCCTGCCCCCGCGGGCTTACATTCTACAGGATGGTGGGGATGGAGACAGTAGGTCGAGGGTTGTAGGAGCTCCAGTGTTGGTGAGGACCCGGCCCCCGCGGGCTTACATTCTACAGGATGGTGGGGATGGAGACAGTAGGTCGAGGGTTGCAGCAGCTCCGGTGTTGGTGAGGACCCGGCCCCCGTGGGCTTACATTCTACAGGATGGTGGGGATGGAGACAGTAGGTTGAGGGTTGCAGGAGCTCCGGTGTTGGTGAGGACCCAGCCCCCACGGGCTTACATTCTACAGGATGGTGGGGATGGAGACAGTAGGTTGAGGGTTGCAGGAGCTCCAGTGTTGGTGAGGACCCGGCCCCCGTGGGCTTACATTCTACAGGATGGTAGGGATGGAGACAGTAGGTTGAGGGTTGCAGGAGATCCGGTGTTGGTGAGGACCTCCGACCCGGCCCCCGTGGGCTTACATTCTACAGGATGGTGGGGATGGAGACAGTAGGTTGAGGGTTGCAGGAGCTCCGGTGTTGGTGAGGACCCGGCCCCCGCGGGCTTACATTCTTCAGGATGGTGGGGATGGAGACAATACGTCGAGGGTTGCAAGAGCTCCGGTGTTGGTGAGGACCCTGCCCCCGCGGGCTTACATTCTACAGGATGGTGGGGATGGAGACAGTAGGTCGAGTTTTGTAGGAGCTCCGGTGTTGGTGAGGAGGCAGCGACCTTACATTCTACAGGATGGTGAGACAATACGTCGAGGGTTGCAGGAGCTCCGGTGTTGGTGAGGACCCTGCCCCCGCGGGCTTACATTCTACAGGATGGTGGGGATGGAGACAATACGTCGAGGGTTGCAGGAGCTCCGGTGTTGGTGAGGACCCTGCCCCCGCGGGCTCACATTCTACAGGATGGTGGGGATGGAGACAATACGTCGAGGGTTGCAGGAGCTCCGGTGTTGGTGAGGACCCTGCCCCCGCGGGCTTACATTCTACAGGATGGTGGGGATGGAGACAGTAGGTCGAGGGTTGTAGGAGCTCCGGTGTTGGTGAGGACCCGGCCCCCGTGGGCTTACATTCTACAGGATGGTGGGGATGGAGACAGTAGGTCGAGGGTTGTAGGAGCTCCGGTGTTGGTGAGGACCCGGCCCCCATGGGTTTACATTCTACAGGATGGTGGGGATGGAGACAGTAGGTTGAGGGTTGCAGGAGCTCCGTTGTTGGTGAGGACCTTGCCCCCGCGGGTTTACATTCTACAGGATGGTGGGGATGGAGACAATAGGTTGAGGGTTGCAGGAGCTTCGGTGTTGGTGAGGACCCGGCCCCCACGGGCTTACATTCTACAGGATGGTGGGGAAGGAGACAGTAGGTCGAGGGTTGCAGCAGCTCCGGTGTTGGTGAGGACCCGGCCCCCGTGGGCTTACATTCTACAGGATGGTGGGGATGGAGACAGTAGGTTGAGGGTTGCAGGAGCTCCGGTGTTGGTGAGGACCCGGCCCCCGCGGGCTTACATTCTACAGGATGGTGGGGATGGAGACAGTAGGTTGAGGGTTGCAGGAGCTCCGGTGTTGGTGAGGACCCGGCCACCGCGGGCTTACATTCTACAGGATGGTGGGGATGGAGACAGTAGGTTGAGGGTTGTAGGAGCTCCGGTGTTGGTGAGGACCCGGCCCCCGTGGGCTTACATTCTACAGGATGGTGGGGATAGAGACAGTAGGTTGAGGGTTGTGGGAGCTCCGGTGTTGGTGAGGACCCGGCCCCCGTGGGCTTACATTCTACAGGATGGTGGGGATGGAGACAGTAGGTCGAGGGTTGTAGGAGCTCCGGTGTTGGTGAGGACCCTGCCCCCGTGGGCTTACATTTTACAGGATGGTGGGACTGGAGACAGTAGGTCGAGGGTTGCAGGAGCTCCGGTGTTGGTGAGGAGGCAGCGACCTTACATTCTACAGGATAGTGGTGGTACATGAAACAAATACAAATCTGGAAAAGGACATTTATACAAGATGTTTGGTGTAAATGACGCAGGATTCTGTTGCACTTAGTGCTGTACATTTCTCCTGCCGTTTTCACTTGTTCTACCTGGAAGTCCTTCATCTCCAGAGGATAATTGTTTTCTACAGCATCAACCAACCATCCAACCAACCACAATATTCTCCAGAAACTGCTTCAGCCGGGGACGGCACAGCTCGGGAAAAGGCCGCCAATAATTATGAAAGCACCATGGTGACATCTTTGTTGGCAGGAGCATGAAGGACAGGACTCCCTTTGTTGTGGCCAGGCTTCATCCAGGGTCTTGTGTGATGTGTAACTCTGTGACCCACACCGTCCGTTCCTCCGACTCCTTCAGTCACCAAAGTCCATGGCAATCATTACGAGCGCTCAACATCTATTTCTGAACAGAATATTTAATGAGATGCTTGGGCCGCTACGTAGCAGATCTCCGTCATCCGTCATGGACTGATCAGACAGAGATCAGTAATATCAGGGCTGCTCTCCAATCATACTGGGGCAAGGACTGGGCCACACATCGTGCTCAAGGACCTAGGGCTTCAAGATCAAACTCTTGAGTGAGGGCTTGAGGCTTAATGTGAAATATGTAAGATGCTGTTCTGTACAAGGACAGGATGGATGATATGATCTGTGAGGACCAGAAGGAGTCTTGGCATCATGTATCCTTGGGCATATTAGGCATGTCCTTGGAAATCTGTATTTCAGGGGGGCTTTGTGTTTCCAGTGAACAGGTAGAGCACTGAGGACACTCCACAACGAGCTCTGCTAATTTATTAATTATCCTGTAGGAAGAGCATTATTTATGCAGAAATCATAAAGGACACCTGAGAAATGGTGGTGGTACGTATTTGACTGCCTCCTTCTCCACAAAAGGTCCAGGAGTTGATGGGGGCTTTAGTGTTGAATCTAAATGATTGGGGATTGTACCTTGAATGTGAAGTAGGTAAAGACTTCATGAGATCGGAGACAAAAACCATAAAAACAATAGCAGCGATAATAGAAGATATATAGTATTTTGTAATATTTGTATTTTCCTGAACAGGTTCTCTTGGAAACATATTACTCAAAGGGAGTTTCCAGTAAGGATTTAATTAGACAAAGCGTTAATTGTCACACTCTGCGTGAACCTCGCACACTTGTCTGGTCGGCAGATTCGCCTTCGTAGAGTCCGTGTTGGTTTTCCTGCAGATTTCAGGCGATCTAGATGCAATGAAGGGACGTTCTCAGCTTTGCTTTGTCCACATTTTGCTCGGTTTCTGCTGGGTTGTCTATCAGATAGTGCAGTTAGCTCAGTCTGGCCAAAAAAATATTGTTTTTCCTTAACATTGAAGTCAAAGAGAAACGCATCAGAAGAGTTGGTTTTTATTTTGTCTCCTCTTTTGCTCCATTTGTAACAGATCAAATTTATTTTCAATAGTGGATCCATGATAAGCCGATGATAACTGGACATGTGAACAGACGTGTCTGTATATCTCATCTAATTCCTCTGGAATTATTAGCGGACTGATGAAGAAATGAGCGGCCTCTAAAGTCAGATCACACACACAGTGAATACGGAAAGATTCAGACCCCTTTACATCTTTCACTCTTTGTTTCATTGCAGCCATTTGGTAAATTCGATAAAGTTCATTTTTCCTCATTAATGTTCACTCTGCACCCCATCTAAGACTGAAAAATAACAGAAATGTAGAAATATTTGCAAATTTACTCTACAAAATCTGACTCCAACTTGTCAAACGTGTCTGAGCTTTCCAGCTGTATTGTGAAGCCCTGCAGACCTAAAGCGAAGGACTGGTGTGGATCAAAGATAACAGACCCCAATGATCTGGACATTGATGTCATTCTGTTAGGATTAGAGCCTAAAGGCCCCTTCACATTAAGCGACGCTGCAGCGATATAGACAACGATACCGATCGCTGCAGCGTCGCTGTTTAGTCGTTGTGTGGTCGCCGGAGAGCTGTCACACAGACAGCTCTCCAGCGACCAACGATGCCGAAGTCCCCGGGTAACCAGGGTAAACATCGGGTTGCTAAGCGCAGGGCCGCGCTTAGTAACTCGATGTTTACCCTGGTTACCATTGTAAAAGTTAAAAAAAACAAACACTAGATACTTACATTCCGGTGTCTGTCGCGTCCCCCGGCCTCAGCTTCCCTGCACTGTGTCAGCGCCGGCCGTAAAGCAGAGCACAGCGGTGACGTACTGCGTGGGCTGTGCTATATACTGCGTGGCCTGTGTTATATACTATATGGCCTGTGTTATATACTGCGTGGTCTGTGCTATATACTACGTGGTCTGTGCTATATATTACATGGGCAGTGTTATATACTACATAGCTGCTATATACTACGTGGGCTGTGCTATATACTGCCTGGGCTGTGCTATATACTGCATGGCCTGTGTTATATACTATGTGGCCTGTGTTATATACTATGTGGCCTGTGTTATATACTGTGTGGTCTGTGCTATATATTATGTGGGCAGTGTTATATGCTACGTGGGCAATGTTATATACTGCGTGGTCTGTGTTATATACTGTTTGGTACGTGGCATGTGCTATATCCTATGTGGCTGCTATATACATACATACATACATATTCTAGAATACCCGATGCGTTAGAATCGGGCCACCATCTAGTTTATTATAACAAATGACAATTAGACACAACAAACTAAAATAAAGAAATGTGTCATTTCCAGTTTTAAGACATTTCCTGGGAAAAATGTGACAAACACTCTGAAAGGTTCTATATAAAAAGAAAGGACCGATCCAGGCGGCAAACACTGGAGACTGACCTGACTGCAATTACTACTGTTGCTAATAACACTTGGCAGATAATGATGGAATCAGCTAGTGGTACATACCTGATGGAGATGGATTATACACAGATGTCGCTGGGTTCTCACATTTACAGTCACCATTAACCTGCAATTACCAGAACACAGAGCGTTCTCAATTCACAGGGTAATTAAAAGAAATTGCTTCTATTAGTAATGCAGCTCGCAGATGAATATGGCATGACTAATGTCAACAGCTGCAGGAAGTGCATGGACGGGCACGGGGTGAAGGGCCGTCCTGGGCCGTAGACAGGAGAGGTGGTAATAGGACACAGGTACATACATGGGCACGGGGTGAAGGGCCGTCCTGGGCCGTAGACAGGAGAGGTGGTAATAGAACACAGGTACATACATGGGCACGGGGTGAAGGGCCGTCCTGGGCCGTAGACAGGAGAGGTAGTAATAGGACACAGGTATATACATGGGCACGGGGTGAAGGGCCGTCCTGGGCCGTAGACAGGAGAGGTGGCAATAGGACACAGGTATATACATGGGCACGGGGTGAAGGGCCGTCCTGGGCCGTAGACAGGAGAAATGGTAATAGGACACAGGTACATACATGGGCACGGGGTGAAGGGCCGTTCTGGGCCGTAGACAGGAGAGGTTGTAATAGGACACAGGTACATACATGGGCACGGAGTGAAGGGCCGTCCTGGGCCGTAGACAGGAGAGGTGGTAATAGGACACAGGTACATACATGGGCACGGGGTGAAGGGCCGTCCTGGGCCGTAGACAGGAGAGGTGGTAATAGGACACAGGTACATACATGGGCACGGGGTGAAGGGCCGTCCTGGGCCGTAGACAACAGAGGTGGTGATAGGACACACGTATATACATGGGCACGAGGTGAAGGGCCATCCTGGGCTACAAACAGGAGAGGTGGTAATAGAACACAGGTACATACATGGGCACGGGGTGAAGGGCCGTTCTGGGCCGTAGACAGGAGAGGTGGTAATAGGACACAGGTACATACATGGGCACGGGGTGAAGGGCCGTCCTGGGCCGTAGACAAGAGAGGTGGTGATAGGACACAGGTATATACATGGGCACCGGGTGAAGGGCCGTCCTGGGCCGTAGACAGGAGAGGTGGCAATAGGACACAGGTATATACATGGGCACGGGGTGAAGGGCCGTCCTGGGCCGTAGACAGGAGAGGTGGTAATAGGACACAGGTACATACATGGGCACGGGGTGAAGGGCCGTCCTGGGCCGTAGACAGGAGAGGTGGTAATAGGACACAGGTACATACATGGGCACGGGGTGAAGGGCCGTCCTGGGCCGTAGACAGGAGAGGTGGTAATAGGACACAGGTACATACATGGGCACGAGGTGAAGGGCCATCCTGGGCTACAAACAGGAGAGGTGGTAATAGAACACAGGTACATACATGGGCACGGGGTGAAGGGCCGTCCTGGGCCACAAACAGGAGAGGTGGTAATAGAACACAGGTACATACATGGACACGGGGTGAAGGGCCGTCCTGGGCTGTAGACAGGAGAGGTGGTAATAGGACACAGGTACATACATGGGCACGGGGTGAAGGGCTGTCCTGGGCCGTACACAGGAGAGGTGGTAATAGGATACAGGTACATACATGGGCACGGGGTGAAGGGCCGTCCTGGGCCGTAGACAGGAGAGGTGGTAATAGGACACAGGTACATACATGGGCACGGGGTGAAAGGCCGTCCTGGGCCGTAGACAGGAGAGGTGGTAATAGGACACAGGTACATACATGGGCACGGGGTGAAGGGCCGTCCTGGGCCGTAGACAAGAGAGGTGGTAATAGGATACAGGTACATACATGGGCATGGGGTGAAGGGCCGTCCTGGGCTGTAGACAGGAGAGGTGGTAATAGGACACAGGTACATACATGGGCACGGGGTGAAGGGCCGTCCTGGGCTGTAGACAGGAGAGGTGGTAATAGGACACAGGTACATACATGGGCACGGGGTGAAGGGCCGTCCTGGGCCGTAGACAGGAGAGGTGGTAATAGGACACAGGTACATACATGGGCACGGGGTGAAGGGCCGTCCTGGGCCGTAGACAGGAGAGGTGGTAATAGGACACAGGTACATACATGGGCACGGGGTGAAGGGCCGTCCTGGGCTGTAGACAGGAGAGGTGGTAATAGGACACAGGTACATACATGGGCACGAGGTGAAGGGCCGTTCTGGGCCGTAGACAGGAGAGGTGGTAATAGGACACAGGTACATACATGGGCACGGGGTGAAGGGCCGTCCTGGGCTGTAGACAGGAGAGGTGGTAATAGGACACAGGTACATACATGGGCACGGGGTGAAGGGCCGTCCTGGGCCGTAGACAGGAGAGGTGGTAATAGGACACAGGTACATACATGGGCATGGGGTGAAGGGCCGTCCTGGGCCGTAGACAGGAGAGGTGGTAATAGGACACAGGTACATACATGGGCACGGGGTGAAGGGCCGTCCTGGGCTGTAGACAGGAGAGGTGGTGATAGGACACAGGTACATACATGGGCACGGGGTGAAGGGCCGTCCTGGGCTGTAGACAGGAGAGGTGGTAATAGGACACAGGTACATACATGGGCATGGGGTGAAGGGCCGTCCTGGGCTGTAGACAGGAGAGGTGGTAATAGGACACAGGTACATACATGGGCACGGGGTGAAGGGCCGTCCTGGGCTGTAGACAGGAGAGGTGGTAATAGGACACAGGTACATACATGGGCACGGGGTGAAGGGCCGTCCTGGGCTGTAGACAGGAGAGGTGGTAATAGGACACAGGTACATACATGGGCACGGGGTGAAGGGCCGTCCTGGGCTGTAGACAGGAGAGGTGGTAATAGGACACAGGTACATACATGGGCACGGGGTGAAGGGCCGTCCTGGGCCGTAGACAGGAGAGGTGGTAATAGGACACAGGTACATACATGGGCACGGGGTGAAGGGCCGTCCTGGGCTGTAGACAGGAGAGGTGGTAATAGGACACAGGTACATACATGGGCACGGGGTGAAGGGCCGTCCTGGGCTGTAGACAGGAGAGGTGGTAATAGGACACAGGTACATACATGGGCACGGGGTGAAGGGCCGTCCTGGGCCGTAGACAGGAGAGGTGGTAATAGGACACAGGTACATACATGGGCATGGGGTGAAGGGCCGTCCTGGGCCATAGACAGGAGAGGTGGTAATAGGACACAGGTACATACATGGGCACGGGGTGAAGGGCCGTCCTGGGCTGTAGACAGGAGAGGTGGTGATAGGACACAGGTACATACATGGGCACGGGGTGAAGGGCCGTCCTGGGCTGTAGACAGGAGAGGTGGTAATAGGACACAGGTACATACATGGGCATGGGGTGAAGGGCCGTCCTGGGCTGTAGACAGGAGAGGTGGTAATAGGACACAGGTACATACATGGGCACGGGGTGAAGGGCCGTCCTTGGCTGTAGACAGGAGAGGTGGTAATAGGACACAGGTACATACATGGGCACGGGGTGAAGGGCCGTCCTGGGCTGTAGACAGGAGAGGTGGTAATAGGACACAGGTACATACATGGGCACGGGGTGAAGGGCCGTCCTGGGCCGTAGACAGGAGAGGTGGTAATAGGACACAGGTACATACATGGGCACGGGGTGAAGGGCCGTCCTGGGCCGTAGACAGGAGAGGTGGTAATAGGACACAGGTACATACATGGGCACGGGGTGAAGGGCCGTCCTGGGCTGTAGACAGGAGAGGTGGTAATAGGACACAGGTACATACATGGGCACGGGGTGAAGGGCCGTCCTGGGCCATAGACAGGAGAGGTGGTAATAGGACACAGGTACATACATGGGCACGGGGTGAAGGGCCGTCCTGGGCTGTAGACAGGAGAGGTGGTAATAGGACACAGGTACATACATGGGCACGGGGTGAAGGGCCGTCCTGGGCTGTAGACAGGAGAGGTGGTAATAGGACACAGGTACATACATGGGCACGGGGTGAAGGGCCGTCCTGGGCTGTAGACAGGAGAGGTGGTAATAGGACACAGGTACATACATGGGCACGGGGTGAAGGGCCGTCCTGGGCTGTAGACAGGAGAGGTGGTAATAGGACACAGGTACATACATGGGCACGGGGTGAAGGGCCGTCCTGGGCCGTAGACAGGAGAGGTGGTAATAGGACACAGGTACATACATGGGCATGGGGTGAAGGGCCGTCCTGGGCCATAGACAGGAGAGGTGGTAATAGGACACAGGTACATACATGGGCACGGGGTGAAGGGCCGTCCTGGGCTGTAGACAGGAGAGGTGGTGATAGGACACAGGTACATACATGGGCACGGGGTGAAGGGCCGTCCTGGGCTGTAGACAGGAGAGGTGGTAATAGGACACAGGTACATACATGGGCATGGGGTGAAGGGCCGTCCTGGGCTGTAGACAGGAGAGGTGGTAATAGGACACAGGTACATACATGGGCACGGGGTGAAGGGCCGTCCTTGGCTGTAGACAGGAGAGGTGGTAATAGGACACAGGTACATACATGGGCACGGGGTGAAGGGCCGTCCTGGGCTGTAGACAGGAGAGGTGGTAATAGGACACAGGTACATACATGGGCACGGGGTGAAGGGCCGTCCTGGGCTGTAGACAGGAGAGGTGGTAATAGGACACAGGTACATACATGGGCACGGGGTGAAGGGCCGTCCTGGGCCGTAGACAGGAGAGGTGGTAATAGGACACAGGTACATACATGGGCACGGGGTGAAGGGCCGTCCTGGGCTGTAGACAGGAGAGGTGGTAATAGGACACAGGTACATACATGGGCACGGGGTGAAGGGCCGTCCTGGGCTGTAGACAGGAGAGGTGGTAATAGGACACAGGTACATACATGGGCACGGGGTGAAGGGCCGTCCTGGGCTGTAGACAGGAGAGGTGGTAATAGGACACAGGTACATACATGGGCACGGGGTGAAGGGCCGTCCTGGGCTGTAGACAGGAGAGGTGGTAATAGGACACAGGTACATACATGGGCGCGGGGTGAAGGGCCGTCCTGGGCCGTAGACAGGAGAGGTGGTAATAGGACACAGGTACATACATGGGCATGGGGTGAAGGGCCGTCCTGGGCCATAGACAGGAGAGGTGGTAATAGGACACAGGTACATACATGGGCACGGGGTGAAGGGCCATCCTGGGCTGTAGACAGGAGAGGTGGTAATAGGACACAGGTACATACATGGGCACGGGGTGAAGGGCCGTCCTGGGCCATAGACAGGAGAGGTGGTAATAGGACACAGGTACATACATGGGCACGGGGTGAAGGGCCGTCCTGGGCCATAGACAGGAGAGGTGGTAATAGGACACAGGTACATACATGGGCACGGGGTGAAGGGCCGTCCTGGGCCGTAGACAGGAGAGGTGGTAATAGGACACAGGTACATACATGGGCACGGGGTGAAGGGCCGTCCTGGGCTGTAGACAGGAGAGGTGGTAATAGGACACAGGTACATACATGGGCACGGGGTGAAGGGCCGTCCTGGGCTGTAGACAGGAGAGGTGGTAATAGGACACAGGTACATACATGGGCACGGGGTGAAGGGCCGTCCTGGGCCGTAGACAGGTGAGGTGGTAATAGGACATTGACAAGGCATAATAAGGCGTTTTAGCACATTGCAGCACTGTAACTACATGTCCGTCAGACGCTTATTCTCTGTAGACTTTCCACCAATCATAGTCGCAGACAAGGAGCGCACATGTAGAATGAAGCCCATGTCTGCCGTTAACAGTCCAGCGGTGAAATATTCACCATCGGTCATCTCGTAGCTCCTGATATTCGGCGCTCGCTCCCGGATCTGGGCCTCTGTGGTGGAGACGATGATGCTCCACATTTATGTATTGGAGATTTACTATAATGTTACAAGGAGGAAAGGTCGGTGTTGTCGGCTCGCTCACTGCGATACTTCCCATATCTATAGGCACAGACATATATTGTTATATAGAGGTCGATGCACATAATGTATCAGTCTAATAATATAATAATAATATAACGCGTGCCCGGCTGCCCAGAGCAGACGCAGTGTTCTGATTGGCTGTTGCAGGCAGTAATGCCGCTGTCCTGATAACTGAGCGGCCATCAGAGACTACAGAACGTGAGGAAGAAGCAATAACGCATTCTTACCCTAATCTCACGGAGGGTTTGTTGCTTCACACTAAATCACCTTTAATTCTAGGGTTTCGCAGCCAAATAATTCTGATTCCTGCAAATCTTACAAAATAAAAAATAGCCTAAAGCGACTCCTGCCACAGAAAGCCAGCATGGTTCAGGAGAAGGTCACTGAGGAGTGTGCGTGTGTCATAAACGTAGCTATATACACATGTATACCCGGCATCGCGCCATGCTCCGCACATCACAAATAACTCCTCCTGATTGGCTGCGCTATGCCGTGTGATCATTGTGGGGCGTGAAGAGGAAGCCGCCGAGGTCATGTGATGCTGTTCTGGATGGCGCTACTTCTGCAATATATACAATGCCGCTGACAATTTCAGGCGATTTACGCAGAACAAATGATTAGAATTCCCCAGTTTTGTGGTGCAGAGCGCCTGCTCATTGCACATACGACGCGGCGGTGATTGTGCAGAGGGCTCCGCTTGTCACTCGTCCCTTCACCTGCTGCAATAGGCTGACAATGAGCTCTGCGCAGCACCCACCAGGGCAGCGGGGTACTCGGTACTGGGTCCGGTCGCTCTTAAAGGGGATTTGACCCAGTCCGTGGCACTAGGCACTCACTTAAAGGGGAATGGTCTTTTAAGGGGAATTGTGAATAAAGTCTATTGTTCGTGACACCACCTGTGGTTATTGGTCAGTAGGGGCCGACGCCGCTTAAAGGGGTCCTCTGGGGTGATGGTATGGGGGCTGGATGGTGACGCTTCCCACAGGTGAAGCGGGGTCCCCAGGGCTCCCAAGGTGGGTGACAAGGATGTTGTATGCCGACGAATAAGTGGAGGACATAAGTTGTAAAGTGTTTACCTGGTTTACTGACGGTAGTAGTAGCCCGCAGTGCAGGGTACCAGGTACAGGTGTCCTGTGGTCCGGCTGGCTCAGAGGCAATGAGAGAATCTCTTTCCCAGTTGAGGTCCGTGAGCCTTTCCTCTTTGCGCTGTTGTATGAGGTCCCTGCTGCCTGAAGCTTACTGGCAAAGTCCTCTTTTCCCCTGTCCTGGAACAGGTACCTGCATGACGGGCAGCTTGAGCAATTTTACAGGGACTCTATCATGCCCCAGGCTCTTCAGGTGCTGCTGCGTCTCGGTGTGGTGCCGATCACTTAAAGTTCTTAGCCCTCTGGTTCTGCTAAGTGTCCTAGAATCCCACTAAAGCCTCGGGCTCCCGGTGCCCGGTTTCAACGCTCTGGTTCTGAAGGAGCCCGGTCGCATTTCAGGCATGGGTCCGGAGCCAACTCAAATCAGGAGCGTAATTCACCTCAGGGGATGCAACAGTTCAATATAGAACAAGGAGAGACAAGCTAATAAATTGTATATTTTACTCCAAAAAAGGTCGGCAGTGTTTACAAGGTATAAAAAGATATGATAAAGGAGACAAAATTGTATGTACAATGCAGAGTACAAATAAAATGGGATTAAAATTCAAAAGAACACTTACAGGTCGTTATGTAATTGTATCATCTTGACTGGCTGTGTGCTGGGGGGAAGGGTGAGCATATATCCAGATGCATAGCACCCCTCTGTACAGCAGCTGGATCCTGGACAAAAGACACTGCAAGAATGCTGTCTCGCTAAGCTAATCTCACTGCACCAGCAGAATAGTGAGTGCAGCTCTGGAGGGTAATACAGCTGAAAACATTTACAAACTGTAATTGAGCCATGTGCATTTAGTAATGCGATGTGTTCAGAAAATAATTATTATGAAGCCATAAGAATGTTGTATGCAGATTAATTTTGGCCATTGGCCGGTTATTTTCTGCTATGTTATCCTCCATGGTACCTGATGCAGTGGATACAATTATACAATTGTTTTGTCATTAGAATAGAGGTGCTCATTAACATTGTTAAAACAGTAATAAATTAACTATTCAGGATGTAAAGACGATATTTAGGACACTACTAATCCCAACTGATGAGATGTTCACCCATCCGAAACACAATCACCTATATAATGAGAGCCGATGAGCACAAGCTGCAGGAGAAATATATAATTATACTAATGAGTAGGGTTGAGCGAAACGGATCGTTCATTTTCAAAAGTCGCCGACTTTTGGCAAAGTCGGGTTTCATGAAACCCGACCCGATCCCTGTGTGGGGTCGGCCATGCGGTACGCGACTTTCGCGCCAAAGTCGCGTTTCGTATGACGCGCTTGGCGCCATTTTTTTCAGCCAATGAAGGGGCGTGGGCAGAGTGATGACATAGGTCTTAGGGGCGTGGACGCCTATCGCCATGTTGTCGCTTGTGCGATGTAGCGATTTGCACTGTGTAACACCAGCTTTTCAGTTCAGGGACGGACGGAGGGAGAGAGAGAGAGAGAGAGAGAGAGAGAGAGAGAGAGAGAGAGAGGGAGGGAGAGAGAGAGAGAGAGAGAGAGAGAGAGAGAGAGAGAGAGGAAAAAAAAAAGGAAATAAAAAAAAAAATCCCATTGCCTTTGCATTGGGTTTCGTGTTTCGGTCGATCCTCGACTTTTCGCCATAATCGGCCGATTTCACTCGACTCGACTTTTGCGATAGTCGGGTTTCGCGAAACCGGCTCGACCCTAAAAAAGTCAAGGTCGCTCAACCCTACTAATGAGTTGATATAATAAATCTCTAGAATGTGAATAATTATTAAATGAGATATCGGTAGTATGCGGCAAGAATCACACAGAAGTCTGCATATAATGAAATAAAAAGAAATACTATATGGCGAGGTCCTCACAATGCAGTTACGTGGACTGTTCCATGCCACGTTTCAGTCACACATGCCTGGTTGGGATCATGCCTCAGTGTCTAACACATGCCACCCGTGCATCGAGCAGTATGTGCTAGCTGTCAGGTTCCCTTTAAGTGAACACCAGATTTCACTTGACCTTGTTATCAGGATATAAAATTATCTGCCATCTTCTTCAGGTCAGTAGTGTCTCCTCTAGTTCAGTTGTGTCTCCCCTAGGTCAGTGGTGTCTTCTCTAGGTCAGTGGTTTCTCCTCTAGGTCAGTGGTGTCTCCCCTTGGTCAGTGGTGTCTCCCCCAGGTCATTGGTGTCTCCTCTAGGTCAGTGGTGTCTCCTCTAGGTCAGTGGTTTCTCCTCTAGGACAGTGGTGTCTCCTCTAGGTCAGTGGTTTCTCCTCTAGGACAGTGGTGCCTCCCCCAGGTCAGTGGTGTCTTCCTCAGGTCAGTGGGGTCTCACCTAGGTCAGTGGTCTCTCCCCTAGGTCGGTGATGTCTCGCCCAGGTCAGTGGTGTCTCCCCTAGGTCAGTGGGGCCCCCCTAGGTCAGTGGTGTCTCCCCCAGGTCAGTGGTGTCTCCTCTAGGTCAGTGGGGTCTCCCCTAGGTCAGTGATGTCTCCTCTAGGTCACTGATGTCTCCTCTAGGTCAGTGGGGTCTCTTCTAGGTCAGTGGTGTCTCCCCTAAGTCAGTGGTGTCTCCCCTAGGTCAGTGGTGTGTCCTCCAGGTCAGTGGTGTTTCCTCCAGGTCAGTGGTGTCTCTCCCAGGTCAGTGGTGTCTCCCCTAGGTCAGTGGTGTCTCCCCCAGGTTAGTAGGGTCTCTTCCAGGTCAGTGGTGTCTCCCCTAGGTCAGTGGTGTCTCCCCTAGGTCAGTAATGTCTCCCCTAGGTCAGTGGTGTGTCCTCCAGGTCAGTGGTGTTTCCTCCAGGTCAGTGGTGTCTCCCCTAGGTCAGTGGTGTCTCCCCTAGGTCAGTGGTGTCTCCCCCAGGTTAGTGGGGTCTCTTCCAGGTCAGTGGTGTCTCCCCTAGGTCAGTGGTGTCTCCCCTAGGTCAGTGGTGTCTCCCCTAGGTCAGTGGTGTCTCCCCTAGGTCAATGGTGTCTCCTCCAGGTTAGTGGTGTCTCTCTCAGGTCACTGGGGTCTCTTCCAGGTCAGTGGTGTCTCCCCTAGGTCAGTGGTGTCTCCCCTAGGTCAGTGGTGTCTCCCCTAGGTCAGTGGTGTTTCCTCCAGGTCAGTGGTGTCTCCCCCAGGTCAGTGGCGTTTCCTCCAGGTCAGTGGTGTCTCACCTAGGTCAGTGGTGTTTCCTCCAGGTCAGTGGTGTCTCCCCTAGGTCAGTGGTGTCTCCCCTAGGTTAGTGGTGTCTCCCCCAGGTCAGTGGTGTCTCACCTAGGTCAGTGGTGTTTCCTCCAGGTCAGTGGTGTCTCCCCTAGGTCAGTGGTGTCTCCCCTAGGTCAGTGGTGTTTCCTCCAGGTCAGTGGTGTCTCCCCTAGGTCAGTGGTGTCTCCCCCAGGTCAGTGGTGTTTCCTCCAGGTCAGTGGTGTCTCACCTAGGTCAGTGGTGTCTCCTCCAGATAAGTAGTGTCTCCCCTAGGTCAGTGGTGTCTCCCCTAGGTCAGTGGTGTCTCCCCTAGGTCAGTGGTGTCTCCCCTAGGTCAGTGGTGTTTCCTCCAGGTCAGTGGTGTCTCCCCCAGGTCAGTGGTGTTTCCTCCAGGTCAGTGGTGTCTCACCTAGGTCAGTGGTGTTTCCTCCAGGTCAGTGGTGTCTCCCCTAGGTCAGTGGTGTCTCCCCTAGGTTAGTGGTGTCTCCCCCAGGTCAGTGGTGTTTCCTCCAGGTCAGTGGTGTCTCCCCTAGGTCAGTGGTGTCTCCCCCAGGTCAGTGGTGTTTCCTCCAGGTCAGTGGTGTCTCACCTAGGTCAGTGGTGTTTCCTCCAGATAAGCAGTGTCTCCCCTAGGTCAGTGGTGTCTCCCCTAGGTCAATGGTGTCTCCTCCAGGTTAGTGGTGTCTCTCTCAGGTCAGTGGGGTCTCTTCCAGGTCAGTGGTGTCTCCCCTAGGTCAGTGGTGTTTCCTCCAGGTCAGTGGTGTCTCCCCCAGGTCAGTGGTGTTTCCTCCAGGTCAGTGGTGTCTCCCCCAGGTCAGTGGTGTTTCCTCCAGGTCAGTGGTGTCTCCCCCAGGTCAGTGGTGTTTCCTCCAGGTCAGTGGTGTCTCACCTAGGTCAGTGGTGTTTCCTCCAGATCAGTAGTGTCTCCCCTAGGTCAGTGGTGTCTCCCCTAGGTTAGTGGTGACCCCAAGTACATCTATGCATGCAAACAGCCCCCTTCACAGCTATAACCAGTTGGAGAGAGTTAATTCTAATATTTTATTTTTTCTGCACTCAGTATTTGCAGATTAGGGTTAACCTGTTGTTGACCCCTTTTTTAAACTCTTTCAGTCCATGTGACAAAACAGGAGATGACTGCAGGATGTGGAGGGTGGGGGTGCAGGTGTTCAGAACTTTCCCTTGAAACACCTTGTAAGCCTTCCATATGAAATAGATAAATTAATTGGCTCTAATAAGGACGCATGCCCCATGTTTAGAGGTTGGCAGCAACACAAAGCTTGATGAGTGACTGGAGGCCTGCCAGGATGTAAATCCCCGCCCGCAGCGGATCACACAGTTACTAAGGGATCGTCATCTACATTGTAAATGAGCATTAGTAATCGTACCGCGCTCCTCACTGTTCCTTCACCTCCTATCTGTGCTGCGTTTAGCTCTTCAGAGTGATTTATGTGCATCCAGAGGTGAAGGGTGGTGATGGCCTGGGTCTGTGTACTTGGGGCAGGTTAGTAGTGATGTGCGCGTATGCTCGTTACTCGAGTTTCTCCGAGTAGGCTCAGGTGGTCTCGGAGTATTTCAGAGAGCTCGGAGATTTAGTTTATGTCGCCGCAGCTGCATGATTCCCGGCTGCTAGACAGGCTGAATACATGTGGGGGTTGCCTGTTTGTTACTCGGAGACCACCCGAGCATGCTCGGAGAAACTCAAGTAACGAGCATACGCGCTCATCACTACAGGTTAGTGTTAATGATGGTTATAAAGGCTACAATGAGGGCAGAGCTGCTACTCAGATGTCAGTTTTTCACACATGTATTAGTATTTTTCAGGGAGAACATGTAACTCTTACAATCTATGGGACTTTTCACAGGTTCATGTTATTTTGGGGACAGAGGGGTCTGCAGCAAAACTTAGCGACATGTCCAAGTATGATCCGTGTCATCGACTAATCTCGGCAATACAAGCGTACGGGTGGTCCATGAAAGTAAACTGCATGGCATTCACATCTGTGAATTTTCAGGTTTGTTTGATAGAAATGTGAGAAACCTTCATGTCTGCAAAAAAATGATTGCAAAACCGGACAAAATGATGAAGCTCAAATTGACAACACTAATAAAATGAGCCTTGTTTGTGTTTGCCTTAGGCGAGGGTCAGACGGTCGTATGTTCTCTCGTCTGAGAGAATCAGGTCCATTTTGCAAATCAGTCTGAGGGAAAAAAATGTACACGGGGGCCCCATAGACTAACATTGGTCCCACGGCCCTATAGACTAACATTGGTCTCACGGCCCCATAGACTAACATTGGTCTCACGGCCCCATAGACTAACATTGGTCCCACGGCCCTATAGACTAACATTGGTCCCACGGCCCCATAGACTAACATTGGTCTCATGGCCCCATAGATTAACATTGGTCTCATGGCCCCATAGACTAACATTGGTCTCATGGCCCCATAGACTAACATTGGTCCCACGGCCCCATAGACTAACATTGGTCCCACGGCCCCATAGACTAACATTGGTCCCACGGCCCCATAGACTAACATTGGTCCACAGCCCCATAGACTAACATTGTTCCCGGCCCCATAGACTAACATTGGTCCATGGCCCCATAGACTAACATTGGTCCACTGCCCCATAGACTAACATTGGTCTCATGGCCCCATAGACTAACATTGGTCCCACAGCCCCATAGACTAACATTGGTCCACGGCCCCATAGACTAACATTGGTCCCACAGCCCCATAGACTAACATTGGTCCACGGCCCCATAGACTAACATTGGTCCCTCGGCCCCATAGACTAACATTGGTCCCACGGCCCCATAGACTAACATTGGGCCCACGGTCCCATAGATTAACATTGGTCCCACGGCCCCATAGACTAACATTGGTCTCATGGCCCCATAGATTAACATTGGTCCACAGCCCCATAGACTAACATTGGTCCACGGCCCCATAGACTAACATTGGTCCCACGGCCCCATAGACTAACATTGGTCCCTCGGCCCCATAGACTAACATTGGTCCCACGGCTCCATAGACTAACATTGGTCTCATGGCCCCATAGATTAACATTGTTCCCGGCCCCATAGACTAACATTGGTCCACGGCCCCATAGACTAACATTGGTCCCACGGCCCCATAGACTAACATTGGTCCCACGGCCCCATAGACTAACATTGGTCCACGGCCCCATAGACTAACATTGGTCCACGGCCCCATAGACTAACATTGGTCCCTCAGCCCCATAGACTAACATTGGTCCACGGCCCCATAGACTAACATTGGTCCCACGGCCCCATAGACTAAGATTGGTCTCATGGCCCCAGAGATTAACATTGTTCCCTCAGCCCCATAGACTAACATTGGTCCCACGGCCCCATAGACTAACATTGGTCCCACGGTCCCATAGATTAACATTGGTCCCACGGCCCCATAGACTAACATTGGTCTCATGGCCCCATAGATTAACATTGGTCCACAGCCCCATAGACTAACATTGGTCCACGGCCCCATAGACTAACATTGGTCCCACGGCCCCATAGACTAACATTGGTCCCTCGGCCCCATAGACTAACATTGGTCCCACGGCTCCATAGACTAACATTGGTCTCATGGCCCCATAGATTAACATTGTTCCCGGCCCCATAGACTAACATTGGTCCACGGCCCCATAGACTAACATTGGTCCCACGGCCCCATAGACTAACATTGGTCCATGGCCCCATAGACTAACATTGGTCCACGGCCCCATAGACTAACATTGGTCCACGGCCCCATAGACTAACATTGGTCCCTCAGCCCCATAGACTAACATTGGTCCACGGCCCCATAGACTAACATTGGTCCCACGGCCCCATAGACTAACATTGGTCCCACGGCCCCATAGACTAAGATTGGTCTCATGGCCCCAGAGATTAACATTGTTCCCGGCCCCATAGACTAACATTGGTCCCAGTGCATTCCGATACGGTGTTGGTGGTAATCCCGGTGGGGTGACCGCGCCTTGGCCGGACTGCTGTGCTCTTACAAGCTCGTTAAGAAGATTGGTAACTCGTTCTATTCTTCCCCTCTTTGCAGAGGGCGACTTTCTGTAGATAGGAGTCCGGATAAGGTTTGTCACATCCCTTGGTTTCAGTCTTTGACAGGAGATTTATCAGCACAATGGATATTTCAACACAAAGGGTGTTAAAGGAATTATATATATATAGTTAGATGCTTAACCTGTGACACAAACATGGCCGATTCTTCAGGTTGCTCCACACTCCTGCGCCACAACCGGCAGCTGAGGAGCTTTGTGAATTCCTGAGATGTTTGAAAAATATTTAGAATTGAGAGTCCTCAGTGGTTGATACCTTTTAATGGCGAACTGAAAAGATGGTAACAAATTGCAGCTTTCGAGACTACACAGGTCTCTTCATCAGGCAACGACTAAAGCAAATTCTGAAGAATCACATATTTATGCACAACACAGCCCAGAGAGAAAGAAGGCAACAGATAAGACAAGTGACGTGAAGCAGAACTACTACTATGTGAGTGATAAACAGTTGTGTCCATAAATATTGGAACAGTTCATAGATAAGGAGTGTGAATGTTTTATTGTCCTCTGGTTGGGGTCTGGTTCTGTTGTGAAGACCCCACACGGTCTGAGGAGCAAATTCCTTAGTTAAACTGTAATTATTAAATATTTCTGGTGGTCCCTTTGTTTGGCATGCTTCTTTTTCTTCCTTTTTGGTGATTTTATTGTATGCAGCAGATGAATTGCCGGCTTTTCATTGTTGTGTATAAACCAGGGGGCTCTAGCATGGTCCGAGTGCCGTGTGATTGTTTTCTCGCACCCATTGACGATTTATTTGACGAATGCGATCCGATTTGCGATTACACTTACCGCCTGCTGTTGTTTTTTATCCAGTCCGATCGTGATCTGGTCTGAGCTGAAAAAAACTTTCAGATGAACAACACACAATGATCGCGTAACATTGGTCCGATTTCATCGCAGCTGGGAACGAGCCCTTACACTGGACTGGATATATTCAGTGTTCTGCCAATAGCAATTATATGGCGAGGATGATTAATCTGGAGCCCAGAACCAGAAAGCAGCAGCAGTACACAGTAATACAAGCCCGGCAGGGGGAAGCCACCATTTTCCATCCTGCCACAGGACAGGCACATAAGTTCATTGCTGTAGTAGGTTATTAGATATCTCCTAAATTACATTTCAACAATTTCGCAGACTAATCCAATTGGAGTGATAAATAAAATGTAGTTTTATTCTTAATGATTAAAATTTATGGTATCAAAATATTAAAAAAATGTATTGACTCAGTAGTGACTGACCTCAAGTCATATAGGGTGTTAGTAAGTATCTCACTCAGAGTAATTGGAATGTAAGAATAGTATCTCATGGAGAAAAGATTTTACTGCCGTGTCTATGTAACAGCACCAAGTCATTGAGGAGAGCTGTCAATCACTGCTCCACTAATAGGAAGCAATAACCCACTGACGCCGCCGCCAACAGTCTCACAATTGTGTCTAAAGCAGCATTGAGGACAAGGAACGAATCCAACTGATTTTCATGTGATAAAATCTGTAGGTCCCTAAATGAGATCAGAGCCCAGAGCCTGATGGCTCCACTCCTCATATTCTAGCATTGGCCATATGATTCAGCCCAGGCTCTTATAGATGTGCTCCACAAGATTCAGCCAAAGTTCTTATAGATGTGCTCCACATGATTAGGCCGAGGCTCTTATAGATGTGCTCCACAAGATTCAGCCAAAGTTCTTATAGATGTGCTCCACATGATTAGGCCGAGGCTCTTATAGATGTGCTCCTCATGATTCAGCCGAAGCTCTTATAGATGTGCTCCTCATGATTCAGCCGAGGCTCTTATAGATGTGTGGTAGAAAAAGAATGTAGTCAGCTTACCGGTCTTCAGAGAAATCCCCAGACCTGCCAACGCCCAGCACGGATCGGGGTGAGCACCTAGGCCAAATAGAGACAAGAGGAGAAATGATCCAGCTAAGGGCGGAGGCGATTCAAGCTTCGTGAAACTTTATTGGACAACTGAAACAATATAGCGTTCTTCAAAAAAATCAATACATAGCAAACACCTAAGCACACCAGTGAGGATGATCAACGCGTTTCAACTATGGAGTCTTACTCATGATCTACCTGCTAGTGCATTGAAAACCTATATATAGAGTGCACGTGACATTGATTGGACGAACAATTAAAAATGCAAAAAAGTAGAAAGAAGTAATTACCAGTTTACAATATCATGGAAATAACTTAGCTTAACATAGTATATATCCTTAAGGAACATAACTTAAACATTAATTAGTATTGTTTTATTAAATCATGTCTAGCATTAAGGCCATAGGGAATACGTGTATCAAGCATGAACATCCAGTGTGTTTCTCGAGTGAAAAGTTTCTGCTGTAATTTACCTCCTCTCGGAGGTTTATAGACCTTTTCTACAGAGTCTGAGACTCGTTAAATTACCTTTGTGTAAAAGTGTCTGGACACAGCGGAGGCAGAGAGGGCCTTAGAATTTACGGCATGTGATAGGTGCCGTCTATCTCGTACTTTTAGCCGACATGTGGTGCAGCCTACGTACTGGACTTTACATGTAATACATTCTATCAGATACACCACATTTTCAGTGTTGCAATTAATGTAATCACGTATATCAAATTGTTTATGATTGTGGAAAGATGAGAATTTATTTGCTTTATGCACATAGTTACATGTTTTGCAACTAATAGCACCACATCCAAAGAACCCTGTAGCATTAAGCCAGGTAGCTCGATTGGTATCCCGTAAAGAGCTAGAGAATAGGCTTGGGGACAGGATCGAGCCCAAAGTGGGCGCTCGTTTAGCAACGAATTTGATGTCATTTTCTGTTAGTATTCGTTTTAATTTGTCATCCTCCTTTAGCATGGGTAAATGATTTTTTACAATATCCACAATCTGCCTATATTGTGAATTATATGGGGTACTGAATACTACATTATTATTGTGTTTTTGTGGACTATTATAATTAGATTTATAATTTTTCGTTGTTAATAAATTTTTACGATCTATTTTGGAGATTTTTTTTTACGTGCTTTGGCACATAGTAGTAATAGTATTTCCGGGACTCATCGCCCGTGTGTTCGGTGAGTGGTGGCAGCGGGTATGAGCGGGTGTGTGGCCTTGGTCGGGGTGTGATTTATGCTCCCATTACAGCATAGGACAGAGGTTGAATGCTGGACTGAGTGAGAGGAGGTAGATTAACCCTTGCAGGCACAACCCAAGTCACATGCTGAGAAGTGGGTACGTGACAAATTAGTGACATTGTCAATAATGACAATGACATTGTTAAATGAATAAGACTCTGCATTTGTCTCTGCATCATGATTAACGTATATAGTGCCAAGTACTGCTCATATAAAAAGGCCGGTGGCCCACTCTTGCACAGGGGCCCACTGGAGGATTCTTCTGTTCTGCAGGGCTGCAGTGCTAACCCCTGAGCCATTGTGCTACTCTGTAAACTTGGTTTGTAAATAAAAGAAGAAAAACTAAAATGTTGATAATTGTACAACCCCAATTCCAAAAAGGCTGTGTCAAGATTCATTAAGGGATTCGTGGCTGCTCTGGGTCTGCTGAAATTTAAATGTTTTTTCCTTGAGTCCAGCAAGAATCATAGAATCCTAGAATATTAGAGTTGGAAGGGACCCTCGGGGTCATCAGGACCTCCAGGGTCCTCGTGTCCAACCCCTACAATGCAGGAGTCACTAAACCATCTCAGACAGATGTCTGTCCAGCCTCTGTTTGAAGACTTCCATTGAAGGAAAACTCACCACCACTCGTGGCCGCCTGTTCCACTCATTGATCTCCCTCACTGTCAAAAAGATTTTTTCTAATAACTAATCTGTATCTTCTCCCTTTCAGTTTCATTCCATTTCTTCTTAAATTTCCATGTGCAAATGAGAATAACGCTGATCCCTCTACACTGTGACGGCCCTTCAGATATATGTAGACAGCTATTAGGTCTCCTCTTAGTCTTCCTTTTTACAAGTTAAACATTCCCAGATCCTTCAACCGTTCCTCGTAGGACATACTTTGCAGCCGCTCACTATCATGGTAGATCTTCTCTGAACTTGGTCCAGTTTTTTAATGTATTTTTTATTTAAATGTGGAGCATAGAACTGGACCCAGTATTTCTGATGAGGCCTGACCAAGGAGTAGTAGAAGGGGATAAAGACTTCATGTGATCTAGACTCTATGCTTCTCTTAATACACCCCAGAACGGTGTTTGCCATTTTTGCTGCTGCATCACACTGATGACTCATGCAGACTGTGATCTATTAGTATATCCAAGACACCACTTGAAATACTCGTCCAATTGGATGTGTAACTATTTATTACCATTGTTTGAGTACAATCACGGAGCCAGTTATAAATCCACCTAACCGTAGACTTATCAATCCAATACTTGGTCATTTTTTCATTAAGGATAGTATGAGACACTTTATCAAGTGCTTTGCTGAAGTTGAGATTTACTATATCTACTGCATTTTCCTGATCCACCCAGTAAGTGATTCTGTCATAGAAGGAAATTAGATCAGTCTGGCATGACTTAGTTACAAACCCATGCTGGCTCTGGTTAATGACTGTATTCTTATCCAAGTACTTGCATACATGCAATTTAATAATTTGCTCAAATTTCTTTCCTGGTATAGAAGTAAGGCTCACTGGCCTGTAATTTCCTGGCTCCATCTTCTTTCCTTTTTTTAAGATAGGGACAATATTTGCCCTTCTCCAATCTTCTGGGACTTCTCCTGTGTTCCAGGATTTTTCAGATATTTTGGCTAGTGGTTCTGCAATTTCCTCTGATAACTCTTTTAGTACCCTATGATGTAATTAATCTGTACCAAGAGATGTAAATTAGCTAAGTGTTCCCTCACCATCTCTCTGTTCATAGATAGTGTGGATTCTTTTATTCCTTCGATGGCACCGTGAAGATCAGTCGATGTTACATTTGCTTTCTTAGAGAACACAGATTTAAATTCTTCTTTTACAAGTTCAGCCTTCTAAACATAATTTTTGACCCTTTCACCCTTTTCATCCTGTAAAAATCCTTTAGCATCTTTGACTTTTCTTTCTCTTGTGATATAACCCAAAAATCGTTTCTTACTACTTTTGGTCTTTTTGCAAGCGTTAATGTAAGTCTCTTGCTGGAAGTTATCTTTTAGACTGGTCAGCTGATGTTGGATTGTAACCACTCCCACCTCCTTTTGAATAGTCACATGACCCATCAGCTGATCGTCGGTTATAGAGTTTTTGTTCTATGAAGACCAGCTAGGTGTGTGGCGCTCTCCTGTGACAGTGGTGTTGCCAATGTTGGAGTTCTGCAATCCTGGTGCAATTTTCTCTGCTGCTGTGGAGCATAGCAGGAGACCTTGAGCTGAGTAATTTTCTTTCTGTCTGTCCCCCATTCGTCTCTTCCCATGTGTGTTACCATCTGCAGTGGTGAGGCTAACATCCTTGTCAGCCAGTGCACAAGCCAGGGTACATTGAGATAACAATCCGGGCTAGGCACGTGACAGCAGCGAGGGGAAGGACCCACATAGGGTGTTAAGGAAGCTTAGGGACAGGCACAGGTTGGTGTCAGGAGGTGTCCCATCCCCAACTCCCTTCCGATAGGGCCTTCCTCTCCCTTTTCCATCCCATCATATTTATATACTGTGTCGTCCGCCGGACTTTCCAGTGTTTGAGCTTGACAGGCTAGGCTGTTGTGTAAAATGTAAAGAGGACAAGAATGCTATAATCTGGAAATCTCTTATCTCTAGATTTTATCACACAGAAGAGATTGGACATTGAACATTTTCCATTTCATTAAAAAAAATAAACTGAATTAGAAATTAGTGGCATTGATACATCTCAGAAAAGATGTGCTCAGGCTTTGTCCCAGATTGCATCCAGCCATGTCTATAATTGTGTAGCATTGTCTCTTCTTCTTGGAACTGTATGTAAACAAAATGTCAATTGCTGGGGTTTTGGAAGAGGAATGTTGTCTCAGTCTTGTCTGATGTCCGATTCTCAATTCTCAGGTTGGGAGCTTACATAGATTTTTCGTTTCATAATGCATCAAGTATTTTGTATTGGTGAAAGGTCCAAACTTTGCCTCTACTCCCTATCTAACCTCTGTAACTCACCTCTCCCTCTTTCTGACCACAACCTACTTACATTCCCTTAGTTTTCCTCTCCAGATCACAATCTCCACCCTACAAACTTGCACACCCTCGCTGAAATTTTAAACACTTCGATCCACACTCACTCTCTGAATCCATTCTCCCTCTTAAAGACATAAGTTCCCTACACAATGCGGATGCCGTTGCTGCTTTATATAACACTACAATAGCTGCAGCTCTCAAATCGATCGCCCCTCTCACACATACCAAAGCTCACAAAATCAACAGACAACCCTGGCACACCAACCTGACCAAAGAACTGAGACAGGCTAATAGGGTTGCTGAGCGGAGATGGAAAAGATCCCACTCCAGCGAGCACTTCAGAGAAAGCTTTGGCCTACAACCCCCACAACCCCTCTTCAACAATACTAATCAGCCCTCCTCCTCCAAAAACCAACTTCTTCACGATAAGCTGGATGGCCCATCTCCTCAATAACAGGCTGGATAGTCTTTCTCCTTGATAAGCTGGATCGTCCCTCTCCTCGATAAGCTGGATCATTCCTCTCCTTGATAGCAGGCTGGATTGTCCCTCTCCTCGATAAGCTGGATCGTCCCTCTCCTCGATAAGCTGGATCGTCCCTCTCCTCGATAAGCTGGATCGTCCCTCTCCTCGATTAGCTGGATTGTCCCTTTCCTTGGTAAGCTGGATCGTCCCTCTCCTCGATAAGATGGATTATCCCTCTCCTCAATAACAAGCTGGATCTTCCCTCTCCTCGATAAGCTGGATTGTCCCTCTCCTCGATTAGCTGGATTGTCCCTCTCCTCGATTAGCTACATCATCCCTCTCCTCGATAAGCTGGATCGTCCCTCTCCTCGATTAGCTGGATCGTCCCTCTCCTCGATTAGCTGGATTGTCCCTCTCCTCGATAAGCTGGATCGTCCCTCTCCTCGATAAGCTGGATCGTCCTTCTCCTCGATTAGCTGGATCGTCCCTCTCCTCGATAACAGGCTGGATCATCGCTCTCCTCGATAACAGGCTGGATGGTCCCTCTCCTCGATAAGCTGGATCGTCCCTCTCCTCGATAAGCTGGATCGTCCTTCTCCTCGATTAGCTGGATCGTCCCTCTCCTCGATAACAGGCTGGATGGTCCCTCTCCTCGATAGCAGGCTGGATGGTCCCTCTCCTCGATAACAGGCTGGATGGTCCCTCTCCTCGATAACAGGCTGGATGGTCCCTCTCCTCGATAACAGGCTGGATGGTCCCTCTCCTCGATAACAGGCTGGATGGTCCCTCTCCTCGATAACAGGCTGGATGGTCCCTCTCCTCGATAACAGGCTGGATGGTCCCTCTCCTCGATAACAGGCTGGATGGTCCCTGTCCTCGATAACAGGCTGGATCATCCCTCTCCTCATTTAGCTGAATCGTCCCTCTCCTCGATAACACGTTTCCTTACACGATGGAGCTGTAACTTGCATTTGTGGATTGTTCACAGAAAATGATTTCTGGATAATTCCTGAGCCCATGCATAAAAGGTATCAACCACTGAGGACTCTCAATTCTAAATATTTTTGAGCCCATGCAGTGATTCGTGCCTGGATTTAGTGAAGTGCTACCTAAGGACCATTAGCTCAGGAGCCTCCAATATTGACTGTCGCCATTGTTCCTTGTGCACATGGATTTCTCCCGAATCTCAGAATTTTTGATGATGTTATACTGCAGATTGAGGATATTCAGTCTTTTCAATTTTATATTATTATATCTGTCTGACCACAATTTTTAGTTACAGATGATCATGTTGGTGACCTCTGAACATCTTTGCTTCTGGGAGACTTTGGCTCTCTAACGTGCTCTTTTTATAGACATTCATGTGACTTGGTTGGAAATGGAACCTCCAGCAGTTTTTCACTAGTACCTCTCCATTTTACAACTTTCTCTGAAACCTGTCCCAACTTTTTGACATTTATTGCAAAAAAGCAGAGTGTGCAAAATGTTGCTAATATGCCAAATTTGTAATGGGGAGGTAGAACATTGATGGTAATAAATGTGGTTGTAATTAGAGTTGAGCGACCTTGACCTTTTTAGAGTCGAGCCGGGTTTCGCGAAACCCGACTATCTCAAAAGTCTGGTCGAGTGAAATCGGCCGATTATGACGTAAAGCCGGGATCGACCGAAACACGAAACCCAATGCAAGTCAATGGGGCAGCATAGTCGGCAGTGAGTGGGGGCCAGGAAAACACCTAGAGTGCCCATTTTAATGTCAAAACCATCCATTCTTCTTAATGAAGCTTGTCAAGCGTAATTTACCTTATAATAATTGGAAGGCATTTGAAATTGGGGGTCATTTGGCTAAAGTTGTGTGGGGTAGGGCTGGTTCAAGTAATTAGTGGGCCCAGGAAATCTGGACCACGTCACGGCAGTGGAGCAGGGAGAGGTAAGTATTTCAACTTTGCAAGTGCTGTGATCCTGAGCAAGCAGGGGGGGCCCACTTGTTGGCATTGGCACTGGCACAGGGCCCCTCAAAGTACAGCGGTGTGTTTGCACGGCGGGGGCGCCTCCCACCGGCAGCAACACTTTTGCGTACTATGAGAGGCCCTGTGCCAGTGACGTCGCCAACTAGTATTCCTCCCCCCACCTGATGAAGGAACCTGCACTTTCATCTGCACCTTCCTCTTTGTCCCCGTGTAAGGTGGTATGGTATGCGGGAAGAGCAACCTGACTTTCAGCAGGGTCACAATGTTGTTGTGTAGCATGCACGGGGAATGTTGCGTTATGGGTCAATGTACCAGCAGACTCATCTATCACTGGCTGGGCAATGGGCACGATGAAGTGGAAACACAGATATAGGCCCAAAGAATAAAGTGGGCTAAATGCAGTTAAAAATTGGTAACACAGGAATAACCAGGGGGCATTGCAGTGGAGGACAACTGGAATGAGAGGCTGACACAGAGAGTAGGCCCAAATCAGTAAGTAGTCGAAATGCAGTTCAAAATTGGCAACCGTAGTAAACAGGCGGCACAGCTTTGTTCAGTGGAGGAGAACAGCAAGGAGTGGCAGACACCGATAGTAGGCCCCAACCCAACTAGTAGGCCAAATGCAGTCTAACATTAACAACTACTTAACGAGAGCCTGAAAATGGAATTTCAGGACAGGAAACCAGGAGAACTGCAAGGAGTGGCAGACACCGATAGTAGGCCCCAAACCAACTAGTACGCCAAATGCAGTTGTTCCATTTAACCACAATTTAATGAGAGCCTGAAGATAGAAGCTCAGGAAAGGCAACCTGGGGAACACCTTGGAGTGTAACACACCATCTCTCTCCACCCCATACCCATTTTATAGGCCTAATGCAGTGTACTTTTCTACAACTACTAAACGAGAGTCGGAAGACCGAAGCAATGGCAAGGAAACCTGGGGAACACCTTGGAGTGTAACACACCATCTCTCTCCACCCCATACCCAATTTGTAGGCCTAATGCAGTGTAGTTTCCAAGAACTACTAAACGAGAGCCGGAAGATCGAAGCTCAGGAAAGGCAACCTGGGGAACACCTTGGAGTGTAACACACCCTCTCTCTACACCCCATACCCAATTTGAAGGCCTAATGCAGTGTAGTTTCCAAGAACTACTAAACGAGAGCCGGAAGATCGAAGCTCAGGAAAGGCAACCTGGGGAACACCTTGGAGTGTAACACACCCTCTCGCTACACCCCATACCCAATTTGAAGGCCTAATGCAGCGTAGTTTCCAACAACTACTAAACGAGAGCCGGAAGATCGAAGCTCAGGAAAGGCAACCTGGGGAACACCTTGGAGTGTAACAAACCCTCTCTCTACACCCCATACCCAATTTGTAGGCCTAATGCAGCGTAGTTTCCGACAACTACTAAACGAGAGCATGAAGATCGAAGCTCAGGAAAGGCAACCTGGGGAACACCTTGGAGTGTAACACACCCTCTCTCTACACCCCATACCCAATTTGAAGGCCTAATGCAGCGTAGTTTCCAACAACTACTAAACGAGAGCCGGAAGATCGAAGCTCAGGAAAGGCAACCTGGAGAACACCTTGGAGTGTAACAAACCCTCTCTCTACACCCCATACCCAATTTGAAGGCCTAATGCAGCGTAGTTTCCAACAACTACTAAACGAGAGCCGGAAGATCGAAGCTCAGGAAAGGCAACCTGGAGAACACCTTGGAGTGTAACAAACCCTCTCTCTACACCCCATACCCAATTTGAAGGCCTAATGCAGCGTAGTTTCCAACAACTACTAAACGAGAGCCGGAAGATCGAAGCTCAGGAAAGGCAACCTGGGGAACACCTTGGAGTGGAACACACCATCTCTCTACACCCCATACCCAATTTGAAGGCCTAATGCAGCGTAGTTTCCAACAACTACTAAACGAGAGCCGGAAGATCGAAGCTCAGGAAAGGCAACCTGGGGAACACCTTGGAGTGTAACACAACGTCTCTCTACACCACGGAAGGGCTGATTCTTAGGAAGGAAGGCTGTTGGAAATAAGCATTGCGCGTCCGAGGGTGATTATATTCTTATTAGGTATATACTCACCCTCGGACGCGCCCTGCTTCTTTATTTGGAATGAATGTTTATTTGCAATGTGGTGTTGACTTTCTCTATTATTTTGGTAATTAATGATTTTATTATTTTCATTGTTTTGCATCTTCTCGGCAATAATATAAAGAAGACGCAACAGGACAACACTCGGTGGATGCCATATGTGTGTTTTCAATTTAAAAACCTTTCAGTTAACTACTTGCAGGAGAAAGTAATTGTAGCTGGTGGCCATTTTTAGTACTGTACCAGA
Organism: Ranitomeya imitator; assembly: GCF_032444005.1. NCBI lineage: Eukaryota > Metazoa > Chordata > Amphibia > Anura > Dendrobatidae > Ranitomeya > Ranitomeya imitator. The sequence continues at coordinate 147,031,888 of NC_091291.1, forward strand.
TTTTAGTTGTGTGTTTGTTTTTAATGTTAAAATGTCTGCATTTGATATCTCACCAGTATTTTCTTTTTTATAAGCAAAATACTTTTTTTTTTATTTTATGATGTTGGTTCAAGGGGTACACGGGCAGCAGTAGACAGGTCAGTGGAGGCCTAGTGGAAGGAGGGACCGCAGACAGGCTTCGAAGCCCTAACATAATAAATTGGGCTGCCTGTAGGCAATTTAAAATTGGTTCCAGGGGAACACGGGCAGCAGTAGACAGGTCAGTGGAGGCCTAGAGGAAGGAGGGACCGCAGATGCGCCAATGTTTCCCCCATACCAAATTTGTAGGCCTAATGCAGTGTAGTTTCCAACAACTACTAAACGAGAGGCGGAATATCGAAGCTCAGGAAAGGCAACCTGGGGAACACCTTGGAGTGTAACAAACCCTCTCTCTACACCCCATACCCAATTTGAAGGCCTAATGCAGCGTAGTTTCCGACAACTACTAAACGAGAGCATGAAGATCGAAGCTCAGGAAAGGCAACCTGGGGAACACCTTGGAGTGGAACACACCATCTCTCTACACCCCATACCCAATTTGAAGGCCTAATGCAGCGTAGTTTCCAACAACTACTAAACGAGAGCCGGAAGATCGAAGCTCAGGAAAGGCAACCTGGGGAACACCTTGGAGTGTAACACAACGTCTCTCTACACCACGGAAGGGCTGATTCTTAGGAAGGAAGGCTGTTGGAAATAAGCATTGCGCGTCTGAGGGTGATTATATTCTTATTAGATATATACTCACCCTCGGACGCGCCCTGCTTCTTTATTTGGAATGAATGTTTATTTGCAATGTGGTGTTGACTTTCTCTATTATTTTGGTAATTAATGATTTTATTATTTTCATTGTTTTGCATCTTCTCGGCAATAATATAAAGAAGACGCGACAGGACAACACTCGGTGGATGCCATATGTGTGTTTTCAATTTAAAAAACCTTTCAGTTAACTACTTGCAGGAGAAAGTAATTGTAGCTGGTGGCCATTTTTAGTACTGTACCAGATTTTAGTTGTGTGTTTGTTTTTAATGTTAAAATGTCTGCATTTGATATCTCACCAGTATTTTCTTTTTTATAAGCAAAATACTTTTTTTTTTATTTTATGATGTTGGTTCAAGGGGTACACGGGCAGCAGTAGACAGGTCAGTGGAGGCCTAGTGGAAGGAGGGACCGCAGACAGGCTTCGAAGCCCTAACATAATAAATTGGGCTGCCTGTAGGCAATTTAAAATTGGTTCCAGGGGAACACGGGCAGCAGTAGACAGGTCAGTGGAGGCCTAGAGGAAGGAGGGACCGCAGATGCGCCAATGTTTCCCCCATACCAAATTTGTAGGCCTAATGCAGTGTAGTTTCCAACAACTACTAAACGAGAGCCGGAATATCGAAGCTCAGGAAAGGCAACCTGGGGAACACCTTGGAGTGTAACACACCCTCTCTCTACACCCCATACCCAATTTGAAGGCCTAATGCAGTGTAGTTTCCAAGAACTACTAAACGAGAGCCGGAAGATCGAAGCTCAGGAAAGGCAACCTGGGGAACACCTTGGAGTGTAACACACCCTCTCTCTACACCCCATACCCAATTTGAAGGCCTAATGCAGCGTAGTTTCCAACAACTACTAAACGAGAGCCGGAAGATCGAAGCTCAGGAAAGGCAACCTGGGGAACACCTTGGAGTGTAACACACCATCTCTCTACACCCCATACCCAATTTGTAGGCCTAATGCAGTGTAGTTTCCAACAACTACTAAACGAGAGCCGGAAGATCGAAGCTCAGGAAAGGCAACCTGGGGAACACCTTGGAGTGTAACACAACGTCTCTCTACACCACGGAAGGGCTGATTCTTAGGAAGGAAGGCTGTTGGAAATAAGCATTGCGCGTCCGAGGGTGATTATATTCTTATTAGGTATATACTCACCCTCGGACGCGCCCTGCTTCTTTATTTGGAATGAATGTTTATTTGCAATGTGGTGTTGACTTTCTCTATTATTTTGGTAATTAATGATTTTATTATTTTCATTGTTTTGCATCTTCTCGGCAATAATATAAAGAAGACGCGACAGGACAACACTCGGTGGATGCCATATGTGTGTTTTCAATTTAAAAAACCTTTCAGTTAACTACTTGCAGGAGAAAGTAATTGTAGCTGGTGGCCATTTTTAGTACTGTACCAGATTTTAGTTGTGTGTTTGTTTTTAATGTTAAAATGTCTGCATTTGATATCTCTCCAGTATTTTCTTTTTTGTAAGCAAAATACTTATTTTTATATTTTCTGATGTTGGTTCCAGGGGTACACGGGCAGCAGTGACCTGGTCAGTGTAGTAGTAGTTGAAAGAATGGACCGCAGACAGGCATCGAAGGCCTAAAATAAAAAAATTGGGCTGGCTGTAGGCAATTTTAAATTGGTTCCAGGGGTACACGGGCAGCAGTGGTGTGGTCAGTGGAGGCCTAGTGGAAGGAGTGACCGCAGACAGGCATCGAAGGCCTAAAATAATAACACATGGCTGTAGGCAATTTTAAATTGGTTCCAGGGGTACACGGGCAGCAGTGACCTGGTCAGTGTAGTAGTAGTTGAAAGAATGGACCGCAGACAGGCATCGAAGGCCTAAAATAAAAAAATTGGGCTGGCTGTAGGCAATTTTAAATTGGTTCCAGGGGTACACGGGCAGCAGTGGTGTGGTCAGTGGAGGCCTAGTGGAAGGAGTGACCGCAGACAGGCATCGAAGGCCTAAAATAATAACACATGGCTGTAGGCAATTTTAAATTGGTTCCAGGGGTACACGGGCAGCAGTGGTGTGGTCAGTGGAGGCCTAGTGGAAGGAGTGACCACAGACAGGCATCGAAGGCCTAACATAACAAAAATGTCAATACAATGGTATTGTCAGTGGCAGGCATTGAAGGATGTCAGCGCATAGACTAAACATTGGTGGAGCTGTGAGATAATTTTGCAAGTGGTAGAGCACTGTTTGAGCTGGGGTGGGGGGAAACTGTCTTGTGGCCGGCGGTACAGGCCCAGGGCCCCTCATATTACAACGGTGTGTCTGACGTTGGGTGCGCACCACCACCGCCAGAGACACTTTATTGTACTAGGAGGGACCCAGTGGCAGTGCCGTCGACCAAAAGCGGGCTCACCCACCTCTTCAGACAAACTGCACTCTCACGGGTGCTGTCGCCAAGTGTCGATACCACGGCCCCGTGTGGGGAGTTTGGCCATTTAGTGAGGTGTAAACATGTCGTATGCTGGACAATCAGGTGCTGAAAATTACGAGATTGGAAAAGGCATTCAGAATAGTCCACAGGCTATTTCCTTTTCATAGGAAAGCTAGGTGTCAGCCGGGCAAGGTGGGGCAAAAGATTTCGAAATCCAGTTGTGGTTCATTTTAATGAAGGTTAGATCATCTACATTTTGGGTAGCCAGACGAGTCCTTTTTTCTGTTAGTATTGAACCTGCAGCACTGAATACTCTTTCTGATAGGACACTAGCTGCCGGGCAAGCAAGCTCCTGCAATGCATATTCTGCCAATTCTGGCCAGGTGTCTAATTTGGATGCCCAGTAATCAAATGGGAATGACGGTTGAGGGAGAACATCGATAAGGGATGAAAAATAGTTTGTAACCATACTGGACAAATGTTGTCTCCTGTCACTTTGAATTGATGCTGCAGTACCTGTCCTGTCTGCGGTCATAGCAAAATCACTCCACAACCTGGTCAGAAAACCCCTCTGGCCAACGCCACTTCTGATTTCTGCCCCTCTAACTCCTCTGGTCTGCTGGCCCCTGCAGCTCGTGTGAGAACGATCACGGGCGCTGTGTGCAGGAAATGCCAGAAGCAAACGGTCAACAAGAGTTGATTGTTTGGTTGCTAATATTAGTTCCAAGTTCTCATGTGGCATTATATTTTGCAATTTGCCTTTATAGCGAGGATCAAGGAGGCAGGCCAACCAGTAATCGCCATCATTCATCATTTTAGTTATGCGTGTGTCCCTTTTGAGGATACGTAAGGCATAATCCGCCATGTGGGCCAAAGTTCCAGTTCTCAAATCTGCGGTTGTGCTTGGTTGAGGGGCAGTTTCAGGCAAATCCACGTCACTTGTGTCCCTCAAAAAACCAGAACCCGGCCTTGCCGCGCCACCAATTTCCAGTGGCCCCGGAAAAGCTTCCTCATTAAAAATATAATCATCCCCATCATCCTCCTTGTCCTCCTCCTCCTCTTCGCCCGCTACCTCGTCCTGTACACTGCCCTGGCCAGACAATGGCTGACTGTCATCAAGGCTTTCCTCTTCCTCAGCTGCAGACGCCTGATCCTTTATGTGCGTCAAACTTTTCATCAGCAGACGCATTAGGGGGATGCTCATGCTTATTATGGCGTTGTCTGCACTAACCAGCCGTGTGCATTCCTCAAAACACTGAAGGACTTGACACATGTCTTGAATCTTCGACCACTGCACACCTGACAACTCCATGTCTGCCATCCTACTGCCTGCCCGTGTATGTGTATCCTCCCACAAAAACATAACAGCCCGCCTCTGTTCACACAGTCTCTGAAGCATGTGCAGTGTTGAGTTCCACCTTGTTGCAACGTCTATGATTAGGCGATGCTGGGGAAGGTTCAAAGAACGCTGATAGGTCTGCATACGGCTGGAGTGTACGGGCGAACGGCGGATATGTGAGCAAAGTCCACGCACTTTGAGGAGCAGGTCGGATAACCCCAGATAACTTTTCAGGAAGCACTGCACCACCAGGTTTAAGGTGTGAGCCAGGCAAGGAATGTGTTTCAGTTGGGAAAGGGAGATGGCAGCCATGAAATTCCTTCCGTTATCACTCACTACCTTGCCTGCCTCAAGATCTACAGTGCCCAGCCACGACTGCGTTTCTTTCTGCAAGAACTCGGACAGAACTTCCGCGGTGTGTCTGTTGTCGCCCAAACACTTCATAGCCAATACAGCCTGCTGACGTTTGCCAGTAGCTGCCCCATAATGGGAGACCTGGTGTGCAACAGTGGCAGCTGTGGATGGAGTGGTTGTGCGACTGCGGTCTGTGGACGAGCTCTCGCTTCTGCAGGAGGACGAAGAGGAGGAGTAGGGGGTGCGAACGGCTACAGCCAATTGTTTCCTAGACCGTGGGCTAGGCAGAACTGTCCCAAACTTGCTGTCCCCTGTGGACTCTGCATCCACCACATTTAACCAGTGTGCAGTGATGGACACGTAACGTCCCTGGCCATGCCTACTGGTCCATGCATCTGTTGTCAGGTGCACCTTTGTGCTCACAGATTGCCTGAGTGCATGGACGATGCGCTCTTTAACATGCTGGTGGAGGGCTGGGATGGCTTTTCTGGAAAAAAAGTGTCGACTGGGTAGCTCGTAGCGTGGTACAGCGTAGTCCATCAGGGCTTTGAAAGCTTCGCTTTCAACTAACCGGTAGGGCATCATCTCTAACGAGATTAGTCTAGCAATGTGGGCGTTCAAACCCTGTGTACGCGGATGCGAGGCTAAGTACTTCCTTTTTCTAACCATAGTCTCATGTAGGGTGAGCTGGACTGGAGAGCTGGAGATCGTGGAACTAGCGGGGGTGCCGGTGGACATGGCAGACTGAGAGACGGTGGGAGATGGTATTGTTGCCACCGGTGCCCTAGATGCAGTGTTTCCTACTACGAAACTGGTGATTCCCTGACCCTGACGGCTTTGGCCTGGCAAAGAAACCTGCACAGATACTGCAGGTGGTGCGGAAAATGGTGGCCCTACACTGCCGGAAGGGATGTTGCGTTGCTGACTAGCTTCATTGGCCGAGGGTGCTACAACCTTAAGGGACGTTTGGTAGTTAGTCCAGGCTTGCAAATGCATGGTGGTTAAATGTCTATGCATGCAACTTGTATTGAGACTTTTCAGATTCTGTCCTCTGCTTAAGGTAGTTGAACATTTTTGACAGATGACTTTGCGCTGATCAATTGGATGTTGTTTAAAAAAATGCCAGACTGCACTCTTTCTAGCATCGGATACCTTTTCAGGCATTGCAGACTGAGCTTTAACCGGATGGCCACGCTGTCCTCCAACAGGTTTTAGCTTTGCCACGCGTTTTGGGCAAGATACGGGCCCGGCAGATGGAACCTGTTGCGATGTTGATGCCTGCTGCGGCCCCTCCTCCTCCGCTTCAGAACTGCTGCCGCCTGCACCCTGTTCCCCCAATGGCTGCCAATCGGGGTCAAGAACTGGGTCATCTATTACCTCTTCTTGTAGCTCGTGTGCAACTTCGTCTGTGTCACCGTGGCGGTCGGTGGTATAGCGTTCGTGATGGGGCAACATAGTCTCATCAGGGTCTGATTCTTGATCAGTACCCTGCGAGGGCAATGTTGTGGTCTGAGTCAAAGGACCAGCATAGTAGTCTGGCTGTGGCTGTGCATCAGTGCACTCCATGTCAGATTCAACTTGTAATGGGCATGGACTGTTAACTGCTTCACTTTCTAAGCCAGGGACGGTATGTGTAAAGAGCTCCATGGAGTAACCCGTTGTGTCGCCTGCTGCATTCTTCTCTGTTGTTGTTTTTGCTGAAGAGGACAAGGAAGCGACTTGTCCCTGACCGTGAACATCCACTAACGACGCGCTGCTTTGACATTTACCAGTTTCACGAGAGGAGGCAAAAGAGCTAGAGGCTGAGTCAGCAAGATAAGCCAAAACTTGCTCTTGCTGCTCCGGCTTTAAAAGCGGTTTTCCTACTCCCAGAAAAGGGAGCGTTCGAGGCCTTGTGTAGCCAGACGACGAACCTGGCTCCACAGCTCCAGACTTAGGTGCAATATTTTTTTTCCCACGACCAGCTGATGCTCCACCACTACCACTACCCTCATTACCAGCTGACAATGAACGCCCCCGGCCACGACCTCTTCCACCAGACTTCCTCATTGTTTTAAAAACGTTACCAAACGAACGGTATTTGTTGCTGTCACACAACTTACACGGTGAGCTATAACTTCAGTATGATTTAGCTACCCCTTTACAGGTGAGTGAGACCACAACGAAAATCAGGCACAATGTTACACACTCTGTTGTTGGTGGCAACAAATGAGAGAGATGCCACACACGCAGGACTGTCACTGAAGCACAAATGTAAATATTAATCTCCCACTGATTTGTGTTTATTTTTTTTAAAAGGGAGACTTCAGAAAAAAAAAAAATTAAAAAAAAATTATTTTTTACAGAAGAATTTATAAAACAAATAAAATGAAATGATTGTTTCAGGGAGAATTTAGGAA